>NW_024070194.1:10614388-11092272 GCF_014754425.2 Oryx dammah | reverse complement strand
TTTGCAACCCCTGCCCCCGTGAGTGCTGCCCCTCGGGGCCTCGCTCTGCGCCCTCCACACCCCAGGGCCTTACACTGGCTTTGCATGCCCTCCAGTGGCTCTGCTGACTGATGAACATGGGCTTCACATCTCTGTCCAGATGCCACTCCCGCGGGGGACGTGGGTACCAGAAATCCCCCTCCACAAAGCTGCTCCTTCACGATGTGGTCTCACTCGTAATTAAGACACATCTCCATGATTTTGTCCTTGAAGGCAGGGATCCCCTGCCTGTTTCGCCAGCCGTCTGCAGTTGTCAACCCCTCTCTGCTGCTCTCCAGCCTGCAGAGTTATAGCTTTTTTCCTCCCGTGGGGGCTGTCCACATGGTGGGCACGGGGGAGGGTGGGGGCTCGTGTTCTGGTCCAGCCTCCTTGCTCTATCCCTGAGGATGCCCAGAGATGGCACTAACTCCCCAGGTCCACCAGGAAGGTGCAGTGAGCAACTTCTAGAGGGAGGGAGTGTGATAGAAAATGTCCCCACCCCTCCCCAACCAGAGTCTCTAGGCTTCCCGAGGAGCCCCGGCTGCTGCCTGGATGGTAACTCCCTTTCCTCCTCCCAGATGACCAGCGCCTGGAAGACGGTGGCCTGTGGGGGCACCAGGGACCAGCTCTTCATGCAGGAGAAAGCCCGGCAGCTCCTGGGTCGCCTGAAGCCCAGCCACACGTCTCGGACCCTCATCTTGTCTTAGGGGCTTGGCAGTCACGAGCCCGTTCTCATGTTTACAGGGGGCTGGGGGCCAATTCTGGGGTGTGAGTGGGAATCACACTCAGACCACCTGCAGGGAGCCTGCTGCCACCAGTCCCTCCCAGACTGCTCAGGTGGGGACAGGGAGGCCCACCTGCTGTCCTGTCTCCGAGCCCGGCTGCAGCTGCAGGCAGTTCCTGGTGCTAACAAAACAAAGTCCCACCTCTGAGCTGGCCTGGCCCTCCCCGAGTGCCACAGGGAGCCCCTCAGCTTCTCCCAAGCCCTGGCCAGGCCTGGCCTCATCTCAGACCCCTGTTTAGGACAGGGGACCTACCTAGCCAGCGTGCTCCTTCCTTCAACTTGGTGCATTTTCTTGAAAGAATAAAAGTTGTCTTTCTCCTGGGCTCTGGTCTCCACCTTCCTCCTGGATCCCGCTTGTGGTTCCCTGGTGACTGCCCTTAGGGCCCTGAGGGATGGAGGGCCCTGACCCTCATCCTCAGAGTGCCACCTTGTCTGCACAGCCCAGGCCTGGTGCTCTGGACCCTATTGCCCCCGGGAAGCCAAGGTGCCAAGAGGCAGTTTTCTCTGCACTCTTGCCTGGAAAATCCCATGGACGGAGGAGCCTGGTAGGCTGCAGTCCATGGGGTCGCGAAGAGTCGGACACGACTGAGCAACTTCACTTTGACTTTTCACTTTCGTGCATTGGAGAAGGAAATGGCAACCTACTCCAGTATTCTTGCCTAGAGAATCCCAGGGATGGGGGAGCCTGGTGGGCTGCCGTCTATGGGGTCGCACAGAGTCAGACATGACTGAAGCGACTTAGCAGCAGCAGCAGCAAGCATCTCAAGGCTCCGAGGTCTCTTGGCTGTTGGGTGGGGTTGGGGGAAGGTGGGACAGTGGTGGGCCTTTGCTGTAGGTGGCTGGACTAGCCTGTGATGAGCCCCACCTCCAGATCAGGCTGGTAAAGCAGGAGTAACCATCAGCTGGGTGGACCCTGGCCACAGTGGTCCTAACTTCCAAAGGCTATGGTGGCAGCTCCAGCCTGGGCTCTGGCCCTCCCTTGTCATGGCCCAGCACACAGACTGTGGCCCTTGGCTTGTAAGCTGGGAAGAGTCCTGGGCTGGGTAGACGACGGGCAGGTCTCAGGTCTGAGAAGGTTAAAATGAGCGATGTTTCCAGCAGCAGGATCCCTCGGATGGGGCCTTTGGCCATCCCCAGGGGCTGGGATCTCAGTTCATCACAGAACAGCCTGTTGAGGGCAGGCTGGTATCCACGACCTGCTTCAGTGCTTCTGGTTCCCCAGGGAGACTTGAGGGCAGGTCGTCTTGCCTGGGGTCACCATCGTTCTAAAGAGTACTGGGAGTTACCAGGGTTCAAGTCCGACTGACAGTCCACTGAGGCTGCTCACTGTCAGTCAGTACTGGCAGCCTTCCTCAGGTGGCCCCTGTGTGCTCACACATAGTCGAGCCTGGCTTGAACTCTGACCTGCTGCACCTGGTCCCTGTTTTGAGACCTGGGACTGGCCTTCACTCTTCCCACCTGGTTCCCACAATCTCGCGTGGCCAAGCTAGACACCAGCCAGTGCAGTGGCTGGGCTGTGCCTGCTTTCCACGCTGTCTGCGACTTGGCTGCTTTCTTGGCTTGGATCATCAAATTCTTTACCCTGGTGACCTGCGGGACCCAAGCGCTGTCACTGACTACCCCAAGCAGGGCTGCTGGCTTTGATGGGCGACCTGCCGTGCAGTGAGGTGAACGTGGGGGTGTCTTTATCTCTACTGTGACTGGAACACCCATAGCAGACCCAGTGTGCCTTGGGACAATTTGCACACTGTTTACCCCACTCCAGGCGCATCACAGAGGGAATGGAGGAGGTGCCAGTGGTAAAGAACCCACCTGCCAGTGCAGGGAGTGTAAGAGGCGCAGGTTTGACCCCCGAGTCAGGAAGATCCTCTGGAGGAGGGCATGGCAACCCACTCTAGTATTCTTTCCTGGAGAATCTTATGGACAGAAGAGGCTGGCGGACTATGGTCCATTGGGTCACAGAGTCAGGACACAACCGAAGCAACAACACGCACGCACAGGTTCATCAGAAGCTCCTGGGGGGCATTTCACAGTGGCCTGGCCTGCAACCTGTCAGGGGCATCTGCCCAGCGCCCCCTCCCTGCAGTCCTACTCACCCACTCTGGCTTATCCTGAGGTTCTTCCCTGTCCCCTGAAGGTGGCCAGAGTAACTGCAGACCTGTTAGCTTGCCCAGGAGTTGTTTGCTCTGGATGTCTTTTCAACTCCTCCCACCATCCCCTGGTGAGGCGTGGTTCTGCTGCTTAGCGGGGGAAAAAAAAAAGTACCCCCACCCGACCCTACCCTCAAGCAATCTCACTCTCCTGGGTCTTAGATCCTACCAAGGGCAGACAAATCTATACACAACATGCTGGAGGCAATAGGGGCTTTGAAGAAAAATAGCAGGGGAGTGATAGCATGGGGGCTGGGCTGTCTGCTGCGAGGTAGGGGGAGGATTGAGACGTGTGTCCAACGTGTAGACGGGGAGGAAAGAGCCCACTTGGGAACGGGGGTATTGGGTGCCACTGAAAGGAGGCTGAGGGCCATGCTTGAAGTTTGACCATGAGGTTTGGCCCACAGTGTTCCAGCGAGGCCTGCGGCTTTGGGGATCTTGACTATTCCAGCTGATCCAGAGCCTGGTGTTTGCCAGGCTGGAGTAACAAGCCAGGAAGGAACAAGCCTGCAGAGGCCGAGCTGCTAATCTATATACCCAGAAGTGGGAATGTTGGAAGTACGGTATTCCTATTTTTTTCCTATTTTGAAATGTTTTGTTCGAATTAGGTTTTTGGTACTTTGAAAAAAACTTCTGGGTTAGGAACACTTGCATTGATGATGCAACTCTATCGCCACCTGGTGGCCATTGGTGTGTTTGCGGCAGCAGGCAAAGTGCGCCCATAGGTAAGTCCTTGAAGCATTTTTCTGATTTTTCAGACCCCTTCTTCAACATCGACCTCAAGCAGTTGTCTGGCCTTTGCTTGAACACTCCCAGTGATGAGGAGATGTGACTCTATTACTCAACAGCCAGTTCCATGGTGGACAGCAGTTGTGAAGAAAATGATTCTTTATCCAGAGAAAAAAATTTCTCCCTTGTAATACCAAAGCAATAGGAAAGCTGATTGGGGAACTTCCTTGGTGGTCCAGGGGCTAAGACTCTGTGCTCCCAATGCAGGGGAACCCGGACTCCATCTTTGGTCAAGAAACGATCCCATAGGCCACAACTAAGAGCTTGCATGCCATAACTAAATATCCCACATGCAGCCAAGTAAATTATTTCTTTTAAAAAAGAAAGAAAAGTGATTGGTGGGGAAATCAGGATCTCAGAACAGGTAATTGATAGGCCATATTAGCTTGGAACTTAGATTGTCTAAATGAGCCACTTTGTCAGCAGACCCCAGTGTGAATCATTTCTATATTTTCCAGCTATTTCCAGAGATCACCAAAGCTCTGATGAACAGTGATGGCAGTGATTTAACTCCATGCAGATGACACCACCCTTATGGCAGAAAGTGAAGAGGAACTAAAAAGCCTCTTGATGAAAGTGAAAGAGGAGAGTGAAAAAGTTGGCTTAAAGATCAACATTCAGAAAACTGCCGGGAGCCAGCACGGGAGATCCCACCCATGACAAGGTCATGTGGAGAGGCCTGATGGGCAAGGCGAGTCAGGCCTCAGGGGTTCCCCCTGGAATTTCCTGAGCATGTACCCCCAAAACCAGAGTCAGCCTGATTTTATTGTTCCATGCTTTCCACTCTTCTGACACTCTCTGGAAAGAGTTAACTCAGGGCTTCAGTTAACAGTCTCCTGCAAAAGGAGTGTCTCAGCTCAAACCCCTCTGATGGCTCTCTAACTTGCCTGACAGTTAGAGACTTTTACAATTTGTGGATTGTTTACAGCCCCCCACCCACAACAGGCACAAAGCTTAAAGCACCTTAAGATACAGAGCCTTTTCTAAGAGCTAAAAATCATATTGGTGATGGGTTTTCACTGTTGACTCAATGACTGCTCCCAGGCCTTCATATTCTTTATCTTTTAGACACCTGAAGGATATTAATCAATGTAATAGGGATATAGAAATAGGAATGTAGTAGTTTTGATGTTAGCAACACTAGACTTTCGAGTTAGTTACTTTTCTTTGTTATATATCACTACACTCCTCTTGTGTCCTTGCTATGTATGAATGTAACTTTATTCAGTGCTGAGAGTGGCACCAGACTTCGGGAAGATCAACACAAATAAGTCTTCTGGTTGACAAACCCTTATCAGAAAAAAGGCTGTAAAATATTAATTGGCCCTCTGGCTAGAAGATGATGTAAATCACCTAAGACTTGTGTATACAATTAGGTATGCATAGAGAAAGCCTGGTTTTGATAAGAGTCAGGGCTGCTGATGCTGCATAACTTTATATTACCCATTGATCTCTATGTACAATCAAAAAGGTATAAAAGGCCTTTCTAGACAATAGAGGCTGGGCCAGTCCTGGGAAGACTGGTTCCCCCGTGTCTTACTCTTTTTCTGGCTGAATTCCCATCTGGGGCATGGAGGCTTGCCATGTTTACTTACTTGCCCCGGCTTCTAAGATCCACGTGAGAGGGAGCCCAAGATGGGGCACCCCCCGCTATTCAAGAGGACGCAGGTGGCCTAACGTAGATGGTGCAAGCTCTTTGTCTGGAACTTTATTGGCTTTTCACGTAAACCAAGTTATTCAGCCTCTTTTATCCACTAAATTTTCCTACTATACTATTTCTTCTTAATTTCTTTTATATTTCTAAATAAATAAGTTTTTCCTCACCTACTCCATCTCCCCTTTGAATTTCCTGGATCTACCGGGGCAGGACCCTGGCAGAAAATGAAGATCATGGCATCCGGTCCCATCACTTCATGGGAAATAGATGGGGAAACAGTGGAAACAGTGTCAGACTTTATTTTTTTTTGGGCTCCAAAATCACTGCAGATGGTGATTGCAGCCATGAAATTAAAAGACGTTTACTCCTTGGAAGGAAAGTTATGACCATCCTAGATAGCATATTCAAAAGCAGAGATATTACTTTGCCAACTAAGGTCCGTCTAGTCAAGGCTATGGTTTTTCCTGTGGTCATGTATGGATGTGAGAGCTGGACTGTGAAGAAAGCTGAGTGCCGAAGAATTGATGCTTTTGAAGTGTGGTGTTGGAGAAGACTCTTGAGAGTCCCTTGGACTACAAGGAGATCCAACCAGTCCATTCTGAAGGAAATCGGCCCTGGGATTTCTTTGGAAGGAATGATGCTGAAGCTGAAACTCCAGTACTTTGGCCACCTCATGCGAAGAGTTGACTCATTGGAAAAGACTCTGATGCTGGGAGGGATAGGGGGCAGGAGGGAAAGGGGATGAGATGGCTGGATGGCATCATGGACTCGATGGACGTGAATCTGAGTGAACTCCGGGAGTTGGTGATGGACAGGGAGGCCTGGCGTGCTGCAATTCATGGGGTCAAAGAGTCGGACACGACTGAGCAACTGAACTGAAGATGGATTTTATGTTTCCACCCTTGGCTGGATATGCTGGAAAGCAATTAAGTTGAATTTCTATATGAGTGGAAAATGGAACTTTTCACTGATACAGACCATGATCTCAGCTGCACAGGATGAAGGTGTTTTACTTGTATATTAACTAGGGCTGACCTAGTTAATAGGTATTTAGGTCATAGTCCATGATGAACGGGACAGTCTGACAAGGACAGGTGCAGACCCTGAGTCTCAGATCCCCTGCAGAAAGGCATGGTTGGGGGATGTCCTTCTGAGAGTAGCAGACTTGGTACCTGCTAGTTGCTAATTAATATGTCATTCTGCCATGATGTGATGTGGTGGAGAGAGAAGCCTAGGGAAGCTAGAACTAGAAGGGTAGGGAAGGCTTCATCATTTTTAGTGTTAATTCTTAGCTTTATCCTCCTGCTGTCAGGGAGCATAGTCCATGTAACTTTAAATCTTTGAAATTTGTTGATATTTACTTTTTTTGGTCAAGCATAGGATTGATTCTGTCAGTGTTTCCTATGCATTGGGAAAAAAATGTGAGGTCTGCTAGAATGGGCAGCAGTGTTCTTTTTTTTTTGGCTGCTCTTTTTTCTGTGGGCCTAGATTAGCCAACCCTCGAATGACACGTGATACGAATGTTGTTGAGACTTGCCTGGGGGTCCAGTGGCTAAGACTCCACGCTCCTAATGCAGGGGGCCCAGGTTCAATCCCTGGTCAGGGAACTGGATCCCACATGTGCAAATAAGAGCCTGAATGCCACAACTAAAAATCCCAAGGGCTGCAACTAAAACCCACTGCAGCCAAATAAATAAATAATTCTCTTTTAGAAAAATAATGTTGTTTGAAGCCACTGACCATTGGGATGTTTTGTTAAACAGCATTAATGCAGCAATAACTAACTCATAGAAAGGTCTGCTGAAGAACTCCAAGGAAAATGAACAATTCATGGTGGGCTCAATAAGGTGGAAGAGGAGCTTAGGAGACTCGGAACTTTGCAGAAATGAGTGGGAGGAAGGATTCTGTAATCCAGAACTGCTGTGAGGATGCTTGAGTCTTGATTGTCACCCAGGACACCTGGCAAACCTTCCAGGGCTCTCCTGATAGCCATGGATAAAGCTCTGACTTTGCATCAGACAGACCCAGATGTGAATCCCAGCTTGTCTCTGAGCCTTGGAGTCCTTGGCTATAAAATGGGAGAAGCCTTAACCTTCCAGAGTTGTTGAAGAAGTTGGATAGAAAACTGGCACACACTTAGGGGCTCAGAAGACACAGGCTCTTGTGGTGTTATTACAATATGCTTGTTCATTTCTTTTTTGTGCGCAAGAACCCTGCAAAGGAGAAGCTGGTGTCCAAGTTTCGGTTGAGTGTTCTGAGTGGAAGTTACTAGAAAGTGGTCGGGTCAGGACTTGAGCCCAGTCAAGGCCAGCACTTCAGTGGCCTGTTCCATATAACCCGTCTGTTTCATAGCCAGGGAATCAGAGAGAAACAGTAGAGAAAGCATCTCCATTACGTATAAGTTCAGTTTATCAGGACTTTTCATGGAAGTCCAACCTACAGGACAATACACAGATCCCGAGTGAATAGCTGGATGCATTTTCACAAAGTGAACACACTACCCAGGTCACACAGTACCCAGGTCAAGAAATAGACCATGACCAGCACCCCGGAAACCCCTCCTCCTCCCACCAAAGCAACTACCATCCTGACTTCACACATCATCGATTTATCTTGCTTTTTAAAAAAAGTTTGTGTAAACTGAATTTCACTTTATGTAAGATTTACCCTTGTTGACCCAGTAGTTACAGTCAGTTCATTCTCAGAACTGTATCATGTTCCATCATGGATCTTTGCCAGGGTCCAGCCCCGGTGGATCCAGGGTAATTCGAAGGTGGGGACGGAATCGGCGTCCTGGAAAAAACTTATTTAATTACAGATATATAGAGAGATTAGAAACGGATAGTGTAGTAGGAAAATTAGTGGAGAAAAAGAGGCTGAATAACTGGTTTTACATGGAATACCAATCACCACCTACGTAGGCCACAGGCGTCTTTCCATTCTCCCGAAGGAGAGGAGGCACTGAGGCCTCCCCGGTCCAATCTCAGAAGCCCAGGCAGAATCAGCAGGCTTGGTGAGCACCCACATTTCAGATGGGAATTCAGCCAGGAAAGCAGGGAGCAAGAAAGAAATGACATGGGGGAATCAGTCTTTCCAGGAACTGATCCGATTTATTTTTCAGATTTGTTTATATACCTTTTTGTCATACATAGGGATGAATACAGAGTCACGCAGGAGTCAGCAGACCTGACCCTTGTCACAATCAGGTGCTTCATATAAAATTATACAAAGGTCTTATGGGTTTTTACATCATCTTCTAGCCATGAGGTCTGCTGACATCTTATGGCCCTTTCTGATACCGGTCAGTTGACCAGAAAACTTATTTTTCCAGGGTTGATTTTTTCTTAAATCAGGTGCCACCTTCCAAATAAAGTTGCATTCCTATAGGGTGAGGGTGTAGTGAGTTACAATCAAGAAAGGAATTTACTTAACCTAAGGTTTAACATGATTAATCTTAAAGGTTAATACTTATTTCTCCTATATGCTAGTTATATTCATTATAAGGGCAGGAATATGGAGATTTAGCAGCAATATTGGCTCAACAAATGTAAACCCTTCAGCAAGGTTCCCCTTAAGATCTATTTTGTCTTAAGATAGTGATAAAGTTACATTTTTACATAGCATATGATTTATAGTGATTTATAACAAAGTACAGTGATCTATAACAAAAGAGAAAATACATTAACTCAAAGAATCTAGTATTGCTAACATCAAAAAACTACTATATTTCCTTTTCTATATTCCAAATACATTGATTAATATATTCCCAGGTGCCTAAGGATATGGAGGCCTGATGGCAATCATTGACTCATCAATGAAAAAAGCCCTACACTAATACTCCAAACTCTCTGTGCTGTTTATGGTTGAGAGGTTGTCACACGAGCTAGTCTGTCAGCAGAGAGGTTTGACCTGAGACATCCTTGTCACACCCAGGGCAGGGAATTAGCAGTAATTATTGGCACGACAAATGAAAAAATCCTTCACCAATATAATTCCTAGTCAACCCACTAATACTAGTGATCTTCTAACTTCTCAAAAGAGTCTGTATTTAGAAAGTTTTAAAACATCCCGTGCCTCTCACAGTTGGGAGGCTGTAAACAATCACATGCGGCCGGAGGAGCCTGATCAGGCAGGCCAGAGAACCTTCAGAGTTTGTAAGTTGAAACACTCTTGTCACGCCCAGGAATTTTTATTAACTGGAGCTGCAAGTTAACTCCTTCTCCGAGAGAAATGGTTATGGGGGAGAGCCCCCCGTAAAGTACTCTGGTTTTGGGGGTAGATGCTCGGGAACAGGGAGTTTCCTGAGGCTTGATCCCGCCTTTGTGTATGCCAAGCTTCCTTCCTCATGACCTTTGCCATGGGCGGAGTTCCTCACGCTGGCTCCCGACAGATCTTTTCTATACTATAACCGTTTCTCCTGAAGGACAGGTGGAATATTTGGGGACTGGCATTACAAATAGTAATATTCATTGAATACTGATAGTAATTAATAAGGTTTATTAATAGTAACATTCATTGAATATTTGTTGGAAGGACTGATGCTGAAGTTGAAGCTCCAATACTTTGGCCACCTGATGAGAAGAGCCGACACATTTGAAAAGACCCTGATGCTGGGAAAGATTAAAGGCAAAAGCAGAAGAGGGCAGCAGAGGGTGAGATGGTTGGATAGCATCACCAACTCAATGGACATGAACTTGAGCAAACTCCAGGAGACAGTGGAGGACAGGGAAGCCTGGTGTGCTGTAGACCATGGTATCACAGAGTCAGACACGACTTAGTGACTGAACAACATCATTACAAATAGTGCTATTGAGAATGCTGTCCTCATCTTTTGGCAAACTCATGTACACATTTCTGGTTTCTACAAATTTAGGAATAGAATTGCTGGGGATGGGTTCATTAGGCTACTCATCACTTACTAACTTTATGAACCAAGGCAAATTATTTAGCTTCTCCAAGACTCACTTTTCATATCTGTATATTGAAACAAAAATACTTTCCCCTCAGAATTGTGGCTGGGGCTTAATATCTGCAAGGCAACTGGCCCCAAGGTAGCTCCCCGCCGGCAACTTTTCTTCCCTGGCTATGCTGGGTCCTTGTTGCCTCACACAAGCTTCTCTAGTTGTGTGTGGACTTGGCTGCCTCACTGCATCTGAGATCTTAATTCCCTGAACAGGGATCGGACCCACATTCCCCATAGTGGAAGGTGGATTCTTAACCCCTGGACCACCAGGGAAATCTCTAGCTCCCCTTTCTTTTTTCCTTCCTCTGTTATGCCAGAACCGCCTCTGCCCAAGCATATGGCTCTTCATGCCAGGCTCCTCCTTTGCCAGGAATCCTCATCAGGAACTTTGGAAGTTCACCTGCTGCCCAGGGCTCTTGGGGGTGCCATTACCCCCAGCCCGTTCTCCTCTGTGGTCCAGTTGCTGGCACCCAGCCCGGCACTGGCTTGCTGTGCTCACTGTCACTGCCAACATGTATTTTAATGATGGTCCCTGCTGGAGGCTGGCTTGCCGGGATGTCTCCCCTGGAGACAGGCCCAGCAGAGGTAAGGGATGAGGAGAAGACGGAAGAGTTGGCCAAGATGTAACTCTGGCATTTAGAACAGGCTGTCTCCCCTGGAGACAGGCCCAGCAGAGGTAAGGGATGAGAAGACGGAAGAGTTGGCCAAGATGTAACTCTGGCAATTAGAACAGGCAGTGCTCTCTTGCCTGGTCTTTCCTCTAGATTTCCAGCTAGGATGTTTTCTTAGGTTCCTGTATTTCTTTGTTCCTCCTGGAACATGAGTTGGGATGTGAAGGTCAGAGAGGATCAAGTGGGGAACCTGCCTAGGGGTGGACACTGTCAGGACAGAGCTGACCTCTGTGTGATAGCAGCCTGGAGCCTTGTGTTGAGAAGGATTCCGAAGGTATTGTCCAGGCTCAGGAAAGAATGCCATGATCGATGGTTATGCCTGTTACGTGCATGGGACGTGGTGGAGGTGGTGGTGGTTTAGTCACTCAGTCGTGTCCGACTCTTTGTGAACCCGTGGACTTTAGCCCGCCAGGCTCCTCTGTCCATGGGCTTCTCCAGGCAAGAATACTGGAGTGGGTTGCCATTTCCTTCTCCAGGGGATGGGAGGTGGTTGTGGCATGTATTTCTTACAATCTCTGTTAGTATTGATCAAAATGGATATATATTTGATTTAGAAATATAAATAGGATTTTTAAATAGGTAAGTTAAATCCCTTTACATTTATATGAATATCGATATATTTGGGTTAATTTCTGCCATTTAAATTTGTTTTCTCTTTATTTTTCCTTTTCTTTTCTTCATTGAATTTGTGAAGTTTCTGTAATATCCTGGTCTCTTTCCTCCTCTTGGCTGGTTTGTAACATATAAAATTTGTTTTGGGGACTACATCAACAAAGGAAATGGCAACCCACTCCAGTGTTCTTGCCTGGAGAATCCCGGGGACGGGGGAGCCTGGTGGGCTGCCGTCTATGGGGTCGCACAGAGTCGGACACAACTGAAGCGACTTAGCAGCAGCAGCAAACATTTTTAATATACATATTTGCTATTCACTGTTTCTTTCCTTCTGAACAGTGCCCTTTCCTAGCTTATTTTTATCATGTTAAATGCAACATTGATGATTTTTCTGAGTTGATTAAATTTGTTTATATATTTTATAAATTGACTTGCTCATCATTTTTTCCCCTACCACATGACATTTTCTCTTTGCTGAACACCTCCACCATTACCAGTACTAGAAGTGAACATTAACGCAGGGCTTCCTTTGTACCAGACACTGTCCTAGTGTTAATCCTGTGTGTGTTAAGTCCTAGTCCTCCCCAACATCCTATGAGCTTATCATCTCTGCTCTGCGGATGAGCAGACAATCACAGAGGCAGGCAGAAGTTGGACATGACTGAGCGCCTACACGACCACAACAAGGCAGCTGCCCAAGGTCGACGGGTAGAGACCTTGAATTGTGAGCACAAGTCCAGAATTGTCCTCATTGTGTTGCTCTTTGCTCTGTCTTTAAATTTTATTATTTTGAAATCATTTTAGATTTACAGAAAATTTGCATGGCTGGTACAAAGAGTTCCCCTGTACCCTTCAACCAGCTTTCCCCAATGTTAACATCTTGAAAGACCACGGTGCACTCAATAAAATGAAAATTCATGTCAGCAGAATGCTGTTAACTAAACTACAGACTTTAATTGTATTTCACCATGTTTCCACTAATATCATTTTCTGTTCCAGAAGCCAACCCAAAATACTATATTGCATTTAATGTGTGTGTATATACATCTCTTTATCTTATTATCTCTCTATTTTTATACAAACTTGAAATATTCATAATATATACTTTAAATAGTGCATATATATTTACATATTTAACTTTTAAATTAAAAATGTAATATGTAATATACATTGTATATAATATATAATATATAGTTTTTAAATTAAAAAAATTGAAGTATAAATTCAATATTGTGCTAGTTTCTGTTGTAACAGCAAATTGATTGTTTTATATATATAGTATATAATTATATTACTTACATTATTATATATTTATATTATTGTATATATTATGTATATTATTATAAGATATTGAATATCACTATTATATTTATATCACTTATATATGTATATTACAAGATATCAAATATACTTCCCTGCACTATTCAGTAGGACCTTATTGTTTACCTACTTTATATATAGTGGTTTGTATCTGCTAATCCCAAGTCTCTAATTTATCCCTGCTACCTCAGAGAGGGCAGTTGACTTTGGCCTTCCCCTGTGGCTCAGCTGGTAAAGAATCTGCCTGTAATGTGGAAGACCTGGGTTTGATCCCTGGGTCGGGAAGACTCCCTTGGAGAAGGGAAAGGCTACCCACTTTAGTATTCTGGCCTGGAGAATTCCATGGACCGTATTGTCCATGGGGTTACAAACAGTCAGACACGACTGAGCGACCTTCATTTCACCCACTAATATATCTATTTATAATATATTAAGTATATCATAAAATATATTTAAAGCTATTTTTATTATGGAAGGCTTCAGATTTATATATAATACATATTTTAAAAACTATTTTAATTAAAACATATAACATCTAATTTATATAACATATATAAGATTGTATAATGTATTTATGTTAAAATATATTGTAAATATATTAAAATACATTTAAACTATTTTTATTATGTAAGATTTCAAATTTATACAAAAATAGGGAATAATAAAATAGTAAAATAAACATTTAAATAAAAGTAGAGAGAATTAAAATTTATCCTTTAGTCAGCTTCAAGAATAACTAACTCATGACCAATTTGTTTCATACTCCAAACCAATTTTTTTTTCCTGATCTTGTTGACCTGAATTTCATAGATATATGACTTACATACCACTTTCTTATTTTACCTACTTCCTATGTGGCAATTCTCTAGTCCAAGTATTTTATTAACCGTAGAGTTTCTAGGGCCAACACTGGGAACTTCTCTTTTTTTTTCCAAGAAGAAATCTTTACATAACACTTTACAAACAGTTGAAGGGGCCAGGGGTGGCAAAGTTACAAGTACTTAAAAAAAACGGAAACAATTTAGCACCGTAGGTTAGGACACGTGGTCTGGGGACTGATTCATTTCTGTCCTTTGCTTTCGGTCCTGTTCCCCTGGCCATGCCATTTCTTTTGTTTAAATTCCAATCTCCTAATTTACAAAGTGTGGATACTTAATCTACCTCATTGAATTCTTATGAGGATACCATTAAACAGTATATTTTAAAGCCATTTTAATATTGTGTAGTTTCTGCACATTTAGAGTCTTGTACTTCCCTGGTGGTCCAGTGGTTACGAATCCGCCTGCCAGTGCAGGGGCTGCACGTTCGATCCCTGGTCCTGGAAGATCCCACATGCCGCAGAGCAAATAAGCCTGTGCACAACAGCTGAAGCCCCTGTTCCCAGAGCCTGTGCTCCACGAGAAAAGCCGCTGCAATGAGAAGGGCTGGGCACAGCAATGAAAAGTAGCCCCGGCTCGCCGCAGCTAGAAAAAGCCCGTGTGCAGCAAGGAAGACCCAGTGCAGCCAAAAAATAAAATAAAATGAATCTGTTAGGTGGGTTAAAAACAAACAAAAAAAGCACCCCCGTGTAGTTTGCTTTGTATGCCTTTTATTCTGGTGAATTGCATCTCCCATCAGGCATTTAAGAGGCTTGTCTCTTCCGCTGGCGGTTCACTCTCCCGGTCTGATATCTTCTGGGGGTGCGGTCAGGGATGGGGTGTGGTGGTCTGTCTCTCACTCTCTGGTGTCGCTTTCGCAAACAAGCTTCTGGGGAATGAAAGACTTAAGAACAAACATGGGGTGGCAATTTGTGCTATCAACATTCCAGACGTCGGGGTTGGGGAGACAGGGGGACACCGGAGAGGCGTCTCTGTTGCCCTTCTGCCCTGCATTTGGAAGGTTGACCTTCAGGGGACTCAGGCTGTCCTCCTCCTCCACTGTGCTTCTGTTGACACAGGCAGCCTCGTGCTCCTCCAGCTTCTTGATGGGGACTACGTGACAGGCGTTGTATTTGCAGCTGGCCATCTTTTTGGCTTTCTTGGGGTTCTTTCTCCGGCATGATGCCAGGTGGTACTGAAATCTGCTGAGTGGGATTCTGTGGTAAGGGTTGTAAGGGCAAATTTCTAAGGCTTCTGGCTCCATGGGAATTAGTTCTTGAAGCAGGGTAGCCTGCTGCCTGGAGTCACGATGAAATGCCCTTCATGGAAAAGGCCTTTGGTAAGAAGGATGGAGCAGTCCTCCGTGCCAGCGCTGCCCCTTGGAACTCTGGAGCTGCAGGTCTGAACAACTCAGGCTGCCTATTCTTGGGACCACAAGCGATGGGTCGGAGGAGGAACAAGGGGCTGATGGGAGCAGCTGCACAGACAACAGGCAGTCATCAAGTGGCATGTGAGACGGAAGGACCACACAAAGCAGATGCCAGAGCCCAAACCACAGTGGCCCCTCAGGGAGCTGAAGAAGGGACGTGCCAGCCAGCCCTTGCCTTTAACTCTCACTTATGTGCAGCTGCCGGGCAGCCGTGGACAGTCACAATGGGCGTTGTGAGTCATCAGCCGAAGTCCTGTTGTCCTTTACTTTCAAGGCATGAGATGGGCTTGGGGAAAGCTGCCATTCACAACTACTGGTAACATGTCATCATTTACCTATCTTTCTGTTTTTTTGTTTTTTTTTTTTTTCAGTTGAACTATATGTTAGTTTCTGGCTACAGCCAAGTGATTCAGCTATACACACACATATATTCTTTTTCATATTCTTTATCATTATGGTTTATTACAAGGTGATGAATATGGTTCCCTGTGCTGTAAAGTAGAACCTTGTTGTTTATTTTACATAGAATAGTTTGTTTCTGCTAATCCCAGACTCCTAATTTATCACTTACCTGTCTTTAAACTTACATGTTTAATAGCATTTGTGATATATTTGGGTTTAAATCTACCATCTTCTTTTATGCTTGGTTCATTTCCTTCTATCTTCCTTTAAATAGACTTTTAAAAGCTCCATTTCTCTCACTAGTTTGTAAGTTATACATTGTAGAACTAATCGTTTCGCGGTTACTCTACAAGTGAAAACAATCAAAGCTAATTTATCAAGGCTTAAAGTTTTTTTTTAAATTAATTAATTAATTTATTTATTTTTACTTTACAATTCTATATTGGTTTTGGCATACATTGATATGAATCCACCACGGGTGTACATGTGTTCCCAAACATGAACCCCCCTCCCTCAAGGCTTAAAGTTAATAAGTATTAGCTTCTTTCTGGATAATAGAGCTTTGTCTTCATTTACATCCCTCGTGATTTATTATGTTTTGTTCCCTGTTTTTGTGTGTGTGTGTGTGGCAATACCTCATGGCATGTGGGATCTTCCTTCCCTGACCAGAGACCAAAGCTGTGCCCCCTGCAGTGGAAGCACAGAGTCTTTAACCTCTGCACCACCAGGGAAGTCCCTGTTCCCTGTATTTTAAGCCTAATTTTAGAAGTATTGCTATTATCAAAGTTTGATTACACTTGTGTTCACATTTATCTCTCTCTCTTTTGCACCTCAACTCACTATGTGGGATTGCTTTGTTTCTGCTGGAAGTTTTCTATTTTTAGAATTTCCTCTTGACACACTCTTCTGATTTCATTTGTCTGAAACCATCTTTATTTCACCCTCATTCTTTTTTACTTATTTATTTTGACTCCGCTGGGTCTTTACTGCTGCACAGGCTTTCTTCTAGTTGCCGAGAGCCGGGACCACTCTCTAGTTGCAGCACGTGGGCGTCTCACTGTGGTGGCTTCTCTTGTTGGGAAGCACAGGCTCTAGGGTGCTCAGGCTTCAGTAGCTGCAGATCCCGGGCTCCAGAGCACAGGCTCAGTAATTGTGGAGCATGGGCTTAGTGGGTCCCCAGCATGTGGGATCTTCCCAGACCAGGGATTGAACCTGTGTCTCCTGCATTGGCAGGCAGATTCTTGACCACTAAGCTATCATGGAAGCTCGCACTCTCATTTTGAAACCCATCTGTGTCTTTTCATAGGTCTGTTTCAAAGAACTTTTATCTTTGATTTTCCTACAGTTTCACTAGGTTGTCGACCTGTGGATTTCTTTATACTTATTCTCTCCTTATATTTATTGGCCGCACTTCTGGGTTAGTGTCTTTCATTCGGTTTGGAAAATGCTCAGTCATTGTCTCTTCAAATAGCTCTTCTACTTTATGCTTTTACTTCCACTGAAATGACATTTTCATTCTACTGACATTTCATGTCTAAAGTGAGTTTCATGGCCACACCTAACTTCAGGGATCAAGGAAGTCCGGGGTTGTCACATGCATAGGAGGGGGAGAATAGGGACTTTGACAAGAGTCCTGACAATGTCCCCATTCTGTCTTTTTTGTCACCAGTAATTTTTCCCCCTTTTCTCTACACATGCAGAGTATTCTGCCTCCTCCCCAAGGGAGAAGACTGACCAGACTGGGAGAAGATGTTCAGTCAGTGCCCACTGGGACCTTCCCGGGTTCCATGCAGGTTCTGCATGGGTGGGAATTCTAGTGCCTCCAGCTAAGCTGTCCCCTGTGAAGAATGAGAGGCTTGCAGAGTTATGCTCACTGTACCCCTGCCACCCACTGGAATGTCCTCTACACAAGGACAGCTCCTGGTATATTTTGCTGAGAAAGGGTCTTTGGAAAACTGTAACTTCCATATCATTTATGCAACAGAGAGTCCATTTTCTCTAAGCCCGAAACCCAGTGTTGAAGGAGCTATCGGGCCCATGGGGAGTTAAAGGTGATTCAGCATATGCTCTGATGTGTCCCCAAAACCCAGCATGGTGTTTGTTGATGATGCTCACAATGTTTTTTTTTTTTTTTTAATTCCCATTCCCATAGCCTCTTTCATGCCCAAACCAGGGGTGGCTGAGGCTCAAGTGATTCAAGCATCTGTAAGTCTGTGAATGGAATTGATAATGAGAGCATTTCTTCTGTCACTGAAATCCACATAATAGGGAACAGGGCATTAGCCGTTGTAGGTTTCTTTGTGGCCAAGAACACATTAGTGGGGCAGGCTAATGTTTAGTCCATTACGGAGAGAGGGAAGACCAAGCTCATTAATGCTTCTAATGGACCTCTTGAATGGTCCTCCAGCTTTCAGCCTTCTCCCAGCATCTACTTCATGTCCGGGATCTGACAGGTCGCTCACCATAGCAACCGGATGGGAGCGAGGGATGCAGATCCACCTGTCTGGGCGGCACTTCTCCGCCCTGTACATGTCAGAGACCAACACTGCAAGCGAGGTCAGATCTGCCTTCCAATCCCTCCCTCCCCACTCTGATTGTCTTGAGAGATGCTGCCGACAGCTGGAGATGCAGAACGTGCAGAAACAGTGTTTCCTGAAAAAGAAAAACTGTGCGTCCTGGGCAGCCAAGTCAGCAATCATCATTATGAGGTGGGATGGAGGATCAGAGTCACCATAAATCCGAATCCTTCAGCCTCCGAGGGACTTCAGGTCAGCTTCTCTCTCAGGGCCAACACCCCCTCCCAGGCATCCCTGAAGGACAATCACATAGTGACAGGGAGCTCCCTGTGACCTGCCCCGCCCAAACATTCCCTAGTTAGCTTTATCCTGCATGCGCGCTCACTCACTCAGTTGTGTCTGACTCTTTACAACCAATGCACTGTAGCAACATACAGTCCATGGGGTTGCAAAGAGTTGGACACGACTGAGTACGCGTATACTCAGTAGCCTACTAAATGTGCAATAGTCACACGATTATGTCTAAAGCAACAATCTACATACTTTAAAATTACTTTAGGGCTAAAACATTTCTAACCATTGTCTCAGTCTTCAGCGAACTGTAATCTCTTTACAACAGTAACATCAAAGATCACTGATTACACAGATCACCAAAGGACATTTAATAATAACTTAAAAATTAAAACTCTGCAAGAATTGCCAAAATGTGACACAGGGACATGAAGTGAGCAAATGCTGTTGGAAAAATGACTCCAACAGACTTGCTTGCTGCAGGGTTGCCAAAAGCTTTCAATTGATGAAAAACACAATAAGGGCTTCCCTGGTGGTCCAGTGGTTAGGAATCCCAGTGGTTAAGCCTGCCAACATAGGGGACATGAGTCTGATCCCATCTAGGAAGATTCCACGTGCCTCAGGGCAACTAACCCCGTGTGCAACAACTTCTGAGCCTGCTACAAGAGAAGCCACCACAATGAGAAGTCTGCACGCTGTATCTAGAGAAAGCTCTTGCACACCCGGAAGACCCAGCACAGCCAAAAAAGAAACAAAACCACACAATAAAGCAAAGTGCCGTAAAGATGAAGTGTGCCTGTACCAGGACGCTTCAGCAAGGTCCACAGTGACTCTGCCTGAGGGATTCCTGGGGCCACGATGGTGGCCCCAGAATCCCCAGAGCTACAAGTAGGATCCGTGCTTCAAGGAATGTCAGCTTGGAAAAAACAAGCTCTGTGTCATAAATTAATACAAACGGAAAAGACAATTCATTCGAGCATCTGTGAGGAACTGAGAGAAACATGTCATTCTAGGCCACAGAGACAACCTCTGAGGTGCTGACAAGCTGCCCTTTTCTGGCCACATTATCTGACCACAAAACAGAAATTAAAAACAAAGGGACAAACAGAAAAAAAATTAAACCACTTGGAAACTGATTCCTAAATAACTCAAAGAATGGAACAAAACTGCAATTATAGGCCATTCAGAACACAACAATTGGAACGCCACATAGCAAAACTCATAGAATGTAACAAAAGACTCCCATGGCACAAATGTTTGGGTTATTAAATGGGGAAGACTGAAAGTTAATGAAGCGTCCAACTCAGGAAGCTAGAAAATATGCCATAAGATAAACCGAGGGAGAGAATTAAAAGTAAGGGTAAAAATTAATGACACAGAAAACATAAAAAATCAGTACAACTGATAAATCTAAGACTCAGCTACTTATAAACTGGTATAAGACCCCTAGACTTATAAGAGCTCCCTAAAGGGAGGGGGTAGGAAGCACGTGAGAGAGAGGACATGAAAGGAGAAAGAAAAAGAAAGAAAGAAGGGAGAGAGGAAGGGAGGAAATTAAGAAAGAAAGGAGAGAGGGAGAGAAGAAGGAAGGAAAGAAAGAAAGAATAAAGGGAGGAATGAAAGACAGGAAGAAGGGAAAAAAGAAAATGAAAGGAAATGTAGCCAAAGATGCAGAGAAGAGTTTTCACATTAGAAGAGAATACTAAATACATATTACTAAATGCTAAATACATAATACTAGTTAATTTGGAACGTTCAATGGAGAATGCATGTCAACTCAGGCTGCCATAATAAAATATCACAGACTGGGTGGCTGAAAAAAGCCCAAGTTCACTTTCTCATAATTCTGGAGCCTAGATATCCAAACTCTGTGTCTAAGGGGGTCTCTGTTTGCTCAAGCACCCTGAACAGAAACAACTCAGACCTCATTCCAGCATCAGTGGCGGAGTGTGACGTGGGGCTGGGGCCCGAGGTGCTAGGAGCCAGCCCTCCCGACGCTCCCCAGGGGTCATGTCGACTCTGAGTGTGAGTCGAGGACAGTTGCCCTGTGGATTTGCTTCCCTGCTCCCAGCTGCTTGGAGCTCCCCAGTTTTACGGTTTCCTCCTAGGGATGTGACTCTGTCTTCATCTGGCTTCTTCCAGAAGCAGAGCCTGAAGCAAGGATTCAAGTTCAAGTTGTTTACTCTGGAAGTGCAGGTAAGGTTGGGGAAGTCAGACACCTTTGTATGTGTGCTCACACACAGATAATAAAACAGAATGAGACAGAGACGTCTCTGGCGGTCCAGTGGTTAAGGCTCTGCACTACTAATGCAGGGGGGCCTAACGCAGGGGTTTGATCCGCACTCAGGGAACTAAATCCCCCATATGTGCTAAGTCGCTTCAGTCACGTACAACTCTTTGCAACCCCACAGACTGTAGCCCACCAGGCGCCTCCATCCGTGGGATTCTGCAGGAAAGAATACTGGAGTGGGTTGCCATGCCCTTCCTCCAGGGGGTCTTCCCCACCCAGGGATCGAACTCTCCTCTCTTATGTCTCCCACATTGGCAGGCGGGTTCTTTACCACTAGCGCCACCTGGGAAGACCAGATCCTCCAAGCCACGACGACAGATCCATGCTGCAAGGAATATTGAAGATCCTGCCTGCCACAGCTAAGACCCAGTGTAGCCAAGCAAATAAATTTACTGAGACAAAAATGGCAGCAGTTTATTCTCTATACTTTTTAAAAACTTCCATTGAGTATATTTTTCCGTAACAAGAAACCAAGCAAAAATCATATTTAGAAAAACATTTATGGAAAGGACTAGAGATTTGCAAATACTTTAACAAGTATTGTAATAGGGTTGGGTGAGCGCACAGCTGTTAGCGTGAGATCTTTAGCCTATGCTCATCAGCGCACCTGTTTGCGAGTGAGAGTATCGCGAGACCTTTAGCGCCAGACCCTGAGTGCAAGTTTCGGGGTCCTGTTCTGCCAATGGTCAGCTTGCATGGGTCCTCGAGGCAGAGTGCATGAGGGATGGATCAGAGCCTTCTCCCGGGTCCCTCCAGGTCCTTCAACCTCAGGGCAGCAGGTGAGCTGAGGGCCCGGGGCCACGCTGAGGGCTGTGTCCCCCAGATCTCCTGCATCCTCGCCTCACCACGGCCGCCCACCAGCCAGGCCCCCGGGCCCCAAGCAGGAGGCAACCCCTCCTACATCCCCATCTCTGTGACCTCATGGCGGTGGCTGTATCCGTGGGTCACGGTCCATAGAGGCTTCATCTGTTGGAGTAAATGGACACCACCATTAAGGTACCAGCTTCAGTCTCTCCACTCAAGTTTCCAAACTTGGCCCAGCATAGATCAGTCGCCTACTCCTAGGAGGTGGCCAGAGGTCACGGTTAAGTTGCAAGGACACTGCACAGAATTACTTAAGGTCCACCTCTGTGGTCGGGGATGTTCTCAAAGGAGGACAATTGTGATGAGCTGAGTGGAGTGAACCTGCTTGCTATCTGCTACATGTATTTCTCTGGGTCCTGTACAAATGATTATCTCCAGGTTAAATGGCAAGCCTGAGGGCAGGTGGGGTCCTGGGCTCCTGGCTTCCTCCGTGATGATGGCTGGGTGGGGTCTGGAGAACCCAATCCTAAGGGCACCGTCAGCTGAGATTGGTCACCTCACTTGATGTCTTGACCACTGACGGGAGGATGCAGACAGGATGCTGCAGGAAGCCTCCCGGCAGGGTACTTGACCCTCGCAGGAACCCCGTCTTTTCAGCCCAGGACCTTGAAGGATGGGAGTTGAACTTTGGGACCCTGCCCTATCTTGTGAGATCAGAGAATAACATTTGTTTGGTGGAGGTTTCCAGGAACATAGGGATCTGACCTCCAAGAACAAAGAATCTTGACACCAAGAAGTTTGCAACAACTAACCACACCCCTCCATCACCTTTCCTATAAAAGGGCTTTGCTGAAAGTTTTCAGGGATTTGGGGCTTTTTTAAGGCTCGAGCCACCCTAATCTCCTTGCCTGGTCCTTCAGTACACCTTTTTGTGCTCCAGGCTCTGACGTTTGGGTACTGCTTGGCCTCACTGTGGCCTCACTGTGTGTCAGGCACATGGACTTGCTATTCAGTAGCAGTATGGGTAATCAAGCCATCTCCCTCCCTCTGAAGGCCTTTGGGGAAACTTAGGGGAAAAGGTGTAAAGCACAGAACCCAGAATTACCCCAGCCAAGGGGTAAGGAGGCTGGAACGTGTGTACACCAACTTCCAAAAGTCTCATTTGTTGAGAGAGTGTAAGTTCCTTGACACTTCCAGTCTGCCAAGTGTGGGCAGTTTTAGAAGCAAGAGACACTCATCTCCCCCACTCCCCTCTGTAGATGCAGAGACTGGAGGTGGAAGCTGGCCAAAACACTGAAAAGTCCCATGGATATGCATGAGGCACTGATCACTTCCATTGCGGAGGGCACAGGTTCCAACCCTGGTCAGGGGACTAAGATCCTGCATGCCTCACAACAAGGCCAAAAAATAAAAATAAATTTAAAAGAAAATGAGGTCCAGGAAAGAGGGAGTTGGCCTACACAGGAAGTGTTGGTGACTTATTCGGTGACTTATTTCTTACTTGGTAAGCTGGTGGTCCAAATGTTTAACCACCAAACTCAAGTTTTTTTTTCTGATTTGTAGCATCTGCCAATTTCCATGGTGTAAACACTCCTGCCAAGGCCAGTTTCAAGCTACCAATGATTTAATAACCAGCTCCCAAATCTCAGCTATTGTGAGCGTCACCCAGCTCACCAGCCATCAGTCCTTCCTTCCCGTATTACATTTCACCGCAAGGTTGTGAGCATGTGGTTTGGGTTCCTTCCTGGTTTACGTGCTCATACAGAGTTTCCTGGGTTTTCCCTTTGATCACTTCAGTGAGCATCTGAATACCACTGTCAGTCATCTGGAAGTCTCTTCACTTTCAACCTTTAGGTGGCATTTCATGGATGTGCATTGATTTGAGGACAGGGAGGAAAAGTTGCTGATGCCCAAGGCTCTCTCTGACTTCTCAGAAGGAAATGCCAACTTCATTGGCCAGACTGCAGATTGGTGAGTCCACTTCTACTAGTGGGAAGGTCACCTGCTCTTCAACGTGCCCCCTCATGTGGCTGGGTGAGTGCCAACTCCCTCTTTCCTGAACCTCATTTTCTTTTAAATTTATTTTTATTTTTTGGCCTTGTTGTGAGGCATGCAGGATCTTAGTTCCCTGACCAGGGATGGAACCTGTGCCCTCTGCATGGAAGTGTGGATTCTTAACCACTGGATCCCCAGGGAAGTCCCTGGATCTCATTTTCTAATACACCTGTTCTGGTGTGCTGGGTTGCCACGTAAAATACAGGACAGCCAGTTAAACTTGAATTTCAATTAAACAATGATACTTTTAAAGCTCAAGTTGGGCTTTGCTGGTGGCTCAGACAGTAAAGAATCTGCATGTAATACAGGAGACTTGGGTTTGATCCCTGAGTTGGGAAGATCCCCTGGAGAAGGAAATGGCAATACACTCCAGCATTCTTGCCTGGAGAAATCCACAGACAGAGTAGCCTGGCAGGCTACAATCCGTGGGGTCACGAAGAGTTGGACATGACTGAACGACTAACACTTTTACTTCAAGTCCTAAATATTGCATGGGACATACTTATGCTGAAAATATATATTTATGTGTCCAAATTGGATCATGTTTCAATGCACGGTGGCTGCATTTTCCCCATGTTAGAAGGATCCTAGTGAGAGGATCATTTTTGTTTTTGTTTTTTTTAAGTTCTTCGAGGTCTAGCTCAGAATCCCCAAGGATAGAAATTTATTACCCCACAATGGGAATGGGATGTTAGCCTCAGTCACACCACAGGGGCTGAGATAGCTGTGAAATTTTGAAAGCCTAGACACTCAAGCTTCCAACAACAAGTAGTTAAAGCTGATGTAAGAGCAGATAAAAATAATAAAATTAATTTTTTATATTCATTAATAAATGCTCTTCTGCCTGGAGATGATCTATCATATAACATGTCAGTTTAGGGAGGTTTATTTTTTTAATTTTTTAGGTCATTTATTACATGACATATTTCTCCAAAGCTAAGTAAATATTTTTATTAAAAAATTAAGAAACAAAAAATTCTTTGGTGTTTATCTAAAATTCAAACCTACAGGGGCATCCTGTATTTTTACTTGCTCTATCTGACAACCCATGAACTGGTGACCTTGTCCTTGTCCCAGTCCAAGCCCAACAATAATAGTGTGGAAACTTGGGGTTTGTATCTTCTTTTTTCGAGAGTCTGTCTCTTGCGAACTTCATGAGATGGGCTGGTTGGCAGAACAGGAATTGGTATTCCTGGGTTCTCCAGCAAAGCACCATCAAACATCAGGAAAACCTTACTTTGAAGTCTAATAATTTGGATTTGCGTTTGGGATTCAGTTTAAGTCTCTGATGAATATAACCTGTGCACATTTATTGTCTCACCTACTTTGTTTGGCTTAGTGCTGTCATTTTGTTTCTAATGAGCCATGTTTCCTCTAGTTAGTTTTCTTTGGTGGTTTAGAAGTCATACCTCTTAATTTTATAATACAATACACTATTCTAAATACAACAGTCTAGATCCCCCATCATATGCTTTTTCTTCCTCTCATATATCATACTTTTGGGGGAAATAATTTGGGATTTTTACAGGCAGATGATTATGATCATGGTTATTCAAAATAAATTATTTTAACATATTATCTATCTTAAGCTTTAATACTTATTTCTGATAGTTGGGAATAAGTTGCATGCATCAATATTTATAGTCTACTATAAATATAGCAATATTTATAGTCATCTTTGCATTGTGGTTGTTAGTCTCTATTTTCTTTGGACTGTCTTTACCCTACCCTTGAATTTGCTGTTTGGATTCTTCAATCTGTTTTTTTTTTTTAATTACGTATATGTTTTTGGTTGCACTCAGTCCTTGTTGCTGCACACAGGTTTTCTCTAGTTGTGGTGAGCAGGGGCCACTTTTCATCGCGATGTGTGTGCTTCTTATTGTTGTGGCTTCTCATGCTGCAGAGCACAGGTGCTAGGGTACAGGTGCTATCCTCGGGGTACACAGGCTGAGTTGCGCCGAGGCATGTGGGATCTTCCCAGAACCAGGGATCGAACCCGTGTCCCCACACGGTTGGTGGATTCCTATCCACTGCCCCACCAGGGAAGTCCTGGATTCTTCAGTCTTACTCTCTGCCACCAGGCCACTGAACTCAAGAGTCCCCTGGCTGTTTTCTCTTCTCCGTCTCCCTGTCTGTATTGTAGACAACTCACTATAAGCAGCTCAAGATCCAAACCACTGCTGAGTGCAAACCCACGAAGCCACTTTGCCAACTGATGCCTACCCTTGGATGTCTCACACCTACCCTGCCCAGACTGAAAACTACCTTCCGCCCTACTAGGCCCCGTGTTGAAGCTTCTGTCTCAACTGACCACACGGCCGCCTGTCAACTTCCATCCACTCAGCAGAACAGAGGCTCTGATCCTTCCTTTCCCTCACTTCCGCCCCCATGTCGAATCTATCACCACGTCCTGCTGCTCTTAACTTCGGGGCAACTTTTGAATCTATCCAGTTTTCCTCATCCCATCACCAGTGCTCTAATTCTAGGGATGACTGTCTCTGGTCTGGTCTAAGGTCTCTTAACTGGCCTCCCCACCTCCCCTCTGGCCTCTTTCTGGACCAGACCCAGAGGGGACATCCAGAAATCCAGATATACTGCCCCTCTTCCGCTTCCCACTGTAATTAAGATACTGGGGAGGGGCAAGAGAGGGGTCGAGGATTAAGGGGTACAAGCTGCTACGTATAAAGTAAATAATCTGCAAGGACATATTGAACAGCACAGGGAATACAACCAATAGTTTATACTAACTTTTATTTTTTTTAATTTTTAATTTTTTAAAATTTATATATATATATTTTATACTAACTTTAAATGGTGTATAGTCTATAAAAGTTTTGCATAGCTGTTGTATACCTGAAATGAATAGAATATTGTAAATCAACTGTACTTTAATAATAATAATAAAAAGAATTCTGATACAGTCAGGATTCCTCAGGTGCCCAAGAGACCCTCCACACCCAGCCGGGCCTGGAGCATGTTTCTGCTTCTCTCCTCTTCAGCCTGTCATGGGCTCTTGGCATCTCCTGTTTTGAAAATCTGATTTTCTCTTTTGGTGTGATTACGCTCCTACTCGCCCTTCAGAGCTCAGCCTCCCCTGAACTCCCTGTGAGGTTAAGCTCCTCTGTTCTTTGCCCTCATAGTCCAGCGCCTTCCCTTCACAGCACTTTATGACGCTGTCACTTTACGATTCATTACTGTCCCTCTTCTGAGGAGCACCTCCCTCCCCCAGGAGGCTTGAAGCCCCCAGAGGCACGGATCGTGTCTGTATCAACTCCCTGCTGTATCCCCGGTGCCTGGCAGAGTGCCTAGTGGTAGCCAGGAAAAATCTGTTAACTGAATGAGTAAGTGACTGATGTGCAGCTGGTCACAAGCGACACTGAAGGTCACCCCTAGCACTCACAGTGGACCTTGTGGCTGAGACCCCAGGGCAGGGCAGGTCCCTGCGAAGCCTGAGGTACTGAGAGTCAGATGTTAAGGGTTTGGAGCTCCAGAGTGCTCTTGAAAGCTTTGGCTTTTGATTACAAGAGCCAGAAGCAGAAGAGAGAGAAATGTTCCTGTTTGCTTGTTTTTGTTGTTCTTGAAGCTTGGCTTGGCATATGGCACACAAAGCTAAAGGAACCCCAAAGCACTATCATTTACACCATGAACCACAGGGTGGGGAAGAATGGGTGGCGATGAAGACTGTTTCCCTGCTCTAGAGGAGATGAGTCGAATGAGCAAATGTGGAAGGAACCGGATGAGGAGGCTGGGTCAGAATTACCAGGTTCCCCGAGAAGGTGTCGGGCATCCCGTCCTCCAAGGTGAGAGCAACTTCAGGCAAGGTTGTAGGGATCCCAGAAAAGTCCTCATAGAAAGTCCAATATGGCGCCTGACTAGTGGCGCCTGGTAGCCAAGGGAAGTATAGCAATGGAATGACCCGAGGACAGACAGTGTCAGTGAGACCAGCGACGCCAGCACAGCAGAGGAGCAGGCCGGAGTCCTCAAGCCCCCAGAGAGGCTGTGCATGTGGCTGACAGTGGACAGACGCTGTCTGAGTGGGTTACAGCTGCTGCTGCTTAGGGTCGTGTCTGACTGTGTGCGACCCTATGGACTGTAGCCTGCCAGCCTCCTCTTTCCTTGGAATTCTCCAGACAAGAGTACTGGAGTGGGTCACTATGCCCTCCTCCAGGGGATTTTCCCAACTCAGGGATTGAACCAGGGTCTCCTGCGTCGCAGGTAGATTCTTTACCAGTGAGCCACCAGGGAAGCCCCGTGGGTTACAGGGTCCCAGGAATTATCAGGGGTCATGGGCGAACTGTAGTTCCTGCAGCTGGAATCGAGGGGACCCAAACTCAGAGGCCACTGAGGGCTGAGGGAGGCTCGCAGCCAGACGACCCTCCCAGATGCTGGTGTGGTATGTAACCCCCTCCCACCCCAGCTTGGCTTGCCTCTGGGTGGCGCATGCGCACACGTGTGAAACCGGAAGACACGTGGCATTTACTGAAAGAAAAGCTGAGAGAAGTGGCTGTTCTGCTTAGTGTTTGTCGTTTTGTTTCCCCACATTCAGCGGAAACTGGAGCTTACAAGGTAGAATGAATTTAAATAGGAAGAAGGCAATGGCACCCCACTCCAGTACTCTTGCCCGGAAAATCCCATGGACGGAGGAGCCTGGTAGGCTGCAGTCCATGGGGTCACTAAGGGTCGGAGACGACTGAGCGACTTCACTTTCACTTTTCACTTTCATGCATTGGAGAAGGAAATGGCAACCCACTCCAGTATTCTTGCCTAGAGAATCCCAGGGACGGGGAAGCCTGGTGGGCTGCCGTCTATGGGGTCGCACAGAGTTGGACACGACTGAAGTGACTTAGCAACAGCAACAGGGAAATTAAATTTTTTTTTTTCAATGTTGGAATTGCTTTTATGGGACGAGCACAGCAGACCTGCCCATGGACAGGTTAGCGTTCTGCCTTTGGAGGCGGCTGAATCCGGGCACATCCACACGCCACCTACCTGGGTCAGTGGAACATGCAAAGCTCAGTCAGAGGGTAGAGGTGGGGAGTATTAATAGGTTTTTAATCCCTGAGGAATGTGGGCAGGGAAATTTATACTTACTACATAGACTGACCAATGCCTGTGTTACTTGAGCTTCCAGCAAGAAACAGAATCCAATTCAGGTGGATTTAATGAGGAGAGCAGTACTGAGGAGTGGATGGAGTAAAGGGACCCAGTTACCTGGGCGTCAGGGTCCCTTTGGAAAAGAAAATGGCAACCCACTCCAATACTCTGGCCTGGAAAATCCCATGGACGGAGGAGCCTGGCAGGCTACAGTCCATGGGGTCACAGAATCGGACATGACTGAAGCAACTTCACTTTCACTTTTGCAGGGTCCCAAGGAAGAGCAACAGTGAGAAGACTGGGGGAGGGGGTAAGGTGTCTACTGAGAACTGGAGGCAGAAAGTAGGGGCCACTCAGCAGGAGCTGTGGTCATGTAGGGGCTGAGCTACTGCCAGCAGGGAGACCCAAAGAAGGGAGACCGCAGGGAAGAAATACTGCCATTTCTGGCTCCTCCCTGCCTCTGGGACCTGGAGGCCAGCCAGCAGTGGTGTCAGGGTGGTACAGTCAGTCCACAGGGGCCAGTTTTTTGAGCACAGAGCAGGGTAGGAAGACGGGTGGGTTGGAGTGGGGGTTGAAGAAACACTAGCACACCCTTCGGATTGACTGGATGGGGAGACTGAGGCCCAGGCAGAGGAAGGACTTGCCCAAGATCACTTAGCAGCTGAAGGACAGAGGACTCTCCTGGGGACCTCGTTCTCCTATTAGAGCTCATTGTCCCAAACTGCTCTGCTGTATTTCCTTAACACACAACTGAATTTTCTCATTTCCGAACCTTATTATAAAAAGGAATCAGAAAGTGCAAAAACGTAGAAGAAAATATCAATAACATGTTGGTGTCTAGTCTTCTAGATTTCCTCGGTATGCTTGAACACACACATTTAATAAAAAAAAGAGTGGGCTTAATAAGGCGGGACAAGGAGGGGCCGGCACTCAGTGAGACAGCAGCTGGTGTCCTTGAAGGTGGGGAAGAGGAAAACGGGGGAAAAAAAAACCAAAGACAAAAATCCAGTGGAGGAGAAGAATGGTGGTTCTGGGGTGGCCTCGGTTTCCCCAGCTGCTCCTGGGCAGGGGTGTTGTGAGGATTAGAGATGAAACAAGCAAGCAGCAGAGCCCTCGTGGGTCCCCCCGGGGAGTTCCTTTCACTCTCTGGGCCTCAACTTGCTGAACCATGCAGGGTCGTCCCAGCTCCCACGTTCCTCTGGCTTGGGCTCCGCGCTGGGGATTGCCTGGCTCTGACCTTTGCATCCTTAGAGTTGCTCTGGGAGGAGCCGGGTAAAGCCTCATGAGCCCGGAAACTCGGTACAGGCCCTATCAGAGGTATGTGAGTGATGTGTGATGGTGTTTCTGTGGGTAGTGCTTCCCTTAATAGTTACACACAGGCTTTAATGAACGTCAGCAGGGCTGATCATAAACATATTAAAAAAATATTTATTTTTGGCTGCACGGAGTCTTAGCTGTTGTGCACAGGTTTTCTCTAGTTGCGGAGGGTGGGGCCTGCTCTCTGGTTGCAGGGAGCGGGCTTCTCATTGCAAGGCTTCTCTTGTTGCGGAGCACAGTCTCTCAAGGCGCTTGGGCTTCAGCAGTTGTGGAGTACAGGCTTAGTTGCCCCACGGCACGGGGGATCTTCCTGGACCGAGGACTGAACTGGTGTCCCCTGCATTGCAAGCTGGATTCTGAACCACTGGACCACCAGGGAAACCCCCGTAAACATGTTTGACTGCTGGCGTGACAATCAGGATGGACTACGTCAGTGACTCGAATGCGTCTCTGGTTGTCCATAACCGAAGCAGAGCTGCCGGCCTGGTGATTGGGGTGCTGACTCTCCCCCAAGAGTGGTTCACGTTGTTTTCAGCACGCGGGCTCCAAGACCCTCAAACAACAGTCCTGGACCCCAGACCCACTCCAAGCTTTAGCTCTGATTGCAGCCCTGTCTGCCCCCTAGGAGGTGGGCAGGAAGGGGGTTGGGGTGGTGTGGAGAGCCTGGGAGACCCTTGTCAGCCTGTTTCCGGGGCATTTATCCAGGTGGGGCTTCTGGTCCCAGCCAGCTGTTTTATCAGGAGGCTAGGGCCTCTTCAGAGGATTCTAGAGCCAGGTAGAACCCCCACCCCCACCCCCCGCCCCACGAACACACACACACAACCATCCCCTGCTGCTCACTGTCATTTCCCTTATCTTCAGGTGTGGGTTTGTAAATTACTTGTGTTTCACTACTTTTTTTCAATTTTCATCAATTTTTAATGTGGGATAAAAATACAGGAAAAAAAAATTCATCCAGCTCATAGGTTCAGGTTAATATGATTGTAACTGCTTCCCAGGACCCCCTCCATCCTTTCCCAATTACAGCCTCCTTCCTTCACCCAGAGATGACCCATGTCCTGACCTTTAGCATAATAGTTTCTGTGCTGTTCTTTATAGTTTCACCACTTGGGCAAGTCATTATTTATATTTGTTTGTAGAATGATAATCTTTATTTTGAAAAAGCCTTGGGAAGCCTTGTTTTCTTTTTTCCCCCACCCCATGTTTTCCCCTCCTCCTATTTATGGTAAATGAATTTTTTTTTCTCCCTTCTACATTAGGGATTCAAATTTCTCTTTTAAAATGAGTATTTTATATACAAATATTTAGAGGGAAAAAAATAATAGTTCAAGTGTCATATGAAATGGGAAAAATGGTGATGTTACCCAAAGGACCAAAGTTTGGGAAACACTGTGCTCCATTTACAAAGGGAGAGAAGTCCTGGAGAGGTCATTGTAGAGTCAGGGATGGAAGGACCACGGTCCTTCTGGAAGCCCTGCAGCTGCAGCGCCACCGTGACCACCGGAGGGCAGCACGGCCCCAGTTTCTGCTGCCCTCGCAGCTTCGCTCCCGGGTAGCTGAAGGGGTGGAGGGCTGGTCGGTTCACCCCATCCCCAGCCCTCCTTGGGATTCACCGGAGTCTAGAGACCCTGAAACGGAGGTCTGGAACACAGGCCCTTCAAAATTACCTGGGCATCTAGAAATTATTATGTTGTTAACAATGTAGATTTGGGGGCCCTTCTGGAATCCATTGAATCCGTACCTCTGGAGGTCCAGACATGTGGGAAATGGGATGGATGTGTGCGTGCGTGTGTGTGTGTGTATGTGTGTGTGTGTGTGTGTGTGTGTGTATACCTACAGTCTGCTGCTGCTGGTAGGGGTGGATGATTACCACGTGGAGCAGAGCAAGTTTGACAAGTTGGAGGCTTCGGGCTTGCGTTTTGGCCCCATTTCTTATCCCAATGGATGGAAAATTTTGTTTCTTAGTATTTTGTATTCATCCATCATCCATCTGTCCATTTATCCATCATCTGTCCAATGCAGTACCTAAAATCTCACGAGTCCTTTTTAGGCATGGGGACACCACCTTCCTGGAGTTCATGCTTTTGTGGGAGGGGCAGATAATAGCAAATAATCCCACAAACATGAAATTACAAGTAAATAGCTGCTTTGAAAGGAGAGGAAGGCAGGTGTGATTCAAGTAAAGAACTACGGGGCCATGTGGGAACGTGGGAGGAGCTCTTCCTTTAGGAAATTAGGCTTGAATTGAGATCTGAAGGGAGAGTAGGAGTTACCTAGGCAGAGAGTCAGGAGGAAGAATGTTTCAGGTGAAGGGCTCTCTGTGTGCAAAGGCCCTGGGGTGAGAATGAGCTCACTGCTTTTGAGGAACTGCAAGGGGGCAGCAGAGAGAAAGGAGGAGAGGGGCTGGACAGTAGGTAGGGACACTCAGGCTCTAAAATGGGGCAGTAAGGCTCCTCTTGGGTTCCCAGGTGGTGCTAGTGGTAAAGAACCCACCTGCAAGTGCGAGTAGTCATAAAGGACGTGGGTTCGATCCCTGAGTCAGGAAGAGCCCCTGCAGGAGGAAATGGCAACCCACTGCGGTATTCTTGCCTGAAGAATCCCGTGGACAGAGGAGCCCGGCCGGCTGTAGTCCATAGGGTCGACTGAAGCGACTGAGCAGGCATACATACCTGCAAGGTTTGTCTTGCAAAGGTGATTAAGTGTAATAATGAGTCCAAAACATCTTGTTTAGTACACAGCTGGTGTCATAGACGTGGAAGAGTGTGAGGGGAGGGCACCTAGAGGGCACGGCCGGGTTAAAGACGGAGCCGTGGGAAAGCCCCGGGCAGGTGTGGGCACCGGAGGCGTCTCAGTTGATGGTCCACGGCAGGGCCCAGCTGAGAAGCATGTTTTCACCACGGTGAAAATTACCGTTGGCATCATTCTCTTGCTGAAAACAAAGTGAAATTGGAGAACAGGCTGTTGTCTTGAACTAGGCCAGGATGACTAATTATTAGATTCGTTTTCTGAAGGTTACCATATACAGACATGCGATTGGAAGGAGAGAGGAGAGTTTGGAAACCTGACTCATTCTGCAACTCCGATTACATGGAACGCGTGCGAGGTTTCTGAGCAGAATGACTGTGAACCTTCAGTTTCACTCAGCTGTCACCACAGGCGTGACACAAAACAAAATGTTTGCATCAGCTCCAGAGAGCATCTCGGGGTAGGCTGCGGCAGCACCTGGGGGAACCTCGGCCAGGTTGTACAGGGTGTGAATGTGGGGGCGGTATTGAGTTTAGGGAGGGAGCACCGGACCCCCAGTCCCAGCCATGGCTTTGACCCTTAGTGACCATGCGGCCTTGGCTAACTCTCTCTTTTCTTTTTTAAATATATTTTTTAATTGGAAGATAATTGCTTTACAATGTTGCATTGGTTTCTGCCATACAACTCGAATCCACCGTAAGGATACACACGTCCACTTGCTCTTGAACCTCCCTCCCTGTTTCATCCTCATCTCACCCCTCCAGGTGGTCACAGAGCACCCAGCGGAGCTCCCAGGGTCAGACGGCAACTTCCCACTTGCTGGCTGTTGTACACATACTATGTCAATGCATTTACTCACTTCATCCCACCCTGTCCGCAAGTCCATTCTTTACATCTGCGTCTCCATTCCTTCCCTGCAAACACGTTCATCAGTACCATCGCTCTAGATTCCATATATGCGTTAATATACGATATTTGTTTTTCCCTTTCTGGCTTGCTTCACTCTGTATGACAGGCTCTAGGTTCATCCACCTCAGTTCAGCTGATTCACACTTGTTCCTTTTTATAGCTGTTACCCGCTCCTTTCTTTGAAGCTTCTTAATTCTCCTTCTGGGAAAAGGAGGGCCAGACCAGCTGCATGAGCCCACTGTGGCCCAGTCTTTTGAGATGCACAAGTCCACTGGAGTCCAAATAGTCCCAGATCCAAAGGGCCCCCTCAAGGCCCTTGAACCCCTTCAACACTCACTTCCCAACTCTGGGACTTGCAGTGGAATATCCATGAAGCTGGGATCAGGGTTGAACATGGCTGAGGGCTTTCTAAGTGCCAAGTGCAGTACTGGACACTTGGACATACCTGGTCTATTGTCCTTTTCACTTGGCTTTTCACGTGCAAGGTAGGTACCTTTATTCCTAACTTTGAGGCTCAGAGGGGCTAAGCAATTTTCCCAAGCCCCCCCACTGAATATGGGGCAGAGGTGGCTTGTTCCTCAAGCCAATTTGATTCCAACTCCTTCCTGATTTTGGAAACTGACTCTACCATCTCATTTAATCCTTACAACAACAAAGCCATGAACAGATATCCAGGTTGAAAGGCTTCTTAGCAAAACAGTGGAGGAGACCTTGCCTGTGAGCAGGAGGCCCGGTGGTTTCCACACCTTTCCTCTGCTTCCCGGCCTAGGACGTGAAGGCAGAGAGGTTTCATTGCCCACGTGGCATGAGACTGTCCATCTGCCCCTTCCTGTGGTCAAAACCAGTGGTGCCAGAGCATCACTGAATAGAACTGAAGCCACGTTTAGCTCCCTGGGTTGGTTGTCTAAAGAATCTTCCAGTGGTGGTATTAAAAACACAATTTTTGCCTTAAACGTTGGCTTCATGGCTAAGCCAGACCAAGTCAGATATGTCTTTCTGGGTACTTCCTGAGTGTACTTACTGCCATGTGTGGGTATCTGACACCAAGCAACTAATTGGCTATGTCTGGACCTGAATCTCACGACCCAACGATGGAATTGCCCAAGAATCAATCACCCTATAGACCCTAAGCTTGTCATTCTTATCAAGATGAGAATGCTGCTAAAACTGAACGCAAGCCACTATTCATTATCAGCAATATATTTAAGAATATAATGCATAAAGTAGTTTTTAAAGATTTTTCTTGATGTGGGCCATTTTTAAAGTCTTTACTGAATTTGTTACAATATTGCTTCTGTTTTGGTTTTTTGGCCTTTAGGCATCTGAGAATCTTAGCTCCCTGACCAGGAACTGAACCTGGCAAAGTCTTAACCACTGGACTTTCCCACAACTGGCGAAGTCCCTAAAGTAATATTTTAAATCAATGTAAAAGGCTCAACACAAGTAAGTTTCTTGCTCCAAGTAGATACCTGATACCATCTAGGGGTGGAGGTGACCCCCCCACCCCCAGCATCTGAATATGGTTTTTTATACTGTTTCCCAAATCTGACCACTTCTGACCATTTCCACATTACCACCTTTGGTTATCACAGGAGTCTCCTCACTGGTCCCCTTCTCCCCCCACCCCCCATCCCCCCAACCTTCTTTCCCTGCAAGTTATTCTCTGCACAGCAGCTGAAGGATCCTGTTAGAAGCTGGAGTCAAATCACACCAGTCTCTGCTCACCGCCCTGGAGCGGTTTCCCTTCCACTCAGGGTCGGAGCCAAGGTCCCTGCGGTCGCCTGGTGGCCTCGGATCTTGCCCTGCTCCCTCTCTGAGCTCGTCTCCTGATGTTCCTCCCTTTGCTCACCTTGTTCCAGCCTCTCTGGCCTCTGCGTCCTTCTTCCAAGGGTCTTCCCACCTCAGGGACTTTACACTTGCTGTTCTCTCGCCTGAAACGCCCAAGCACATCCCGCCAGGTATGTGGCTCTCTCCCTCTCCTCATTCAGGTTTCTGCTCAGCTGACACCTTCTCAGAGGCTGTCTTGACCACTCTACCTAAAATACCAGCTGCTGCACTCTCTCTGCCTGCTCACTTTTTCTTCATGGTCTGTCTCCACCTGACGTAGGATGTATTCCTTTATTGTCTTCCTCAACTAGACAATAAGCTTCCTGAGAGCAGGGACTTTGCTCTGCTCACTCTTACACCCTCAAGGCCAAGACCAGTGCTTGGCCATAGCCAGACATCAGTAAAATTGCTTGAATTAAATGAAGGATCAAACAAACAAACTGAGCTCCCATTTGATGAGCATTTTTATCTGTGAAGGAAGCACTTTCTGAGTTTCATGAGTCACATTTTCTGATTTCCATATTGAATGTATTACATTGAAGTCATTCACGTGGTCGGTTTGAGCTACGCTATAGTTTGATATTTCTTTTCAGTATATATAACTCTACATCATCACTTTCTTGGATGCCTTCCCTTTTTCATTTCCTCTTCACTTCTATTACCAACATAAGCAGTTGGATTTATTTTGGAAGCATTTCTCAAAAAAGCAAAGATCCCTTACTTCTTGGGAGTAGTTGGGGGATACAAAAGGGCCAAAAGGGAGCAACAAATCCCGTTGAAATGCACTGGGGGTGGACTTGGCTCATCCACTTGCCAAGGGACTCTTTGGCTCATCCACTTGCCAAGGGACTCTTTCAACACTTCCTACACCCAGCTCTGCAGTGCACGTAATTTGAGTTCAATCCTCAATGAAATAACAGGTAATCTCATGTTATCATGTTTTAAGATGTCTTAAAATAATTCACAGTGACTTCACAAATACCAAAGAGTCTATTGGGTTTCTCTCTTCAATCTCTGCTCAACCTTGGTGTCTTCCAGTCTTCTGTGACTCCATCACATTCTGAAGTTCTCTTTGTTTACTCTTGGTTCTAGACTCCCAACCACCCAGCTTCCATCAAAATCTCTCAATGGGAGCAGAGAGAGATGTCCCTAGCTGTTAGGCAGTAAGATGGCTGTGTTTGGTCTCCCAGTGTTCTAATGAGCTAAGCTTTTAGCCATGTCCTCCTCCCTTGATTTCTCTCTTACATTGTAGAAAGGTAGACAGTGGTCAGGATTGAAAATTCTGAGATGCTTTTTTTTACCTTTTGAGCTCATGGAGGATTTTGCCCTTGGCCTCTTAATATGTCATCTACTATATTCCAGCTGCATATATTGAGCGCTTGTGTGAACCATGGCCCTCCATGGGATAAAGGAATGAGCAAGAGAGAACTCTTGGTTCTCAAGGATGTGTGGGCCAGGAAGGGGGTTGGAAGTGGCATGGCAATGCCTGTGGAGTAAGGAGAGTGACCTGCATGCCCTGGACGGGAGGGTGTGGAACGGTGGACTATGGTTGGGTGGGGCCAGGGAAGGACTCATTGCTTTCATAAAAATAGTGCATAGGTGTTACACTACAAAAATACAGAAGGATACAATAAATAAAAAGACTGCCTCCAGCCCCCTCAAACCATCAAACTATGTTTCTATATGGAGTTTCTAGGTGGAGAGGTAGGCAGCAATATTTTTGTGAAATGGGATACTTTTGAAAGTAAGTCATTCAGTGTAACTTTACTTGACTGTGGTAGAAGAAAAGGAAACCAATAAAACCAGAGGAATTTCTGAACCTCAAACAGATACTTTGTCAGTCATTACCAAAGAAATTGTTTCCTAAAATATGCTTCCAAGTTCAACAAGAGATTAGGGTAGACATTGTGGTTGGAGTCATCTTTTTAAAAAAAAATCTCTGTGTCTTTTGTTGTTTTGTTTTTTGTTTGTTTTTGTTTGTTGTGGCTGGCTTGTCGGACCTACGAACCCTGACCAAGGATCAAACCCAGGGCTCTAGCAGTGCCAAGTCCTAACCAGTGGACTTCCAGGAATTCCCCAAATCTATGTGTTTTATCATAAGCACAATTAACAGCAGTACTCCCAGATAAAATATTTACTTAAATTAATTCAACAATGGAATTTTTGAGACAGCAACATAAAATTGCCCGTTAAATCAAAAGACACGGCATACCCTGTGAAAAGTCTGTGACTACTCTCTGCGTTCCTGTCCTAATGGATTTTTCACAGAGCAGTGTAGTCAGTTTTATGCGTTTTAACAAATGCGTGGTCGTGTAGTCATACCATAATTAATCAAGGTGTGGAATGGTTTTGTCACCCCTGTAGTCCACCCCTTCTTCCACACATGGACCTTGGCATCCACTGATCTCTTTTCTGCGCCTGTTGTTTTGCCTCTTCCAGAAAATCATGTAACACGTACAGAACATACTCTTCAGTTTGACTTTTTTCACTTAGCATATTGCGTTCGAGATTAACGGGGTCATGGGTTTTAGTTCACTCTCTTTTATCGCTGAGTCCATTGTATTGGTGTTTGTGTGTGTGTTCAGTTGCTAAGTCGTGTCTGATTCTTCACCACCCCATGGACGGCAGCGCACCAGGCTCCTCTGTTCTGCACTCTCTCCCGGAGTTTGCTCCAATTCATGTCCATTGAGTCAGTGATGTCATCCAATCATCTCATCCTTGAGATCTGAGTGTTTTTAAATGACGTATTTGCATGTTAGGTAGGATGGAATGTCCTATTCTATAGCACAGTACACTGGCCTTCTTCCATTTCTTTCCTGCTTCACTCATCTTCATGATTATTATTGGAATTTAATTGCTTTACAATGTTGTGTTGGTCTGTTCTATACAACGAAGTGAATCAGCTGTATGTGTATATATATCCCCTCCTTCTTTCATCTCCCTCCTCCATATCCTGCCCCTCTACGTCATCACAGAGCCCCAAGTTGAGCTCCTTGTGCTATACCACAGGTTCCCACTGGCTCTCTATTTTACACATGGTAGTGTCTATATGTCAGTTTCAATCTCCAAATTTGTCCCACCCTCCCCTTCCCCTTTTGTGTCCGCAGATCCGTTCTGTATGCCTGCATCTCTATTCCCGCCCTGGAAATAGGTTCATCTGTATCATTTTTCTAGATTCCATATGTACATGTTAATATATGATATTTTTACATTGATACATTTTAGAACATTGATATTTAAATGAAATGACAATTAGTGTAGACTCTAATTTTGGATAGACTCATTTCTCATGCTTAGTCTTTTTGCTAGGATGTCTCCCTCTCTGAGTTTTCTATTTTTTTATTTATCTCTTCTTTGCTAGATTTTATTATTAAGTAGTTTCTCCGAGAGAAAGTCATAACTAAAGTAGACTCTTAGTTAGCTGATGCCCGTTGCCTTTGTACTTGAACAACATCTATACAGGACAGGAAGACCTTGGCTCACATGTATTTTAAACTGAAACACCATTTTCCTAACTCTTCTGGCTTTGACTGTTGCTGAGTGGAAGTCACAGTCCAGCCTGAGGCCTTTTCTCATTTGTAGATCATTTGCTGTTTCTGCCTGAATGCTTAAAGATTTAATGACTCGAAAGTTTATTTTTCTAAAAAAAAAATACTTAGTTTCCTTTAAAAAAAAAAAGTGTAAATGCATAGTTTGAAAAGTCAAATTGTTTTCCCCAGTTTCATAAGGAAAATCAACTCTCTCCTACTTTTCTTCATTCTTGCCAACCTCCTTCAAGTCTGTTATTTCTTCCTAGTCTTACTTCCATATTTCTAAATAACATCTTACATTGCTCTTATTATTGTTTTTAAATTTACTGTTGAGTTACCCCTGAAATTATATTTCCCCTGTTCTCATCCTTCTTCAGTTGTGTTGGGCTTTTGGAAGCTGTGTTCTGTTTACTTTGTTCTTTATCTGGCAGGTTTCAAGTTTTCCTCCAACTATCTGGTGATCCCTGGCTATCGGCTTGAATTTAAGAGGAGGGCACTACAAGGCTTATTGGAGTCTCTGAGTGAGTTTGGGGTTGGGGTGGTGTTAGTTGGCTGGGGGCTTCACTTTGGGGTAAAGAGATGGGATTAAGATGTGCCCTAGGGAGACCTGAATGTCAGCATCTCCAAGTTTTTTCTCTTGGGCTAATTTTCTCTGAGAGGAGGCCTTTGCTCTCCCGCCTCACGGCACCGGGCGGTCTGCCAGTGTCCTGGGGCCAAGCAAGGATAGGACTTCCATCTTCCCCTGTTTACTGTACAGTCTTGTACTAAATTCTAGTGTTTTCATTACAGCACCCCATACCAACTAGTTAGCTGTGACTGATGTTCATACGTGAGCCTCTGACTTCAGCCTTTCCAGGGAGAAAACGTCCCACTTTCTTCTGCTGCTGGGTGGGAGACACCACCACCTGGATTTGCAGGGTCAGGAAAGTGGGTCTGGAGCTCTAACTGCTCAACGTACAGCCTCCTGGCCACTGCTGTTTCCGTATCTCCTGCACCCCAGCCTCACTGGTACTCTGGTCAATGCAGAGTTCTGTGGCTTCAGTCAGTTTACTGTTTGCAGGGTCTCCACCCTGCAGGCACACACACACACACACAAATCTCAATTTTCTCTTTTTTCTGGGTCAATTACTACTTGTCCATTCACTTTTTAACTCTTCAAAATTTTTATGTCTCTGTCATTTCTTCCATTATATTTGTTATTGAGAGTTTATGCTTTTAAAATATTTGTATCCTTATTTTGCAGTTTTATAGGAGCATTTTGGTAAATTTTTCTTTTGCTTCAGGTTATATTTTCTTCTAGACTGGTACTTTACCTTTAGATGACTTTTTTCTTGGGCTGTTGGCTGAAGTATGTTTGCCTTAAGTCCAGGCATTTCTCATTTCTATCCATATTTATTATTATTATTATTCTGCTGTTATATGGAGTGGCTTTGGGACTCAGTGTTCAGTATATCTAAGACAGGTTAGTTTTCCTTGCCAAGTCATAGTTTCAAGTCTTGGTATTTTGTGTTCTGAACACTTAAAAAAAAGTCTGATGTGGTGGGATGAGGAGCAGGGAAAAAATGGGAAAGCTCATGCAGATCAGTGTACAGCCTTTGGAAGAAATAGCTGGGGTGGTTCTCTCACTTCTGGGATTTTTGCTAAGTTTACAACCCCTTGGGGAAAAGGATAGCTTTTCTTTACAATCTGGGATAGTTAATACTCATTGCCCCCAGTTTTGTGGGGGGTATAGAGACTACAAGTTGCATCTATTAGAAAATAAAATTTAACTGAGTGAATTGAAGATCTAATTGGCTTTATTAAACAATTTATGCGTCAGGCAGCATCTCCTCTGGCAACAAGGAGATACCCTGAGGGGGTTACACAACATGGAAGCCTTTTATAGCAAGGAGGGCAGGGCAAGGAAAGGAAGTCATCAGCAAGGAAAAAAAATTCAAGTTCATTGGAAGACAGTAGGAAAAAAATTTAAGTTCATTGGAGGAAAGTAAAAGTTTAGGTGACGACAGTCTCTTATTGGCTGGACTTGTTGCTGGGCAGGAAGGAAGTCTTCCTTCCTCGTTGGGGTAGTAAAATAGTGGCACTTTCTGTCAGTGCAAGGTAGGTAGGTATCTTCCTGTTGGGGTCAGTAACTGAGGTCTTCCTGTTGGGGGTGACTGTTGTCTTCCTGTTTGAGGTGATTGATGATGAGTCTGAATAGGAACTAAAGAGCCTCTTGATGGTGAAAGAGGAGAGTGAAAAAGCTGGTCCAAGGAGATCAAACCAGCCAATCCTAAAGGAAATCAACTCTGAATATTCACTGGAAGGACTGATGCTAAAGCTGAAGCTCCAGTACTTTGGTCACCTGGTGTGAAGAACTGACGCCTTGGAAAAGACCCTGATGCAGGGAAAGATTGAGGGCAGGAGAAGGGGGTGACAGAAGATGAGAGTTGGATGGCATCACTGACTCAATGGACAGGCGTTTGAGCAAACTCAAGGAGATAGTGAGGGACAGGGAAGCCTGGCATGCTGCAGTCCATGGGGTCACAGAGTTGGACACAACTTGGCATCTGAACAACCATGAATAGGAAAGCACGATCTACAGGCCTTCCTAACTACAAGTTTAGTTGCGATTTCCCTTTATCAATTTTCATACACCCAGGATCTGAAACAAATGAAGGTGGCTGGTGAACCCAGTGGGGCCGCTGATGGCTGAGTCAGGCTGGTCATTTGGAGTGGTTGGGATGAGGTCCCCCGAATCTGGAGCATCCCTGGTCTCCTTAATGGCCATTATGAGAGTAAGCAGGTGGGGCCGCGGGGATGGCCCAGTCCGCAAATGGTGGTAGGGGACAAGTGCCCCCGTGGCTGCTTTTGGAAGGTCAGGATCAGAATCCTGAAGTTAAGAATCTAGAAGGCTCTGACCCAGTGGCTAGAGAGTCCAACTCCATAATAAGCTCGAATCACCTGCGACCATTTTTTGATGTTTCTAGCATTGGAGAAGGAAATGGCAACCCACTCCAGTGTTCTTGCCTGGAGAATCCCAGGGATGGGGGAGCCTGGTGGGCTGCCGTCTATGGGGTCACACAGAGTTGGACATGACTGAAGTGACTTAGCAGCAGCAGCAGCAGGGAGAAATAAGAATATATCAGTTGACTAAGATGATGTTCGTTTATTACATCCATGATGTCTTTCAAGGCTTTGAAAAACACTCTTCTTTTGTCTAATTAGTCATTGTGACCAGGTCTCCATGGAAACCATTATGTTTGTACCCACAATAGACACGCGTGCATCCATTAAAGGGACATAGTTGCCAAATGTGAGCCATGGGCCCAGGGTGGAGTGGCTTTTTACAGCACAGCCATCAGAGCTTCTATGAGAAGTGTCAAAACATGAGCAAATAGCTGTCCCTGTCCATAAAGAGAGATGCTCTCTCTGGTGTCAGGCCCTGAATTTAGGGGAGTGTGAAACTCAGGAAAAGCGAGTGTTCATGTTCATGGTGTGAGCCCATAGGACAGATTTTTTTTTTTTTAACAGTGTTAAAAGATTTTTTAACCCATTAATTACTGAAAAAACTAATAAAGTGTTAAAAACTTGTTCAGAAGAGATTCCAGAGAGCAGATGTGAATATAGGAAGTTAGGAAAGTGGAAATGAATTGGTTCATAGATGCAAAATTGGCTTCTTTCAAGAGGGGTAAGGTGAGTGGAGAGAAGGTTTAGGTTTTCATTAAAAAAAATATTGAGGGAAAAATCCCTGGCAGTCCAGTGGTTAGGGCTCTGTGCTTTCGCTGCCATTGGCCCCACATTCATTTCCTGGTCAGAGAACTAAGATCCCACAAGCCACTTGATGTGGCCAAATATATATTTATGTGTGTGTGTGTTTGAATGTGTGCTAAGTTGCTTCAGCTGTCTGACTCTTTGCAATTCCAAGGACTGTAGCCCGCCAGGCTCCTCTGTCCATGGGATTCTCCAGGCAAGAATACTGGAGTGGGTTGCTATGCCCTCTTCCAGAGTAATCTTCCTGACACAGGGATTGAACCTGGGTCTCCCACACTGCAGGCGGATTCTTTACCATCTGAGCTACCAGGGAAACCCATATATATACAGAGAGAGAGTGAGAGCCAATACCCAGTTGAGATAAGTGAGCGCTCTGATGGAGGGAAGGATAGGCTGGGATGGAGGACTAGGATGGGACCATGCTACCCAGACCTGGACTGTCCAAGAGGGCTTTCACAGCACAGAAGCAGGAGGCTGTTGGGGAAGGAGGCTGAGTGGGTCCCATCCTGCTTACATGATGCACCCAGGGCAGGTCCAGAATCAGGTAAGTGCACCGCAGACCTTGAGACCTGAGTGGATGGGACGGGCGTGCCCAGGAGAGGGGAGCTGGAACAGACCGATGAAAGCCCAGGATTACAGGAGACCAGCTCTGCTGTGGGGTCAGGAACCAGTCCCTCCCAGTATCACTTCAGCACTCATTTCTGCCTCAGAGCCAAGAGCTGCAGAGGCATTTGTGTTGGATGAGAATTCAGGACTACAAAGACCTGAGCTAACCTGTCAGGCACAGACCATCAGCACAAGCTACAGAAATACTATAGGAGTGAGGTCCTCAGACCCCAACCAGAAAACTTTTAATTAAAGCATTCAGAATGAGAGAAAATGTACTGGAGAGGCCCTTGGCTTATCTAGATACCTCATGTCTGTAGACCTAGGAAACAAACAGAAGTGAAGCTATCACAGATCTCACTGTCTATAGACCCATGTGAGGCAAGCCTTTATTCTCAGCCATTATCTCTTGTTTTGCACACAGTTCTAATAACCCCAGTATTTTTGGCTTCCTGGTCATAATGGATTAGAAGTAACACGAGCGTTTGGTGTGGTGACTGGCAGGCACATTGATATCGGCAGGAGGGAGCAGCTGAGAGCCTGACAGTGAGGTCAGGAAGCTGAGAAATAAAAAATATTTTATAAAATATAAAAGCAGTTACAAGAGGCTGAGGCCTAAGGATGCTGGGGCCACTTCAAGTTGGAGTAAAAAGCCCCCTCCTTACCCCCAGCCGGGTCCAGCTATTGACTTGCTAGCGATAGCCTTGAGTCAGCCAGGAAAAAGGTTCCTGACAACAGCAGGAATTTGGAGATCATACATTTCTGAGCTCAGTTCCCTACTTATTGTTTGTGGGATTGAGGCAAACCACTTAAGATAATGGTTTCATCTTAAGAATGTTGGGAGGATTAAATGAACTTACCCAGCACATAGTAAATGCTCATTAAAGATTAGCTGCTGTTAGCAGAGAGGTGGGTGATGGTCAGCTACCTGCCACGATGTGGGCAAATCTGAAAAGCATTATAAGGACTTCCTTGGAGGTCCACGCTTCCATGGCAGGGGGCACGGGTTCAAGCTGTGGTAGGGGAACTAAGATGCCGCATGCTGTATGGTGCAACCAAAGCCTAAAACGAAACAGACTTGCACAAAAACACCCCAGAGCACATGGGAATTCCCGGCTCAGTGGTCAGGACTCAGCACTCTCACTGTCCAGGTTCAGTCTCTGGCCAGGGAACTAAGATCCACTAGTCAAGTGGCCAAAACCAAAAAAGACAAGGGGAAGAAGTCACGCATGAAAGGGGAGCCACTGTGTGGCTTCATGTACAGAAATCACAAGAACAGGCACAACTAATCTATGACGTTGGAGGTCAGGATAGCAGCTGCGGGATTTAGTGACTCTAAGCAGGCCTTGCCCCTCCTGATGTAAAATAGAGCAGGTACAGAAATCCACCGGGAACAAATGTGTGGCATCATAATGGATTCTTGTAAAGCCACCAGGAAAGCTGGTCCTGCTTACAGCCCCCTTCTTCCCTCCGAATGTTTCGTTTCTTGATCTGGGTGTTGGGTGTGTGTGTGTGTTTAGTTGTGTCTGAATCTTTATGACCCTATGGACTATAGCCCTCCAGGCTCCTCTGTCCATGGTATTTTCCAGGCAAGAATACTGGAGTGGATTGCCATTTCGTACTCTAGGGGTTCTTCCTGACCTGGGGATCGGAACTGCATCTCTTGCCTCTCCTGCATTGACAGGTGGATTCTTCACCACTGTGCCACCTGGGAAGCCCAGGTACTGGTTACCCAGGAGTATTCAGTTTATAGAAACTCAAGGAGCTGTGTACTTAAGATCGATATTCTTCTCTACCCATGTTATTGTTATTATTTTGGCCACACTGCATGGCTTGTGGGATCTATGCATATTATGTTTCGATAAAGAATTTAAATGTCAGTTATTATAATTATTATTATGGTATTAACTACTATAAACCTCAAATTCTTTGTCTGTATCATGGGGAGGATGATTCCTTTCTCTGTAGAATTGTTACAAGGCATGGTGTTTCCAGCACATTCATCCATTAGTCCATTCAACAAATATTTTCTGAGCCCTTATAGGCCCAGGCACTTTTCAAGGTTCTGGTGATGAAGCGGTGAAACTGACAGACAAAACTCATGACACTTATGTGGTAGTGAAGGGAGAGATATGTGCTAGGCCTTCACTTACAGGAGCCTGTTAGATTCTGACAGCACCCTCTAGTTCAGAAAACAAAATTCTGGAGCATGTCTCCACCTCAACCGGTTAAGATATTTGTTTGGTTTAGTTTTGATTTGGCTCCTTAAGTCATTAGCTTCACTTGTTACGAAACCTTGGTTAGAATAAAGTCAGACTGAGAAAGGCTTGTGTGTGCTACACTGAGAATTTCTGCCTGTTCCAGAATTTCTGGGTGCAGTCTAATTGTGACTTAGAGCAAACCACCCTTCGTGGGCTGGGGGATGGATCTCCCAGCAAAAAAAATGTCTTCTCCCTCCTGCTTTGAGGAACTTACATTTCTAGGCCCTGAGCCCTGCAGGCAGGAAAGTGTTAAGAAAGAAATGTGCATTTCCACTGAACAAGAAAATCAACTTAGAAAAGAAATGTGTATTGGAAAATATCTATTTGCCTGCAAAATAATGTAAAAATAATGAGCTCCTATTCCCCTTTGATGTGCAGCGCACGCTTTTAAGGGAAGATTCTGCATTTCTGAGATACTGGGCCTGGCGTGTAATGAAGTGGTTGTTATGGCAACAACTTTCAAAAGCAAGTATTTTCTGAGAGATGTGCTCCACACAGCCAGCGTGAGAGAGGAAAACATGAAAACAGAGTCAGGGAGATGAGATGAGCCCAACCGAAGGCATCAGATGCCGGAGCTTCTACTCTGTGTCCGAGGGGGAGGGAAAGGGGGCCCCTCACCTCCACCCCTGCCTGGCTTGGCGAAAACCTGTTGGGGAATCCGGGCCCCTGCCCTGGAAGGAATCCAGGTTGGGGGCTGACCAGGGGAGGTCAGGGCTGAGACAGTGTCTCTCACCTGGAGATGTAGCTGAGCCTGGGGGCTCCATCACCAGTCCCTCACCCTCTTCCTCCAGGCTGGCCTCCCAGCCTCAGTCTCTGCCCTTCCATCTTTCCATCTGCTCCCTCCTGCTCTCTTGGCCCAAGAGCACCAACGCCCCCACCTCCATTCATTCCAGAGTCTCGTCTTCCCACTAGCACTCAGGCCTGCCAAGCTGGTGTCCAGTGTGAGCAAATATGGCGCCAAGAGCTGGTGTTCATCACCCCCTGTCATCTTTACAACAGCCCCAGGCGCCCAGGACACTGCCTGGCACAGAGTAGCTGCTCCTCTCTATTTGTTGAGTGAACGTATGGTCCTTCTGTGGCAGTTACTATAATATCAACCCTGTTTTTTTCTTTTTTTTTTTAATGAAACAAATTTTTTGGCCATGCCACACTGCAGTGTGAGACTTTAGTTCCCTGATCAGGGATTGAACGTGCGCCTCCTGCACTGGAAGCTCAGAGTCTGAACCACGGTACCACCAGACAAGTCCCTAACATCCCATTTTTCACGCAAGGCAAGGGAGGCTCAGATATGTTGTGACTGCCCTTGCCTCAAAGACAGTGAGCGCTGGAACTGGGCTGCCCACTTGCCTGCCTGGCCCTGCCTCTTTGTACCCCCACTGCCCAGACTCATGTGCTTGTTCATACTGTGTCTCTGCCTCAAACACTCTCTCCTGTGTCCTGTGAGGCCTGGCTTAAAGGCACCTTGGCTATAATGTCTTGAACACCTGTGGTGGATTCATGTCAATCTATGCCAAAACCAATACAGAATTGTAAAGTAAAAATTAAAAATAAATAAATTAATTAAAAAAAAAAATAAAAAAAAATAAACTAGAGTCCTGTCAGGACTGTCAGGGGGCTGTCAGGGTCCAGGCACCGGGCCCTCACTGTCAGCTGGCGTGTCTGGGCAGGGGTCGCAGGAACAGAGCTGCTTCTGGGGGACTGTGTCTCGTTCACTTTCTCCCCCCGCAGCAGTGCCTGGCACACTCAGTAGCCCTTTGTTGAAGGAAAGAAACTTTGGAGCCCAGACAGTTCTGGACAAGTCCATTGGGCTGATCACTAGGTTTCTGAGATTCCAGCCAAAGCTTCCTTACTGTTGGGAAACTGGGTCATATGCTGTTCAGGTTCACATCTGACAGTGAGGAGAGGAGCGTATGGGTGTGTAAGTGCACATGCGTGTGCACACATCAGCCTTTCCAAAGGGAGTTTACTCTAGAGAAGAGTCTGGGGCCAGGTACTACCCAGCACATGCTTCTGAGTCTGGGGTAAGGGAATGGGTGTGCACTCGGGGCTTCATATCTGCTCTCTAGACGGCTGTGTGTCTAAATCAGGGCGTGTGTTTCAGGAGGAGCAAGAGTGTGTGCATGGCCTTGACTGGGGGACTTACTCTGTAAGAGAGCATGTGCTCACACGCTTGCCAAGTGTGTGTTTCATGTGCGTAAGTGAGGGTGTCTGTCAATGCATGTACATGCTTGGCCTTGATGTAGTGTGTGTGGGGGGAGTGTGGCAAGGAGAGACTGTACAGATGCGTGTAAGGAGTGTGCCTGGGAGTGTGTGGATGGATGTGTGGGGAGACGGGCGTTTGCATTCAGGGTCTGCTGTGTCTGCCAGGTAGAGGCAGAGGCAGCCTGCTGACCACGTGTGGGATTTTCAGTTCAGTGCCGGGCGAGGGCTCCTGCCAGCGGCTGGCTGACCTGCAGTCACTGAGGGAAGACTATGCCATTGGACTCTCCTCTGGATCATAAAAGATAATGGTTAGAGCTGGAAGCAGCTTCTACCCCTGATGTCCATGCCTGATGAGAAACAGAGGGAGGTGTGACCTCCCAAGATCGCACAGTGAACTCAGGATAAAGCTGGAACTCAGACTTGTACCTGGGTCTGAGATGCCTTCCTTAACTCCAATCCACTGCCAGGCCCCTAAGGAGGAGGGAGGGGGTTAACCACAGAGTAATTAATATCAGGCACCAGAGTATTATAAAATTTCATTCCCACTTTAATTAGGGAAAGTTTTTTTTTGAATAGAAGTCTTTGTTGTGTCAATTAGTTGATTGACTATCATTGGTTTCTGGGTTAGGGAAACTTGATCCAAAGTGAATGAATTTGTTTATCAGGGAAAAGGAGCCAGGGGATGGAAAAAGAAATTCAATTAAGTGTCAGCCTGCTGAGTGACAGGTTGCATTTGATAGGACTTTTAGCTTAATTGCTTGTATTTCATTAAGAGATTTATTTATCAAGAGAATTCATTTTAAAATCTCAGGCGCTGAGTGGCTTCTGGCTATCTTTTCTGCCTTGATTGAGGATGCTGAAATGTGGACCTGAAGAATTACCTGGCACCTCAGAGATATTCTTGTTTCTACTAAGATCCTGCCTTCTCCTGACTCTAGGACTGGCAGTCCCTCTCATCCTTCCTGTCCCAAAGTTATATCCAAAGTTTGGCAAGTGTCTGCATGTCTCTGGGGAGAAAAGTCCAAATTTCTCTTTAGATTCCCAAAGAGATCTGAGTCCCAAAGAAAGTAATACTCAGCATGCTGACCACCTTTTTTTGTTGCTGTTGTTGCTGTTTCTACCCCTAGAAACAGGTTGGATTTCATGCAGATTTGTAAAATTGTACATGAAGGCAGTGCTAAATATTGCTAATAACTAAATATTCCTCTGCATTAACAAAAGTGACTTTCAAAGTAAGTATCCTTGAAAATAAAGTCATCCCTACAGGATTTAATTAGCTAATTTACTTTTAAAATGCATTTATTTTTAAAGTTTTTGGCTGTACTGAGTCTTTGTTGCTTCGTGTGGGCTTTCTCTAGTTGTGGCTAGCGGGGCTGCCCTTCGTTATGGCACATAGACTTCTCACTCTAGTGACTTCTCTGCGGAGCACCGGCTCTAGCACACGGGCTTCGGTAGCTGTCCACGGTAGTTGTGGCGCGTGGGTTTAGCTGCTCTGAGGCATCCCTCCAAGACCAGGGATGGAACCCGCGTTCCCTGCATTGGCAGGTGGATTCCTATTCCTATCCATTCTGCCACCAGAGAAGTCCTAAGATTTAATTCAATTGGAGAAATGGTTGCTACTTAAAAAAGAAAAAGTCACATAACCTCAAAAATGGATGCATTCTAAATCATATGGGTCTTGATGTCCTAGAAGTGAATAAACTGTGTGTAATGTGACTTATTCGAGCTATTCTTCTTTGAAGGCTTCTTGATCCTTCTCATGAGAATTGCCCAAAATAGTTGTAGGGAATGCCCACTTTGTTTTATAAATGAGAAAACTGAAGCTCAGAGAGGGCAAGAGGTTTTTCCAAGGATACATAGCCAACCAGGAGCAGAACTAGATCAACACCTGTTCCCCCAGCTTCTTTTCCAACAATCTGGTTCTCTGTGGGGCCTCTGGAATTGCTGAGCTTAGGGTCTATAGGGGGCAGTTCAGCTTCTTTTCCTTTTGATAGATAAGGGCAGGAGAGCAGAATGGTTACGACTGACATCATCGCCTGTGCCTAAATCTTAGATCTGCTATTTATTATGTGAGCTTAAGCAAGTGCCTCCCTGGTAATTTCCCTGTCTGCAATGTGGGAGACCTGGGTCTCTGGGTAGGGAAGATTCCCTGGAGAAGGAAATGACAACCCACTCCAGTATTCTTGCCTGGAGAATCCCATGGACAGAGGAGACTGGTGGGCTACAGTCCATGGGGTCGCAAAGAGTCGGACATGACTGCGTGACTCACTTTCACTTTCAAGCAAGTGCCTCAACCTCTCCGGTAGTTGAGGGATAGTCAGGTTATCTGTTTTACTGGATTGTTGGGAGGACTCCATGCAATGTGCTTAGACTGTACCCGGTACATAGCAAATGCATAATAAATATCAGTTGTAATTATTATTGTGCTTTTCAAGTAAGGTTTTACTGGGAAATAGGTTTCCAGTTCTTAAAACTAGTTGAGGACCATTGTTTCGCACTGCGTTAACTCCACTCCCACCCTCATCCCGGAAGAGGAAATAACTTGCTCCAGAAGATGAGTGTCCGTGAGGAATGGTGGCGAAAGCGGATTTCCTGCCTCCTCAGGCATTGCTCTTCCTTGTGTTCCCTGGTACCAGAATATTTTTATTTTCTTCTCTCTGGTAAATATTTATTCGTGGTTCTCCCTCTCCCTTCCTTCCTACCTTCTTTCTTTCTTTTAAACAGAGTCTTTATGTTTTTGCTGCATCGGATCGTAGGAGCGAGATCTGTTGTGACTCGCGGGCTCCTCTAGTTCTGGCGCTCAGGCTTAGTTGTCCCAAACGTGTGGGATCTTTGTTCCCTGACCTACATCCCCTGCATTGCAAGGCGGCTGCATAACAACTGTACCACCAGGGAGTCCCCGTCCTGTCTTCTTCATTACTCCCTCCCTTCTTTCTCTTCCTTCATCCATCCACTCCAGTACAAGAACTGTCTTCTACAGACTTGCAGATGCCAGTTTTGCACCTCTCTTTCCAACTCTGGATTCAGGGTTGTCATGTTGGTGGCCAGGGTATCAATATTCACACTATGGAAATTGGGGAACTTGTCATAAGGGCTTTTTGGAATTTTTTTTTTTTTTTGAATAGCTATTTCTCAACATACCATCACTTCCATCCACCCCTCCTTCAATCATCCATCTCTTTGTACATGCAAACCTCCACCCACCAAACCATCACCCATTTAACTGTCCACCCATCCAATATTTATTAAACACTTTAGGTGGGTTGGGCCCTATATGAGATCTACAGGGAGGGCAGAATTGGCCAGAGCCTGCTCCCTGCTCTTTAGGAATTGACAGTTTAGTGGAACAGACACCTTACATCTGTCTCACATTCAAGGACGGTCTGGACATCATTTCATTTGATGCTTATGGTCAGCATTGTTACTTCAGTGAAACAATTGAGGAGATTAAGGCTCAGAGAGGTTAAGTGAATTGCCTGAGGTCACACAGCTCGCTGTACATTCATTTGTTTACCCGTCTGACAAGGCATGATCTTCAGCTTACTGAGCTGCTCAGATCTAGCCAGAATGTCAAGGTGAAAACAGATTTTCAAATCTGTCCTTCAGAAATAAGCCTTTTTTTAAAAAAAATAAGTAAAAAGGAAAAAAAAAAGGAAAGAATAGGGAAAGTTATTTTTCCATCTTGCTTAGAAGGGGACAGTTTTGAATTTATTTTTTCAGATTGAACAATCGTTCCTCAAATGGATAGTGATAGGTGATCTAAAAAATAATCTTTAAAAACGTCGCCGAGTTGGGCATTTCCTCCGGGTGACATAACTCACTGTGACAGAATGCATTTAAATTCTCAGAAAAGAAATTGAAAGGAGTGGAGGGTGTTGGTGCGAACTGCCAGTTTCTTAACCCTCTGCGTTCACCACCCTCGCCCCCTCTTCCGTCGCCTAGAGGCCTGTGGGCACTGCCATTCTCCCCTGCTACCTTCAGCTGCATGTCTAGGATGCGTTAAACACGGAAAGTGCTTCTTCTGCGGATCGCAGGTTCCAGGATCTAGCCAGGGGTGTACCTCCTGGGGCCGGGAAAGAGGGTGTGGATTTCCTGACGGGCCAAAGAAAGGGGTGCTTGGACCTTTTTGGAAGATGATGCTTTCACACTTTCTGAATTCTTATCTGTTCTTTTTGCATCTCTCTCTCTCTCTCTCTCTTAACCCCTTTGCTTTTCTAATTCCCCCAAATGGCCACCACAGTAACAAGGATTGGGTTTTGCCTTGGGGAAGGCAATGTGAGGCCAGAGGTGGCTCAGGGACAAGGATCAACTTAATGCACAGTGTCCACGGAATCCACGTCACAAGTCCTCGTCGTTTGGTGGGTGGCCTTCCTCCAAGAGGCAGAGCTCCAGGGCCGTGCTAGGGTTCCTGGCAAGAGTTTTGAAGGACAGCATGGCATTCAACACTTTATAGTTTCTTTTGTGCAATATTTTCATTGCACTTCCCAAGGCTTTTTTTTTTTTTTTTTTGCTATCTGCAAGCTGATTTCTGTTTTTCTGCATCCTGTCTGCTAATATAGCTCTGGAAAAAGAAGAAAGCAGGTGCCACCTTGAGAAAGAAGAGGCGGATCTGATGTAAGGGAGGGTCTTAGATCAGCTTCCTAGAATCAGAGCCTGAGATGGGGTTTCTTATGAGAGTGATTTATTTCAGAGTGCTCTTACAGAGGCACAAGGGAACATGAGAGAGAGGCCAGCTTCAGCCTGATCCCACAAGGAGCTCTGAACATGAATTGTGTCACCAGAGTTGGTCCCCACTGGAGACTCGGGGGCTGGCATTTGTACCTCCATGCCATCAGTCAAGGGCCACTCAAATGTCACTGGTTGGCTGGGGAGAGTAACCTCCTAGGGGAGGCAGATCCTGCCGAAGGCAAGTGTCCAGGGAAGGGGATAGTAGTATCCTTAGCAGTCAGTTCTCCCAGGATCTGGGGCTTGGGACCACTCATCTGGTAAAAGGGTTCAGCTTGGGAACCAACAGCATCAGTGCAGGAAGAGTCCCAGTGAGACAGGAACAGGAAGCAGAGGGGCAGTTCCACTTCCTGCCCTGATGGATTGTGGGGGGAGATGGGAAACAAGAGGACAAGTAACCAATGAGGTGCTGTGTGTCAGGACCCATCGTCTTTGGCTTAGAGATAGACAGGATGGACCCTGAGCCTTCCTTTAGGAGGCATCTGCTTGGCTTTCCGTTTGGGCTGCCAGGAGGAGGGAGCTATGTAGGAGGCCCCCAAAGAGTGAGACTGGCAGTGAGGTGAGGTCAGGCAGAGAGAAGGCTCCAGCCATGCGGGTTCAAGCCAAGAACCTGTCACCAGGGCAGCTGTGGTGAGAGGTAAGAGGATCTTACAGTAAAGGCTTGAGGGCAGTATGGCGATGCTTCTGTGCTGGTTAGAGTTGAAGCGATGGGTAGAGATATTCAGAGAAAACCCCAGCCTGATGCCTGCTGGAGAATAGATCACAGCCTTAGTGAATGCTGGAGGAATGTCTAGGATCAGGTCCTGATGGAGACAGCTAGTGTTCCACCTACCAGTCCTTTGTGCTCACTTTCCCATAGTGTGAATCATTGCTAGGAGGCGGCTGCCCAGACAAGAACTGTATTTCCCAGTTAAGCCTGCATCTATGTTTGGCCATGTGACAAGTCCTCAAAACATGAGTGAAAATGGTGTGGGTCCATTCTGGGCAGTAGCTTTTAAGAAGTGGGTGGGACTTCTTTGTTATTCTAGGGGCTAGAAGAAGATTCTGTGGTCTGAGAGGTTGGCAGAGACAAAGATGGGAGGGGCCTAAGACCTTGAATCACTTGGAGGAAAGCTGTCCGTAGAGGACAGTGGTGCCTATTTGTGTCTGGTGAAGATGCCTGATCGGGCCTCTAATAACAATGTGAGCATCTATAACAAATGAATCCCCAAATCTCACTGGCTTAACACAACAGATTCCCCCCCCCCCCGCCCCATTGCTCACATAACAGTCCCCTGAGACAATTCCTAGTCTATGGGCAGCTTTCTTCCATGTGATGTTTCAAGGACTTAAGCTCCTCCCATCTTTGGCTCTGCCAAGCCCCTATGTCTCCCAATGATCAGGTTAAGATATTCGCTGAATAAATGTTTATGAAGTACCTACCACATGTCCTTCACCAGTGAGCAAAAACTCACCCACGGCTGTTGATCTTCCTTTTACCCTGGGTCAGCCCCATTGCTCAAGGGCTCATGCCCCAGTGGCCATGGCAACAGGCATGCACCCCACACTCAGACTTCCTGGGCTGCCCTCACTGCTCTGTGTCCAGTGTCCCATCAGGGCTCGTTCTAGTCCAAGCCCTTACTGAGGAACATGACCACATTGAGGGGACCTGATAGTTGATTGGTTAATTGGCCTCATTTGCTATGGAGGGGAAGGGGTCTGTTCTTATCAGAATAGACACTGGATTTCCATTTCCAACAGGTTCTGGCAGCATCACCATCCACAAACTTGTACACTTGACTTCTAGTGCCCAGCAGCCTCTGCAGATGGTCCTTCTTCACTGCGCCCTGTGTACCATCTACCTTCAGCTGGAACTTGCAAGTAGGTAGGGGGAGAGGTGGAGAGACTCAAGGGAAAGGGGTCGCTGATTATCACAGCAGCTGCCACCTAGAGCTTCTGTGTGACTGGGCCACAGTTTCTCCCAAGGTTGGTTTCTGTTATTTCTCACGATCTAGATATTTGGTAACACACTGAGTGTTGGAGAGGCCAAATCTGTCTCCTATTGAAACAAGACTTGGGCACAAGGCGAAGGTCCTTGACAGCTGTTTTCTCCTCTGCTGTTGCCAAGGGTTCCTTTCTGAGTTCATCTTCATTTGCGGCCATTGAGAGGGAAGAATGAAGTTATAAAAAGACTTGCTTCCAAAGCGTATCATTAAGGCGCCTCTTTGTTCGCTGGCTTCTTCTGCTAGCTTTTTAATAGTGGTCTTTGCAGCATTTGGGGGACTTGCACCTGAGCTCAGAGAGAGGCCCCAGGCACCCTCATGGCTCTGAAACACTCTAGGAAACCCTCTCACACACCTTAACAGGTGGGTCAGCTGAGATCCATAGATGTGTGATGGGGTTTTGGATAAAGAGGGGAGCTGACAGTTGGCCACTTGAGGAGTGGGGACAGATGCATTGGGCAAGGTTGTTGGTCACACCCTGGGGGATTTCTCTCAAACTGGAAAGATGTTTGGTTGGTAGGGAGCCAAATATTAACAAATCAATTCTGATTGCCCAGACAACAGAAATTCTTCATTTTGTCATGTAAATAAGATAACACTTATTCTGATCATATATTTTAAATGTGAATTCTAGTTTGCTAGTGCAGAGCTTTCAGGGAGAGACGACATTGTATACCAGGTCATGAAGGCTCAAAGAGCTAGATGGGATCGCAGGAAGGGCTGGATCAAGAGGACATCTTGAGAGAACTGTATCAACTCTGCACATCTCCAGGAAGTCACTCTCTAAGCCTCAGTTGGTTCTTTTGTAGATAGAAGTATTGGATTAGAATTTCAGGGGTTCCAAACTGTCAGAGGCATTTCTAGGGAAGCATTTTCCCATATATCAGCCCAGACTTGCTGAAGTAGAATCTAATCCTTCTGGCACTGGCATTCTGCAATGCTGGGTTTTATGATTATGTGACTTCTCTTGGGCTTAGGTGAGAAAAGTAGCCAGATTGTATACAGGCTTTCTTTGGGTTCCTGGACCCAATTCCAATGTGTGGGAGAGTCACCCCTCACTTCCAACAAGCAATTTTTGGACACCAGCAGTGTCCAAGAATTCAACTCAGTCCTCACACTACCCAGCCAGAGATCACATCAGATTCTACAGCTTAAGGGTCTAGCCCTATAAGACTGCCCCTCCCACCTCCAGCTTACCAATTGCAAGTCCAGGTTGTGATTTGTGCTTCTGACTGACTGGATATAAATCAGAGGTTCCCACGACCCTTGGGTGTGATTCATTTGCTAGAGCAACTCATAGAATACAGAGAAAACATTTTCCTTACTAGATTACTGGTTTGCTATAACAGGATGCAACTCAGGAAGAGCCAGATGGAAGAGATGCACAGGGCAGGGTGTGGGGAATTGGCCACAGAGCTCCTGTGCTCTCTCCACATGCACTGTCCCCAAATCTCTGTGTGTTCACCAACCCGCAGGCTCCCTGAGCCCTATCTTTTTGGTTCTTTATGGCGGCTTCCTTATATAGGCCAGGTCGGTTAAATGACTGGCCATGCCACTGGTCTTTATCTCCAGCCCCTCTGAGCTCCCTGGAGGTTAGGAGGTGGAACCGATCACATGGCTGGCTCCAGGGGCAACCAGTCCAGGATTCTTACAAGCTTTCCAGAAATTACTTCATTAACATAACAAAACAGACACCTTTATCACTCTCAGTACTTAGGAAATTCCAAGGGTTTGGGGAGCTATGAGTTAGGAACTGTCAACAAAGACCAAATGTGGGTGAGAAGTATATTTTGGTCATCTGAACAACCAAGTATGCATTTTTTCTTATAAATCACAGGCCTTTAATGAGCTTTGCTTTTTCTTAGATGGGAGCCAGTGGAGGGTTTTGAGTGGTGTGATTTGACTTAGGCTATTACAAAAGGTTCCTTCTGGCTGCTATATTGAGGATAATCTGGAAGATGGTAAAGGTAGAGGCAGGGCAAACAAAGAGGCTGTCACAATGGTCCAGGTACGGAACCATGGTGGCTTGAACCAGGGAGTTTGTGCAGAGATGAAACACTGTAAAAGAGTCAGGGTAAAACACCGACCAGCTTAAACTGTTTAGCCTCCTTAAGTATCAATAGGTTGTTGATTAATCAAGCCTTGAGTTATTTTATAGGGACAGCACTGTGCATGTGCTAGAAAGAAATCCATGTCTCCCCAGTGACTCCGGAACCAAGAATCTTCAGTCTACGGAACTCAAAAAATAGAAATGTTGCTGCAGGACCCCTTAAGTGAGAAATCCTTCAATAAGGAAAACCTGACTTCCAGCAATTAGACTAGCTTGTACGGACAGGTTTGAGACTAGCCAGTCAGCTTCCAAGTTTGAAATTTTCCTAACACCTTAAATTTTACCCCAATCCTGCGTTGAGGAGTCAGATTCTAGAACCTTGCCTTCTATCTTTTTTGCTGATTAACCTTGCAAATAAAGCACTTTCTTTTCTCAAAAGCCAATGCCAAAGGATTGGTTTCTGTGTGTGTCAGGCAGCTAGCCCTTTGCTCTGTAAGAGAGGTGGTGATGAGGGATTGAAAACTGAATCTGTTTTGAAGGTTAATATCCCCAGATCTGATATCTATAAAAAAAAGATGTCAGGGACATCAAGGTCTTAGGTCTGAGCAATGGGAGGGGTAGAGTTATCTCTTCCTGGGATGGAGGAATAGCTTTGGGGCACAGAAGGGCAGTTGGAATCAGGACCTTGGTTTTGAATGTGGTGCACTTGAAACATCAATTAGATACCCAAGTAGAGATGGTGGTGGTGGTGGGGATTATTGAAAATCCACCTGGAATTCAGGGGTGAGTTCTAGGCTGGAGGTCATGAGACTCTTAGGTGTCCATGGACCTTTTTAAGGCCTTTGAAAATAATTGTCAAATTCCTTTTCAGAAAGTTTCATAAATTCACACTCTCTCAAGAAGATATGGAAATTCCCCAAGGCTGGGTGTTACCTTAAAAAAATCCATACCAACTTGATAAGTGAAAGATGGCGTCTCAATATTCTAATTTGTGTAATGTGGATTTCCAGTTAGATGAACTTCTTGATGTTTTTTGGCCATTTCTCTTTCATCTCCTATGAACTTCATGCTCTTGCCCTTTTGTCCATTTAAAAAATGAGAAAGATGTGTCCTTTTCATATTGATTTAGAAGAAATATTAAATATTATGTTCTTTTATGTGGCAAATAGTTTTCCTGAATTTTAGTTTTGTAGTGCTTCCTGATATATACAAGATTGACATTTTAATATAGTCAAGTGTATCAATCTTTTCCTTTTTGAGTCCTAATTTTTGCTTTTTTCTCCTTTTGCTTAGAAAGCCATTTGTCTCCTAATATAAGAAAATATTAATCTGTATTTTATTCTAGTTTTTTATGGTTTAATTAAAATAATAACTCTATGCTTCATGAAATTTATTTTGACACGTGGTGCGAGGCCTTGAATTTTTTCCTGGCCCCAAACTGTTAGTGAGTTGTTCTTGCATCATTTATTGAGCATTCCACAACATTTCTCATTAATTTAAATGCCACTTTAATCAATACTAAATTCTTGCATAGAGTAAGGTCTGTTTCTAGCTTTTAATTTTTTTCATAGCGATGTCTATTCTTCTATACTATTTTAATTATTATAATTTTATAACCCATTTAATATCTGGTAGATAAAATCATTTATTTATATTTTTGAAAATTTCCTTTATTATTCAGTCTCTTTTATTTTTCTACTCAAACTTTAGACTAACATTTTTAAGTTCCAGGAAGTTTCCAGCCAAGTTTTAATTGCAGTTCCATTAAATTTACGTATTACTTTAAGCAGAATCAATAGATTTGTAATATTGCTTTCCTATCCTTGAATCTGGCGTGCTCCCTAATCATGAATAGATCTTCTTTTATGTCCTTGATACAATTTCATTGCTCTTTTAAATACTAATGCATATATCTTAAAGGCTTCCCTGGTGGCTCAGTGATAAAGAATCCTCCTGCCAGTGCTGGAGACACAGCTTTGATCTCTGCGTTGGGAGGATCCCCTGGAGGAGGAAATGGCAACCCACTCCAGTATCCTTGCCTGGGAAATCCCATGGACAGAGGAGCCTGGTGGGTTACACTCCATGGAGTCTCAGAGTCAGACACTACTTAGTGACTAAACAACAGCAACATATATCTTAATAACTTTATTCCTAGGTAAAAAAAAAAAAAACAGAAACTCAGAAATCACTTCACATTTCCCCTCCCCAGTCTAATCTATCTTCTATCACAGTAGTTCTCAACCAAGAGTGATTTTGTTCCTCAGGGGACAGTTGGCAATGTCTGGAAATATTTTTAGTTGTCATGAAGGGGGTCAGCTTCTAGTGGAGAGAGGCCAGGGATGCTGGTAAACATCCTACAATGTCCAGGACAGTCCCCGCTGTAAATAATTATCTGACCCCAAGTGTCAGTAGTGCTGTGGTGGAGAATCTCTGATCTGTCTATAATGTGCAAAGAGTCTTTTCCCAATGGGGTGTTCCTACTGGACTAATGGAATTTCCATCAGTACCAGATGTGAATCTACATCAAGTGTCAAAAGGGGTACCCTGTCCTCTGGGTATCTACTCTGTGTCCTGAGTTGAGCAGCACCCCCATGAGAGGCTGCACCCTTGGCCTGCGTGGCGGCCAAGAGCACTGAGGTGTGTGGTCCTCAACGTGGCTCAGACTGCCACGGGTCGGTTGGAGAGACCGCCAATCGGCCAGTCTTTGGAGGGAGACCAAAGAAGGCTTGCAAGGCAGCCCGTGGTTCCTTTTTTCTGGCCGTGCCACAGGGCACAGGATCTTAGTTCCTTGACCAGAATGGAACCCATGCCCCCTGCATTGGAAGCCCAGAGTCTTAATCACTGCACCTCTGGGGAAGTCCCCTGTGACTCCTTTTAAATAAACTTCAAGAACTGGTAAAAATCACCATTGGTAACAAAGCAGGGAAATGGTTGCTGGGGGTGGTAGGGCCACAAGGGAACTTTCTGGGGATTATTTCTGGCACACTGAGTCTGGTTCTCAGATGAAGAGTGTTTCCTTGACTCTTTCCCTTTTTATTCCTTAAAAAATGTATACCCATAGCTGAGGCCCCTGGCCTCCACCATCTCATTTCCCTTTCTTTCTCCCTAAAGGCAACCAGCATCCCAAAGTTGGGAGGAATCTTTCACATTCATGTTTTTGTATTTTCCAAACAGCATAGCTTTTAGTGTTTATTTAAACATTAAAGAACCACACTCTGTGTCTCATCCTGCGTTTTCTTTTTCATTTAATATTTTTATATTTACTTATTTCATTTTAACTGCTGCATAATATTCTACTGTGTGTGTACACTTCTATTCATCCAATCTCCTATTATTAGACATTTAGGTGCTTTCCAATTGTTCTTCAGGACAATGCTTCAGTGAACATCATTACTTGTGCCTGTATATTTATTTTGTAGTCCATCTGAATATTGTTTTTCAGTTGGCCCTCTTGAGTTCTCTAGAAAGACAATATTATCATGGACTAAAAATGATACTTATCTTTCTCCCCTATAGTTATGATTCATATCTACTTCTTGGCCTTTTATATTGCTTAGCAATTTCAGAACAATAATAAATAGCACTGGAAAAGGTAGCCATCCTTGTTTAGTTCTTGGCATTAATGAGATAATTAATTCAGTTTCACTGTTAAGGATGACTTGGGCTTTTGGTTTGAGATAGATGTTTTTTGTCATATTGAGGTATCATCTCTTTTTATCTGAGTTTATTAGGGATTAATATCAAGAATAATTGCACTTAATAAGCTAATTTCAACATTATGACTTGATTTTTCTAATTTGAAATAATGTACAATAGTAATAAACTTCTAATATTGAAACAACCTTGCCATTTTTTAAAATGTATTATTCTTCTAATTTATTGTAAGATTACCTATATTTTGTATAGTATTTTTGCATATGCAACATATTAAGTGTGACTAGCCTGCTATTTTCTTGGCTGTCTTTTAGGTTACAGTTACTGAGATTTTTTCCTAAACATGTATTATTGAAGTATAATTTACATACAGTAAAATGCACAGGTCTGAAGAGTACAACTGAATGAATTTTGGCAAATATACACACCCCAGTAACCATCACTCAGATCAAGGTATAGAGTCTTCTTCTGGCCCCAGAAAGTTCTCCTGTGGCTCCTCTAGGTATTCCTCCATCTCTGCCCCCAGGAAATACTTCTCTAATTTTTATCACCAGATATTAGTTTTGTTCATCCTTGAGCTTCATATAAATGGGGTCATAGTTTATACGCTGTATCTGGCTGCTTTCATTCAACATGTTTTTTCAGATTCATCCAGAACATCATGTCAATAGTTTTGCAAGCTGTGGAAACTATTTTGGAACTAATAAGACTTTCATGTTTTTTCATACACTGAAAGGATTTATGCTACAGGGAAATTATTTGTTCCGTGGAAGGTTGAAGTAGTGCACCCACGAAATCAGCTGAAGTTGGAAAGCATTTTTGAAGGCAGTTCTTTGACAACTTTATAATTTTTCCTTTGTTATTGGTCTATTGAGGTAGTCTAATTTTTCTGATAGTCTAACATTTTGGTATAGTTTCCCAGAACATAATCCATTTCACTGAGGTTTTGAGAGTATTAGCATATAATTATGCATAGAGTCCTCTAACAGTTTTAAATCATTAGTCTCCCTTTTTGCATTTATAATATTTATTTTTGCTGCCTCTTAATGGAAACAAGGCTATTTCATGAACCAATTCTAATATTTATCTACTAATTCTACTGCTTTTCTGACTAGTAAGATTATTAATCAATGAAGCTTGCTTTAACTGTATTTTCCAGATTACTTTCAGTTATTTTAAATTTTATAAAAAACCAAATCACTTAAATGAATGTTTATTTTATCTACTTTTATGCTTTTCTGATTAACCATAAAGACATTTAAGGTTACGAATTTGCCCGTGAATCAGCTTTGTCTCATTCCATAAGATTTTCTATGTGATTTTCTCTTTCTTGTTGTTTTTAAATATTCTGTTTGCAGTTTTGATTTTTCCTCTTTAATGCAAACATTATCCAGATAATGTTGGGATAAACATTATCTGGATAATGTTTATCCAAACATTAAAGATAAACATTAAAGAACATAAACATAAACATTTAATGTTTATCCAAACATTAAAGATAAAACACTTAAAGATACCTAAGTGATCGAGTTTTTTGGTTTGTGTGCTAGGGAAGAAATATTTATTATTATTTTGAATATTTTACTGCCTTCAAGGGAGGAGGATGGTTCCTGTCTTTTCAGGGTTCTTTGCCTAGTACAGAGATAAAGAAAAGTGATCTTATCAAAAGATAAGAAAGCTAGAGAAACGGACGAAGAGGTCCAGGGTCCAAATAATAGGAGTTCAAGAATGAGAAAGCACAGACAATGAAAGGGAAGGCATCATAAAAGAAATAATTCAAGAAAAACTGCTAGAATTGAAGGATGTGGAATTATAAATTGATAGGATCCCTCAGATGCTCAATAAAATAGACCTACATCTTTGAAAAGTTAGCTTTTTCAAGTGCAGTGCAGCTGAAGTTTCTGGTTGATATGGAAGATAAGTGATTTCATGTCATTGGTTTCATATTGAGAAATAGATATTATGGAAGAATTTTGTAGATCAGAATGAAGCTCAGAGAGGTTAAATGAACTGTCCAAGTTCATAGAGTTTGCAGGTAGCAGAGTTGGGATTTAAAGAGTTTTCCAGTTCTCTTGGTCTGTCTCTTGCAGTCACCTCGAGGTCACAAGGTGATTGAAGGAGGTCATAAGACGGCTGAAGAGAGAGAAAGCATAAAAAACAAAGGACAGAAAAGGCCTTGTGCTAGCCGAGCCTGCCCTGCCTTTAGTGACATTTCATTGAAGTTTAACCAGCTATTTCTTCTTGCCTATCATTTGCTAGATGACATTATGTGGTCATCCCTCTTGGCAAAGGAAACTAAAAAATATAACATTTTAATTTGTTACATAGCTCCTTTGAAACCAAAGTTCTGGTAAGAAGAGAGAAGGAGATTTGAGTAGGCAACCAAGAGTCCCTGGAAGACAGGAGCAGAAGCGGCCATGTGTCCCTTCCTTTGGGTACCTGGAAGTTCCTTACATGGATGAATGAGGTTTTTTTCCTTCTTGACTTTGGATGATGTGCAATATTTTCATGGACTAGAATTAAATTTTCAATATAGTTCATGTATTTAATATTTAAATACCACAGGTTGGCTGGCTTTTTCCTGTGCTCATGACAAGATTATTATGATGGTCCTAAATCCTGTTAAGATTTAACCTCAGTTGTTCTGCTAATAACACAAAGTGATAGCATTTAATGTTCTAAATACCCTGAAAGTGGTCCTCGTAATTTTCTAGCTTTTCTTTCTATTCTGTCTTCCCCTGGACTGTTTCCTCTTCCCCCTTCCCCACTTCCCATTCTCCTCCTCCACCAGTTCAACTGCTATCACCTCTTCCTGAAACTTCAGCTCGCAGAATGTCAGGTTGGAATACCCAACCCTTTTTCCCTAACACTCACAGACAAAGAATGATCTGGTCATAAAAAATGACCACAAAGCTTTGCATCTAAAGCATTGTTGTTGCAGTGACAGGAAACTATGTTTATAGTAAATGTTAAAGTTGGGTATAGTATGTTCATCTGAAAAAAATGATATCTATCATTTCTAGTTTATAAAAAATTCTAAAACAGTAGGAGCAAAAAAAGGTGAAAGATACGTATTTTTTTGATCTGCATGGCTAACGTTCAATCCATCTTCTTCCAAAATATCTTATAACAACTATAATTTATGTAATGCAAGCATGCATGTAACATATCATTTGCTCCCCCGATACCTTTGTGATGTGGGGAGTAACTCACATTTATCCAGGACCTGACATTTTCTAACATGCTTAGATTACCTCATTTGATGCTTATATTCCCAGGGCTCACTCCCTTGCAATTCAAGCTCCAACAAAATTCAAGCTACAACAAAATTCAAGCTACCTTCAGTTTGAACACAATGTCCTGTTCTCCCTAAGCCTTGTAGTTCACCTTGTGCATGCCTATTTCTCCTTCAAAACCCAGTTCAGACCCAAGAAAGGCCTTGGTTCCATTGCAGGAAGAGAGAGATGAGTGTAAACACCAAGGTCCCTGAAAGGATCCCAGCTAAAGGACAAAGAACAACCTCACATATGTCACAGACACAGTATTATCTGCTGGCCTGGGCTTTTCCAAGCTCCCTTGCTTCAGGGAAGAAAAGAAAGTCCTCCCCTAGCCAAATGTATTTCCTTTGCACATTTTCAGGGCATAGGTTGGGAGTGGATACACATTAAATTGCTCATTGCCCATCTTTATCAGTCAATCTTCCATTTGTGGCAGTTGTCAAATCATTTATCTTGTGGTGCAAGAGGCTCAGGGGGGTGATGATGGTGGCTGTGTGATGTCCCAAGGCTCCAGAGCCTGGACAGTCTGAGGCTCTCTTGCTGGACTAAGGTTTTGGGAAAGATTCAGTGTGCTTGGCTGGACCTGAAACTTTCTGCAATGAAGTCTGGTTGAGTGGGAGGGGAACTTGGGTGACCTTCCAGCTTTGGTGACCCCAAACACAAGATGTATATACAGGACCTGTTTCTGGAGCCTTTTTGCACATGCTCTGGGTTGTCCTCTCTGTCAGGCCAGGAAATTGTTGGCATATATGGGCCACGGGTACTCCTTCTCACGCCTACACAGCCTGGTGTGGTGCCTGCAACACGGAGGGCCACAGCAGATGTTGGTGAAATTGAAACCACAGTCGACTCCCCCCTCTTTTCATTGTCTCCTGCCCCAGTTACCAAGCCATTGCTCCATAGCCTGTCGTGTGACTGCCTACAAAAACAGATAAAGAATCCCAGGTGACTTTGTGGGTTGAAGAGGTTTCAAAGATCCGGCTTTAGAAGCTCAAGCAAAACTTTTACCCTGTGTTGATGGGATAAAGCATTCTGTCAGCAAGCCTGGGCTTGCTTAGGACTGGGGGCAGGGGAGGAGGGAGGGCAACGTTGTCACTTTAATTGCACTCGCATAAATATTTGATATTCAATAAATTAGATCTGGAGCAAGGAAAACATTCTTGCAAATGGATTTTTTACCTGGAGCCCAGCCCCATTAGCCGAGGAGTGGAGGGCAGCCTGCCCCAGGGTCGGTAATTAACTCAAGTGGAGCAGAACTAAGCATTTTTGACAGCCTTCCTGGTCTGGAATTAACTGTCATCTCGGAGGGAGAAAGAAACTGCACTGTCACATTGTAGTATACAAGAGGCTCAGAGTGCTGCCAACCAGCTGAGTTTGGTGTGTCTCTCCCTCACGGCCTGAAATGCTTTTTTATCATTAAAGACAAGCTTAAAAGCAACTAATGATGTATTTTATATCCACGTAACTGAATCACAGATTTCACCCAAAGAGAAGACATTAGTATGGTAATTCAATTTTTTTTTTTTTTTTTACCTTTTGTCAGTTGTAATGAAACAAGATACACCAGATGCTGTTCTAAGTTACAACACTGTGATATTTGAAGATAGTACAAACTGGATTTTTTTCTCCTCTCCGTATCAGGACTTGCCTATAATGAGCAATAGCTTAGCCACTGTCTCTCTATGCTATCTCCCCCACCCCCCACCCAGTATAGATGAAAATAGCAATTGCTTCTTAGAAAAGGCAAAACCATTGGAGCCTGAAGCTCCTCCTAGAAGTCACTGCTTGTCTTCCTGTTCAGTGGAAACTGATATAGTGGAAATTGGTGTTGTGCTGGGCCTTGACTTGCCAGTGTTGTGGGCAAGCACTTTTTTTTTTTTTAAATAAGGTTGGGGAACTTGCTTTAGCCAGACTGAGTGTGCAGGTGTGTGTAAGCAGTGCACTGTGATGGGCAGCTGGCTTCAGAGAGGAGAGGCTGAGAGAAGTGTGTGTGTGTGTGTATGTGTGTGTACATTTGTTTTTGTCAGAAGTGTGAGTTGTGTTGAGTATGCGCATATTTGCTCAGGTTTTCTGCCTACTCCAAAGCAGTGTAACTACAAGTCACCGTCCTTATGCTGAACCCAACACTGTTGCCCTTCTGTCCTACATTCCGTGGGAGCCTGGACCTCTTCATCATTCCTCTTTCTGCCATTGCATTTACTCTCTACTTCCATCTGGCTTCATTCCCTGCAGAGTTAGATTTGATAATGGGATCATGTCCCTCCTCTGCTTGAAAAACTCTCCAACTTTCTTCTTAATGCCCCAGCAGGGTCCTCAACCTTGACTTCTCATTAAAAGCTGAGGGACCCAGATGGGCTGGACCAGAGTCTGCAAAGTTGGAGAGTAGACAATTAGGATGCTTTATTGGGATTTCTTTGGAAGGAATGATGCTAAAGCTGAAACTCCAGTACTTTGGCCACCTCATGCAAAGAACTGACTCATTGGAAAAGACTCTGATTCTGGGAGGGATTGGGGGCAGGAGGAAGGGGGGACGACAGAGGATGAGATGGCTGGATGGCATCACTGACTCGATGGACGTGAGTCTGAGTGAACTCCGGGAGTTGGTGATGGACAGGGAGGCCTGGCGTGCTGCGATTCATGGGGTTGCAAGGAGCTGGACACGACTGAGCGACTGAACTGAACTGAACTGATTGGGTTGGCAGCCACTGGCTTACAGCATCAAGCCCTACAATCTTAACCTAATATCTTAGCCTCCTTATTAGTTTCTAGCAGATTTTTTGGTTGTTGTTGAGTCTTCAGTGTCTTCCACATATATGATTATGCCATCTGCAAGAAGATACCATTTTACTTTTTCTTTCCCAATTTGGATACCTTTCCCCCCATTTATTTACTTATTGTTTTCATTTTTAAAAACTGAATTATAGTTAATTTACAATGTTGTATTAATTTCTGCTGTACAGCAAAGTCACTCAATTATACAGATATATACATTATTTTTATATTATTTTCCATTATGGTTTATCCCAGGATATTGAGTATAGTTGCCTGTGTTATACAGTAGGATATTGTTCTTTATCCATTCTGTATGTGATCATTTGCATCTTCTAACCCCAAACTCCCAGTCCACCTCTCTCCCATTGCCTTCCCTTTGGCAACCATAAGTCTGTTCTCTATGTTGGTGAGTCTGTTTCATAGATAGGTTTCTTTGTGCCGTATTTTAGATTCCATATAAATGATACCATATGGTATTTGTTTTCTCATTTCACTTAGTAGGATAATCTCTAGTTGCATCCATGTTGCTGCAAATGGCATTCTTTCTTTCTTTTTTTATGGCTTAGTAATCAATTTGGATATCTTTTATTTCTTTTTTTTCCCCTAATTGCTCTGGCTAGGACTTAGCACAGGCATGCCTCAGAGATGTTGCAGGTTTGGTTCCAGACCCACTGTAATAAAGTGAATATTGCAATAAAAGTCACACAACCTTTTTGGTTCTCAGTGCATATAAAAGTTATATTTACACTATACTGTAATCTATTAAGTGTACATTATGTCTAAAAAGACACTGTATGCCTTAATTAAAAAATACTTTATTGCTAAAAAATTCTAACCATCAGATGAGCCTTCAGTGACTTGTAATCTTTTTGCAATGGCAAGAACAAAGATCACTGATCACATATCACCATAAAAAATGTAATACTGATGAAAAAGTTGTGAGAATTGCCAAAATGTGACACAGAGACATTAAGTAAGCAAATGCCATTGGGAAAATGGTGTGATACCCTTGCTTGATGCAGGGTTGCCACAAACCTTTAATTTGTAAAAATTGTAACATATGCAAAGCACAATAAAGTGAAGCACAAAAAAACAGGTTATGCTTGTATTATGTTAAACAGAAGTGGGTATTCTTGTCTTTTTCCTGAGTTTAAGAGGAAAAATTTTCAGCTTCTCATCATTGACTGATTTTAGCTTTCTGCCCCCTTTTCCTCTGCACCTTCTGGGGTTCCCATAATGCACATGTATTTTTTTCTTGATGGTGTTCTATAGGTCATGCAGGTGTTCATTCTTTCTTATTCTTTTTCCTTTTTGTTTCACTGATTAGCTAATTTCAAGTAATGAGTCTTTGAGTTCACTGATTCTTTCTTCTGCTTGGCTGAGTCTGCTGTTGAAGCTCTCTGTCAAACTGCTGGTTCAGGCATTGCATTTATCAGTTCTAGAATTTGTTTGTTTTAATGGTTTGTAGTTGTCAAATGTCTCATTTTCCTGATTTTTTTTAGTTGTGTATCTGTGGTCTCTTGTATCTCACTGAACTTCTTTAAGATCATAATTTATAAACTTCTTGTCAGGAAATTCATAGATCTCTATTTTTTAGCGTCAGCGACTGGAGCTTTATGTTGTTCCTTTGGTGATGTTTTGTTTTCTTGATTCTTCCTTTATCTTAAAGGCTCGTGTTGTCATCTTTACATTTGAAGAAGCAGTTCCCTTCTCCAGTCTTTACTAACTGTTTCAGGAGAGAAAGACCTTCACCAGTCAGCCCAGCTAGAAATTTGGGGGCCTCTTAAGCTTTTTCTAGGATACATCTGTCCTACTTTTTTTGTTCTCTTTTTAAGGGAGAAGTCTCAAAATATTTTTGCCTTTTCTCAATCCTGCAAAGTCAGGATGGGTGCTAAGAGCTTCCCATTTATTTTTCCCAGGGCAATGCTCTGAAGCGTTCAAGGTTGCATTCTTCCTATCAGTCCTGCAGAGTTGAGCTGCAGCCAATATCTGTGTGCTGCCCATGGGGATGTGTGTATGCCATCTGCACAGGCTTGTGTGTGCCATTTGGGGGAGTGTGTGCACACTGTCTTTGGAGACTTGCATATCTTGTTGCAGGCACATTTTGGAGTGCTGTACGTATGCACTGGTCAGTTGAGGGTAGCTGGAGGTGAGGCGTCCTGTGGGGCTCATGGGTAGGCCTCGTACTAGAGTCTGCAAGCCAGTCAGTGGCATCTGTTGCTGGTTTTTGAGATCCATGCAGTAGTTGCTTGGAGCCCCTGTCCATTTGCTCTTCTTCTATCTTCCATGAGACTGTTCAGCCATGCTGATCCTTTCAGTGATATGAGTGGGGTGAAGGAGAAGTGGACAACATCCTGCAAGGCTGAGAAACTGTACACTCAGTCTGCTCTTACCTTCTCCTGTGGGAGAAATTGCTGGCTGAGGGAGTCTTTCTTGGCACTAAGTTGTGCCACTTTGAGGGAAGGGTAACATAGGTAAAGTGAAAGTGTACTTCTCACCCTTTTCAAGGCATCTTTTCTTGGATTTTTTTGTTTTTGTTTAACAGGTTGCTGCCTGGTAGGCTGTAGTCCATGGGGTCACGAAGAGTCCAACACTGAGTGACTTCACTTTCACTTTCTTGCATTGGAGAAGGAAATGGCAACCCACTCCAGTGTTCTTGCCTGGAGAATCCCAGGGACGGGGGAGCCTGTTGGGCTGCCGTCTATGGGGTCGCACAGAGTCGGACACGACTGAAGCAACTTAGCAGCAGCAGAATCTCTTCAATGGACTCCCAATTTCCACAGATTACTCCAATCTGTGGATGACTGTCAAAATCAATGTTTTTGTGGGGTATGAAGACTGGAATCACTTATTTCACCACCTTGCTGGCATCTCCTCAAGCTTCTCCGTTAATTCTGAAATGTGGCTTCCTTTGGTTCTTTAAATATATTTAAAAGAGTTGATTTGAAGGCTTTGTCTAGTAAGCCTAACATCTGTGTTTCCTCAGGGGGTACTTTCTATTGACTTTTTTTTTTTTTTTTTGCTTAGAAAACAATGGCAGTGGCTTTTGCTTACTTCATGTCTTGGTGTCACATTTTGGCTGTTACTGGTAAGGAAGCTCCTTACTAAGCTCCTCTGGGTCTTAGTTGCAACATGTAGGAATCTAGTTCCCTGACCAGGGAGCAACCTGAGCCCCCTGCATTGACAGCCCCCCTGCATTGGTTAAGATTGGTCCATCTTAACCACTGGACCACTAGGGAAGTCCCTACTGACTCTTTTCTTTTCCTGTGTATTGACCATACTGTTTTGTTTCTCTGCATGTCTTATTTATTGTTGTAGATTGGGCATTCTAAATAACAGAATGTGACAGTTCTGGACATTGGAGTCTCCTTTCTTCCTAAGGTTTGTTGTTTTTGCTGTTGGTTATTATTGTTGTATTTATTTGCTAGGGCCTTCCTGCACTAATTACATAAAATCTGTACTTTTTGATGTTTCTGGCTGCTGACATCTCTTCTCAGCTTAGTAGTCAGTATTGATTGGATAAAGATACCCTTAAATGCCTGGAACCAATGACTCTCAGGCTTTGCCAAGCGGCTCTGTATGTATGTTGGAGTACACTTTCAATATTCACCCTAGCCAATTACAACTCTGGCTTAGTCTTCACTTACTGCTTGCAGGGACCCCTCAAGGTTAGCAGAGGTGATAGCTTAGGGCTTTCTAATGTCTTTCCTGGTCATACACACAGCTCTACGCCGGTGTGTGGCTTTCTTTTCCACTCTCTAAGGAATCTTTCTCCAGCTAACCTTGTTTGTCTAAACTGTTATCTCTTCCTCAGGCAGCTACAATGTTAAATAATTGCTGCTTATTGCTTTTAACAAAAGCCACCCCCACCCCCAGGGAGGAAAAGACTTTGCATTGGGTGAGCTCTAGCTCTGAACCAGGTCAGATAAAGAGGAGCCTTAGAAGTAGGGTTTTCCAGAGAACTGCCCGACAGGTCAAATGATGATTTTTCTGAGAATGGAACTTGGAAAACCTCCAACCCTGTTCTGAGTATACCAGTGGCTGCTGGGCTGTTAGTTTTCCCTGTGATCATGGGCTGTTACTTTTCAAGGCTACTGTGGGCTGAAGAGCCGGAAATGGGACTGGGGCAAGTTAAAATGACACAAAGCTCACTGTTCCTTATCAAGATTGTTTTTCTTGGAAAAAAAAAACACAACGCCTCCCAGGTTGCAGCAAGCTTTTGGTTAATTTCTAGAGTTCTGAAGTAGTTGATTCTGACAATTTTTGCCAATGTTCTATTGCTTTTAAAGAGGAGAGGGTTTTTGGAGATTCTTACTGTGCCACTTTTTTGATGATGTCACACCTATGAAGATACACTTAGTATTTTCTTGTGCTATCTCTTATAAAATTCGAATGTAACTATTAATAGTCTTCTTCTAAATACCACCATGGATAGGCTGTAGTTGAATAAAGTTGAGTTTATTGACTCAGCGCAACGAGAGGCCATACATCCTGGGGAATGAATGGTGAGGCACCTCCTAAGAGGTGTTACAAAGCACTGATAGAATTCGGGGTCATGTCAGGTGATTTTGAGATGATTTCAAGGCAACAAAGCTTTTCTCTGAATTGCATGCTTATCGAAAGTAGAGGTAATTCTATGACTGGATATTTTAATAAATACATTTAGAAAGTGGGAGGAATGAAGGGAGATTAAAGCTGTTACTGGTAAGGAAGCTGCAATCACCCTCATCAGCTCTGATGGGGAATGTAGTGGCTAAATAATGGCTGTGAAAGACAGCAGATCCTCACTCCTGGAATCTGGAATTCCTTACGTGGAAAAATTCTTGATATGAGAAAACTGATTCAGTTAGGGATCTTGAGTTGGTTGTGTGTGTGTGTGTGCTTAGTCGTGTCCAACTTTTTGTGGCCTCACAAATTGTAGCCCACCAGGCTCCTCCTCTGCCCATGGAACTTTCCAGGCAAGAATACTGGAGTAGGTTGCCATTTCCTACTCCAGGGGATCTTTCCCACCCAGAGACCAAACCCTTGTCTCTTGCATCTCCTGGTTCTTTACCTCTATTGCCACCTGGAGTTTTGCCTACCGTGGCTCAGACTGTAAAGAATCTGCCTGCAATATGGGAGACCCGGTTTGATCCCTGGGTCAGGAAGATTCCCTGGAGAAGGGAATGACTATCCATTCCAGTATTCTTGCCTGGAGAATCCCATGGACAGAGAAGCCTGGCGGGCTGCAGTCAATGGAGTTGCAAAGACTTGGACATGACGGAGCAACTAACACCAGTGCCGCCAGGGAAGCCCATTGAGATGGGGCCTGAATATAATCACAAACCTCTGTGTAATAGACAGGCAGATTCACACACACCCTCCATCAGTCTGTCTGTCTCTGCATCTGCTCCAGCCCCTACCCACCCCCCACCACCCCCATGAGAGGGTGATGTGGAGATAGACCTGAGAGAGATCTGAAGATGCTGGCATTGAAGATCGAAGTGATGTGGCCACAAGCCAAGGAATGCTGGCAGCCATCAGAAGTGGGATTCTCTCCTAGCACCTCCAGAGGGAGCACAGACTGCCTACACCTTGATGTTGGTCCAGTGAGACTGAGTTCCTCTGACATCAAGAACTGCAAGAGTATAAATTCTTGTTGTTTTAAGCCATCATTTGTGGTGATCTATTATAGGAGCTTCAGAAAGTGAACACAGAGGATGTTTGGAGGCTGTCCTTTTGCCAAAGTGCATAAGTTGCAGGTTGAATTGTGTCCCCTACAGATTCATATGTTAAAGATCTAACTTGAGTATTTCAAAATATAACCATATTTAGAGACTGCATGATTGCAGGTGTAATTAGTTAAGATGGGGTCAGAAGAGTAGGCCCCTAATCTGACAGGTGTCCTCATAGAAAGGGAAAATTTGGACAGAGAGAGAACAAATACAGGGAGAGCACCTTGTAAGGATTAGAGTTATGCTGACCCCAGTGAAGGAACTATGCTGCCACAAGTCTCCAGGAACTAGGAGACGGGCCTGGAACAGATCCTCGGCTTGCACCTCCAGAGTCAGCACGGCACTGCAGGTGCCGAGATCACAGTCTTCCAGCCTCCAGAGCTGTGAGACAATAACTTTCTGTTATTTAATCTGCCCAGTTTGTGGCCCTTCTTGTGGCATCCCCAGGAAATGAATGGAGTTCAGATATGATTACAGAGTGGTCTTGCTTTCTCATCTTGCTCAATCATGGTCACAGTGGCCTTGTCTCATCTAGGTGTTTTGTGAAATTCTTTATGTTCAACAGGAAAAGACCAGGACTCACTTCAAGCAGCAGGCCACCTCTCCCAGATGCCTTCTTTTCTTTTTTTAACCATAAAGTCTAAACTCATCTGATAAACGTTCACTTGATTTTGTCTTTAAGGGTTTTAACTAATTCTTTTTCTTTTTAATTGCGGTATGGTTGCTTTACAAAGTTTTGTTGATTTCTGCTGTACAGTGAAGTGAATCAGCCATATATATATGCATATATCCCCACCCTCTTGTACCTCTCTCCCACTGTACCCTATTCCCACCCATCTAGATCACCACAGAGCATCCTTTTTAAAAAAACATATAAGAGGTGGGATGGGGTGGGAGGGGGGTTAAAGAGGGAGGGAACACGTGTACCTATAGCTGACTCATTTTGATGTATGACAGACGCCAATGCAATACTGTGAATCAATTTTCCTTCAATTAAAACAAAATAAGTTTGGGGAAAAATTTTACCTCTTCAATGCACTTGGCATTTATTTGGGAGTAGGGGATGGGGCCAGAGGTGTGTGGTCTCAAGTAGAGGCCACGAGGGTAGAAGTGATTTGAGATGTAGTTTGAAGGCTGAACTTGCTGGGGTCTGTGTAGACCTAGTCATCTACAAAGCTGGTTTCCATCGATCTCTTCAAGCTGGTTTGTATATAGAAATAACCTCAAAACAGTCCTTCAGAGCATTTAGGGGGTCATTTGTTTCTCTTCTTCCTTGTTATTTTTGATGGAAGGAAAGGATACAACGTGTCTTTTGTTCGAATATGCCATGGCTGTGAGCACCTTCTCAAGACAGTCATTAATTCAGAGGGTAAATTCATCAGCAGAAAACCCTCCCAGAGCCCCCATGTGCCCCGGGCATCTTCTCCATCTATTTGGATAAGTGCAGCTCAGGATCAATTATGGATGAGGCTCTATGGGAAATGAGTAAGTGGGCTGTTGCCGACTCTGAAAAATTAATGGGAGCTGATTAATACAAGAGTACACTCCCTCTTCCTCGACTCAGGGAGGCTCAGGTCTCTGTGGAAGCCCCAGGTGGGGGCAGCAGCCCCCGTGTCTGTGTGAGGTCAGGTTTGGTTCACAGAATTGTGCTTCAGAATTATGCCCCCTTGACAGATGAGGATACTGAGCTCCATCAAAGATAAGCAATTTACCCAAATAGCAAAGAAGGAAAGACAGTAGTCAATTCTTTTAAAGATAAGACCTTTTTTTTTTTTTTTTGGCTATGCTCTACAGCTTGTAGGATCTTAGTTCCTTGACCAGGGATTGAACCTGAGCCGTGGCAATGAAAGCCCAGAATCCTAACCATTAGGCAACCATGGACTGTCCTTCCTTTTTAAGGCTGAATAATATTCCATTGCATGTATTGCATATTGTTTATTCATTCGTCCATTGACAGACATTTGGTCTGTTTTTCCTATTTGGTGGTTATGAGTGATGCTACTGTGACCGTGGGTGCACAGAGGTCTGTTTGAGGCCCTGCTTTCAGTTCTGCTGTGTGTACCCCGGAAGTAGAGTTGCTGACGAAACAGTAATTTTGTGTTTACTTTTCTGAAGGAGCCACCACGGTGTTTTCCACGGCTGTACTAGCTCACATTCCCACGTGCAATGCATAAGGGTACTGATTTCTCCACGTCTATGCCAACACTTGTTGTTTGTACTTGGAGGGTTTTTTTTTTTAATGATAGCTGTCCTAATGGTGATATTTCCCCAACAAAAATTGGTAAGAAGAGAGTCACTGTTTTATATTTTGCAAATTTTTCAATGTCTAACTTGATAGACAGCTGAATTCTCAGATCTGCTTCTGTATTTCATCTGTGGCCCCCCATCACACTCCACTCAGCCTCTGGAAAACTCCACAGTCCACTCATGAGAGGAGAGGGGAAAACCCAAGTGACATGGTCGTGTTATTAGCAAAATAGTTTTTGACTTTGCAGACCTCAGCTTTAATTATCAACTCAAGGTCAATCTTGTTTTTATCTCTTCTTCCTCCTGTGTGCCCCCCAACATCATTTTGAAGCAAATCAATAACCATCAATTGTTACCGGTATTGTATTAGTTGCTTTCCGCATTGCCTTCTCAGTCTTCACTTCAAATCTGCTTTGTTAGCATGTATGAGGATGGTTGTTTATTTCAGAGGATCAGGCCTCTGGGATGTTAGGAAAATTTCTCAGGTTTATGTCTCTGGAAGCTGATGATACCCAGGTCAGATCTCCATTACACAGTCTTCTAAATTGGACTTCAGACCATGAGAGCTACTGGGGCTGTGGCCTGACTGCTTCTTTTCCCACTGGGACTTTGGGGGAAGGCACTGGTTTTCTTCCCTACCTCCATCTCTCACATGTGGGTGCTCTTTCAATAGACCTTTAAGATCTTGTACCTTGTACCTCGCTGGACAGAGGGCTGAGTTGGCTGTTGCGTGTGAAGCAATTCTGAGTAATTTCTTTGTGAATGAGCTGAGAAAGCATTTGCACTCCCCATTCTGAGGCCCAGCCCTGGAAGAGGAGGAAGAACAGCAGAAGAACCTAGGCTGGTGGGGTTTGGTATGGTCTGCTCCAGGGGATCTTCTCTGGGTTGGGAAGATGCCCGTGGAGTAGGAAATGGCAACCCACTCCAGAATTCTTGCCAGGAAAATCCCATGGACAGAGGAGCCTGGTGGCTATAGTCCATAAGGTCACCAAGAATCAGACACGATTGAGCACATGGATGGCCTCATAGTGGCAGCTCCAGTTGGAGCCAGGAACACCTCCACTCACTGCAGAATCATGACATCCAGAGATGATGAGGCTCCAAGGTCATATAATCCTGACTGCCTCCAGGAAATCATCTCTGACATACCTTATTCAAAGGCTGCCTGGCCTCTGCTTGTACACCTGTCATGACAGGGAACTCAATACCTACCTCAGTAGACAGCCAGCCCACGGATGGCACTGTTATTGTTGGTTAGAAAACTCTGCTCACATTGAGTGACCTGCCAGGAACAACCCGATTTATGCTGTGATGGGAAGAACCAGATGGGGAGTTGAGATTCCTGAGCATGAGATTAGGGTAAAAGTGAAGTCACTCAGTTGTGTCTGACCCTTTTCTACCCCATGGACTGTAGCCTAACAGGCTCCTCCGTCCATGGGATTTTTCAGGCAAGAGTACTGGAGTGGGCTGCCATTTCCTTTTCCAGGAGATCTTCCAACCCAGGGATTGAACCCAGGTCTCCCGCATTGTAGGCAGACGCTTTACTGTCTGATCCACCAGGGAAGATTAGGGTAACTGTCTGTAAACCCTCCCCTCCAGTATTTTGATTTCTTTGTTGTGAAGATTGCTGCTCTTTGGTTCCTTTCCCCACTAAAATTCTTTTTTTAAAAAAGATTTATTTATTTTTTTGGCCATGATGGGTCGTTGCTGCACACAGGCTTTCTCTAGTTGTGGAGAGTGAGGGTTATTCTTCAGTGTGGTTCACAGGCTTCTCACTGCAGTGACTTCTCAACACAGAGCACAGGCTCTAGGCAGGCGGGCTTCAGTAGTCGTGGCATCTGGGCTCAGTAGTTGAAGCTCACGTGCTCTAGGGCACTGGCTCAATAGTTATGGCTCATGGGCCCTGTGGCATGTGGGATCATCATGGACCAGGGAACGAACCAGCATCCCCTGCATTGCAAGGTGGATTCTTAACCACTGGGCTACCAGGGAAGCCCAAACATTCTTATTTATTTCTTATTTGGTTTCCTTTTCTCCAAGAGCCACATTCGAGGACTTTGAGAACTGAGGTCCTCTTTGAGTGTGGGCATTGCCATTTGTCTTGGTGCACGATCTTGGCTGCTCATCCAGCCATCACCTCTTGAGACATCCCCATCTGCCCTATCCCTCTCTGAGGAAATGCACCCCAACACAGACCTCCAGGAGTTCCCGAAGCAGTCCTGAATTCCACAGATCCTGCTGCAGCCCAAACACCCATAGCTGCTTCACCCACCTCCTGTGACAATCCCCAGCCCCTATACCAACATAACCTGTCCTTTGACTTTACAAAGATTTTGTAATTGCACAGCCGTGAGACTTTCCCTGCCTTTGCCAATATCCCATTGAGTTTCAAATAGGTGGACCTTCTGGCAGGAAGAAGAGGGAAAAAATAAAGTGGAAGATATCCCCAAACAGGTAATTGGGGCTCAAATTGCCTCTTTGGTTTGGAAAGGGTGTGGATGTGGGTAATCCTGCCCTGGTCTGAGAGTCATTCCAGGCTGGCAGACTGGACAGCCCATCTCCATGGCAACTGTTGTTATTGGTAACTGAATGAGCATCTCCAACAACAGCCGCTGGAGCTGCTGATGGTTTTTCCCTTCTAGATGAAAGTAAAAGGAGCCAGGGTCTTTGCTGATTGATCGTAAGTGCTGGCTCTTTGTCCCCATTTTGGGATCATCAATTGATATTGGGCAAGGTGAAGCCACTCTTTAATTATCACTCTAGCCTCTGTGGCCTAAGAGGTGCGACAAGCTGACTTAACATGTATTTTCCAGCTTCTCTATGAGAAGCTTAGAAACCCGCTCAAGAGCATCTAGCTAGCAAGGTCCAGAACTTGAAACCTGACCTGTCTGATTCTGAAAGCCATGATTGTGACTGCATGGCTGTGGCACCTCTGTCCTTTAACTCTGAGGTCACGTGTCAACTTCGTCAGACTTCCCTTGTGACACCATTGGTTTAACTCTTTGTGAGAACAGGTAGCAATCTCATGGTGATTCATGGGCCACCATGAGGGTCCTTCTAGATGCTGTCTCACTTGGTTATCCTGCAATGGAATCAGTGGGACCTCAAGATGCTATCTTCCTAGAATTGTAGGGAAGCAGAGGGTTGCTGAATTCGCAAGCCCATGTGAGGGAAGCACAGTGAGGCCCATCAATACTAAACATTAGAGTCTGGAACAGAGAAAGGTTTATTACAGATTCATACAAGGAGATAGGTGACTTATGCCCTAAGAACCCCAAAGTTACTGAAAGCTTTCAGCAAGTCTCTTTAAAGGCAAAAGGTGAGGGATGGGCATGGTTGGTTGTTGCAGACTTCTTGGTGTCAGAGCCTTTGTTTTTGAGGTCTGGTCATGGTTAGGTAACGATGTTCCCATAAATCTCTACCAGATGAATGTTATTCTCCGTCCTGACAAGAAAGGGCAAAATTCCAAGGCACAACTTTCACCCTCCAAAGTCCGAGTCCTGGCTAAGAGGATTGCAGACCTCAGTTGGCAGCACCTTCAGGGCCAGCTCCCACACCCTGCCCAGCTGTCTTCCCTGAGACAGCCACCATCCAACCCAATTGGCCTGGTCTGCTCAGGCCGCCCGAATAGGAAGACAGGTCTCACAGATGGCCCCTGCTAATAGGCTGCAGAGATAGGGATGGGGGAGGGGTTCACCGCTCCTCAAGGCCTGGGCCAGGGCTGGTGGAGGGCCTCAGGGCTCTGGAGCCCTGCCGGACGTGGTCCCCAGCCTGCTCCCTGGGCCTTCCAGCTTACCTGCTGGCTTAAGGCTGGGTAAGCTGGAGGGCCTCTAGGAGAAGGCCTGAATCTGCCTCTTACCTCACTCTCTTCCTGACGACCACCACAACACCCACCCTTGCCTCAGTCACTTCCCCAGTGGTCCCTCACTGGTGGGCAGGGCCCACTGCGGTGCTGACCAATAGCTGAGCAGAACAACTAACAGTCACTCATTGACAGCCTGTGGGTGGAGCCTACTGAGGCACTGGGCAATGGCTGAGCGAGACCTGTTGCCTAGTAACAGCGTTGCGTGGGGAGTAATGAGGCACCGCAATGGCTGCCTGCTAAGGGCTGTGCTCATCCTGCTCTGTTACAACGGCACTTGCTCATTCAAGCTGCCTGCTTTCCCCATCATACTCCCTCTTCTTCCCCGAAGGTGATGTACAATGAGGCAGAAATGAGATTCGGAGCACGGTTATAGAGGACCATATTCAGTTTTATCATCTTTCTCTCTTTGAGTTCTATTGTTTCACAAAACATCTCAGGCCCACTTCCATGGTTGCTCTTCCTAGATGAACTTTAGAATCACTTTTGCCAGGACTTGGAACTAATCCCGTTGAGATTTTGAGTAGAGATGTACAATGCTCATAATTGGTGAGGCCCTATAATACAGAAGTGAGGAAGAACTCAGAGTTTGGCATCTGGCCATCTGTGTTCAAATTCTAATACCGCTTCCTAAGAAGGACCCTCATCTTTCTTGATCTCTCAGTGGCCTCTGACAGAACTGACCACTCTCTTGATCTTGAAAACTGCCCTGCCATGCCTTCTGTAACCCCAACTTTCTCTGGTTTTCCTCTTGTGTTTCTGGCTGTTCTTCACTGTTCCCTTTACTCTTCCTCCTCTACTTGACCTCTACAAGTTGGAGGGGTTCAAGGCTTGGTCCGAGGTGACCTCATCCACTATTGCCATGGCGTCAGTTCTTACCTTTCATTCTTTATTTTATGGCTGAGTCGTATTCCATTGTGTATATATGCACCACATCTTTATCCGTTCATCTGTTGATGGACATTTAGGTGGTTTCCATGTATTGGCTATTGTAAATAGTGCTGCTGTGAACATTGGGGTGAGTGTATATCTTTTCAAATTAGTTTTCTGCAGACATATATCCAGAAGTGGGACTGCTGGATCACATGGCAACTCTAGTTTTCGATCTTTAAAGAATCTCCATACTGTTTTCCATAGTGGCTGCACCAATTTTAAGAGGATTTGATCATCATGAGGCCACCATGCTGTGCGGAAGCCCAAGCCATGCAGAGTCCACATATCAGGGCTTTGGTTGACAGTCACAGAAGAGCCCAGCCTTAGGTCATTCCAGCCTGGGAGCCAATGAGTGATGAAGTTTCTAGACGGTTCTAGATCCTCTCAACTTCAGCCACTTAATCACCCTTATCCATTCTTGTCTTCCCAGCTGAGGTCCCAGACACTGAAGAACAGAGACAAGCCATCCTTGTGGTTCCGTATTTGAATTTCTGATGCACAGAAAGCATAAGAATAATAAAATGGCAGTTGTCTAGGCAGGTTTATTATATAGCAGTAGAAAACTGGACCAGCATTCACATCTTACAGACTTCAAGGCCTGCAGGTCTTTACCTCCAACTGACTCCATACATCTTCTCATCTCAGGGTCTGGAATGTTCTTTTAACTTTCTCCCCACCTACTCAGCTGGCTACCACTGACTCATCTTTCAATCTCAGCTCCAGCATCACTTTTGCTGGACACCTTTTCCAACCACACAGAGCAGGTCAGGCCCACCATGCGCTTCTATCACATGACAAATATCTTATTGACCTTTGGATCTTTTTTATTAATTCTTTTGCACTGGACTGTGAGCTCCATAAAGGCAGGGCTCATTCCTGGATCTCCAGCTCCTGGTAGACTTCCTGGCACACAGTAGGCATGCAGTGAATAATGGATGAATGGAAGGATGGATAAAGCTAGTATTATCATTGATACCATTTGGTGGAATTATTTGAGAAGTACAAGAGCTTCTGCTGTTAGTTCCAAATTACAAGGGCTTTCTTGATGACATTTTTTTACTGTGACCAGGGGGCAGACAGGAAGGAAAGGTCTTGGGCTGTGTGGGTTTCAGGTGTGGTGGCATCAGGTAGGAGGAGAGTCTTAGGGCAGGGCGGGGTGGGGTGGGGTGGTCAGGCAGGGTGCACACCGCATGTATGGCCTCTGCACAGGGGCCTTTGGAACTCATTGTCTAAACTCAGCCATGCTGAGTGGAGGAAAAGCACATGCTCGACATGACGGAGAACTTCAGTAGGGTTCACTCACCCTCTCTGTGTCCCGTTTTTATACAGGTGTTGCACAAGAGCCCAGCGAAAGCCAGTTCTGGCTGCATGGATCTGTAGTAAAGACAGTCTAGAGACCACGCAAAGTGGCTTATAAATGACTCTATGATCCAGGCAAGGTCAGTAGGGAGGGTTGCAGTTTGTAATTAAAAAAGAATTAACCAATTATATCCTCAATGCATTCAGTTCCTAATCCCCTTTGAAAAGGATCTTTAGGCATCTAATTGACATATTTTAAGAGACATATTGGCTAGTTAGACATCAATTGACATCCTTATTAAATATCAATTAACACATTCCCTGACTTGATATTTAATTAGCTTGCTGTAGCTATTCTTTTAAAAGTCAATTAAATGCTTGGAATATTCTTACAAGCTGACTCCACTGATAGCGATTATGTATGAATTCCTGTCATAAGTGGTTTTTAGTTAATTGCAGGGCAAGCTGATTCTGAATATAGATTATCAGGCCTTTCAATAAGAATTTTAAAATCAATCATTAGGTATCTAATGAACCCTCTTCTCATTGCTGTTTGTGAATAAAAGGCATGGCTGGCTCTGGGACTGTGGGCTCTTGTGCTTTCTTTTGATTGTGGAAAAGCTGGGTCAAACAGTCCACACCCCTGCCTCTAGGTAAAGCCATCTTTTTGTTTTTTTGTTTTTTTAAATTGTGATAAAATACACACAGCATGAAATTTACCACCTTAACCATTTTAAGTGTACAGTTCAAAAGTGTTAAGTACATTCACACTATTGTGCAGCCAATCTTCAGAACTCTTTTCATCCTGCAAAACTGAAACTACTTATTAAACAATTCCCCACCCCACCCCCACCCCGCCAGCTGTAGCAACCACCATCCTATTCTGTCTCTGTGAATTTGACTACTTCAGGTACCTCATGCAAAGGTTTTGTCTTTACATGACAAAGACATAGAGCATTTGTCTTTTATGGCTGGTTTATTTCACTTAGCATAGTGTTCTGGAGGTTTGTCCATTTGTAGCAAGAGTCAGAATTCCATTCCTTTTTAAGGCTGAGTAATATTCATATATTACTATCAAAGCTATGGTTTTTCCAGTAGTCATGTATGGATGTGAGAGTTGGACTGTGAAGAAAGCTGAGTGCCGAAGAATTGATGCTTTTGAACTGTGGTGTTGGAGAAGACTCTTGAGAGTCCCTTGGACTGCAAGGAGATCCAACCAGTCCATCCTGAAGGAGATCAGTCCTGGGTATTCATTGGAAGGACTGATGCTAAAGCTGAAACTCCAATACTTTGACCACCTCATGTGAAGAATTGACTCATTGGAAAAGACCCTGATGCTGGGAGGGATTGGGGGCAGGAGGAGAAGGGGACGACAGAGGATGAGATGGCTGGATGGCATCACCGACTTGATGAACATGAGTTTGGGTGAACTCTGGGAGATGGTGATGGACAGTGAGGCCTGGCATGCTGCGATTCATGGGGTCGCAAAGAGTTGGACACAACTGAGCGACTGAATTGAACTGAGCTGAATATTCATATATGGGCTTCCCATATTGGTGGCTTGGTCTGGGGAGACCGAGGTCAGAAAGTGAGAGTCAAGGACAAATCCAGGTGTATTTGGTGGAGGAAAGGGACACCTATGAAGGCCGGCTTCTGGGTATTTGGAGACTCTCTAGGCTGGGGGCGAGGAGTATGGAGAAGTTTTCTCCCATGTGATAAGAACACTGGGGCCTCCAAGAGTGAAGTGATTTGCCCAAGTTCTCTTCAGTAGCACGCATGCTCAGATGTCCAGTCATATCCGACTCTGGCAACCTCATAGACTGTAGCCGGCCAGGCTCCCAGCAGCTGGGGATGAACTCTGATGGCACTAGTGGTAAAGAACCCGCTTGCTGATACAAAAGATGTAAGAGACGTGGATTAAGTTCCTGTATCAGAAAGATCCTCTGGCAGGAGGAAATGACAACCCACTCCATTATTCTTGCCTGGAGAATCCTGTAGACAGGAACCTGGTGGGCTACAGTCCGTAGGGTTGCAGAGTCAGACACAACTGAAGTGACCAGCACACACACACATAGTAACTGAACAGCCACAACAAAGCAGCTAGAAGACCATTTGACCACTTGGGAAGGGTGTTGGACTAAGGGATATTCCAGGTTCCCAAGCAGCTCATGCCCACAGTCTTTGCACTGACTGTCTTTTTCTGTCTGAAAGACTTCTCATATGTGTCTCCTCATCCTTCGGGAATTAGTTTCACCGTCACCTCTTCAGAGAAGCCTTCCTTGATTACTCATTCGAGGTAGGCTTCTTCTCCCATTCTGCCCTTCTCTGTTTCAGAGACCTTTTTGATTCCTTCATTGCATTTTTCACAATTTGTAATTATTTAGTTTGTTTACTTAATTAATATCCATATCCCTAGGTGGATACAAAGTTGTATTGCTTACCGTCTGTATCCCCAGTGCCTGGGACATAGGAGGTCCTCAGTAAGCATTTCTTGGACGGATGGATGAGTGAATGAATAGATAGACGGGTGGGTAGGTATGTAGATAGGTGGGTAGACAGATTACTTCCCAGGGTTTCAGAGTCAAGCTTCTCCTCTGTGTGTTCAGGAAATATATGTATGTGTATTCTCTTCAGAGAGCTTATCTGTGTGCTTCATCTTCAGTTTCCGTGGGCAAGAATTATGGCTTCTTTTTGGGGAGTCACTGTAGTGAACTCATTAGGAGATAATTAAAAGACAAATATTTTATGTTTTACACCCCAGAATTAACCGCATGAACTTTGATGAGAAGGAAAATCAAGAACTGGGTGAATCCACTTGAATATCATTTCACACACCCTTTCAGCATATAGGCAGCTAATAAAAATGGATATCATTCAAGTCCATATCCTCTCTGAAGGGTCCTCCCTGGATGTCCCAAGAGTTACAGCCAGCTTTTTTCAGAGTATGGCCCAAAGAGCCCCGGAGAGAGGTTAGTCTGAGCTTTATTAGAGTGTAGACTCTGGGCCCCATCCTGGACCCACTGAACCTTGGCAGTGGGCCCTGGATGGGGTATTTCTTTTTTAAGCCTTTTATTTTATATTGGAGTAGAGCTGATTAACAATGTTGGGATAGTTTCAGGTGGACAGCAAAGGGATTCAGTCATACATATGCACATATTCATTCTCCCCCAGACTCTGCTTCAGGATGGGGTACTTTTGAAATACTCTGAGATGATCCTGGCTCCCGTATTGTTCACCTCTTCCAGAGAGTGTCAGTGCTAGGGCACCTGGGAGACCACCTAGTGCAGACTGTAACCAATGATGAAGCTGAGGCTCAGAGAGGGACAGTGACCCACCTGAAGTCACACAGCAAATCTGTGACAGAGCTCGGACTAGAATCTGCTTTTCCTTCTGCTAGATCTATAGCCTCTTCTTGATAAGGATGAGAGAGAATGGAACTTAGGGTCAAAATAATCACAGTGCTCCCAACCGTAAGTTTATATTTGATTATTAGTCTCAATTTTCTACAAATAATGTTTATCAAAAATTAGTATTCCTTAAAATAGTCTGGGCTACCCCATGCCTTTTTGTTCAAACCTTTTTTGAAACAGAACATCAGTCCCTTTCAGATGATAATTAATTAAGACACTTGATGGTCCCTAGAGGTAGCCAGACACCCACAGAAACCTGGTAATCAGTTCAGAATACTGACAGACGCAGTGTGCATTCCAGAATTCTCCTGACTCAAGGATTGCCAGTGGAGCCAAGAGGGGCAGGGACTGGAGAGGGACTAACGACTAACGTGGGCCCGGAGAGCGACCATGCCTCAGGCAGCCGCAGGAACCTCTTCATACATGTGGGCATCTTAGCCTCCTAACACTGTAAGAGGGGTGGAATTATCTCCATTTTACAAATTGAGGCCACTGGGAGTCTCAGACTGGGCCAAGTCTTCAGCACAGTGGCATTTCAGGGGGTGATAAGTCTATATCACAGAAATAATCACATTGCCACCAGCTGAAGTCAGGATGGGGATTTGTCGTATGTGTGTGTGTGTGTCTGACCCTTTGTGACCCAATGGACTATAGTCCGCCCAGCTCCTCTGTCCATATGCTGTCTTAAAAACACGCTTTGCCTGTGGTTTGACCAGTCCTTGACCAGCATGGCGAGTGGAGTGAAATGTGTTTATCTTGGGATGAATCACGGGAGAGGGTGAGGAAGGGTCTGCAGAGTCAGGGCCTGGGATTGGACAGAGGCCAAGCTTAGAGGACCTTCTTCATGGTGAATAGCTGTTGTCTATTTTGAATTCTTTATAAATAACCTCCCCAGGAAGATCCTCTGGAGAAGGGAAAGGCTACCCAGTCCAGTATTCTGGCCTGGAGAATTCCATGGACTATAGTCCATGGGGTCACAAAGAGTCAGACACGACTTAGTGACTCTCACTCTCACTATTACTATCCCCTAACTCTTGCCTGGAAAATCCCATGGATGGAGGAGCCTGGTAGGCTGCAGTCCATGGAATCGCTATGAGTCGGACACGACTGAGCAACTTCACGTTCACTTTTCACTTTCATGCATTGGAGAAGGAAATGGCAACCCACTCCAGTGTTCTTGCCTGGAGAATCCCAGGGATGGGGGAACATGGTGGGCTGCCATCTATGGGGTCGCACAGAGTCGGACATGACTGAAGCGACTTAGCAGCAGCAGCAGCAACTCTCCTGCACTGCTGGTGAGAGTGTAATCGGTGCAACGATTATGGGAACAGTCTGGAGGCTTCTTCCCATATGGTCCGGCATATATCCAGAAAGGATGCAAACGCTAACTGAAAACAGATCCGTGCACATCGTGTTCACAGGAGCACTATTTACAATGGCCAAGACATGGAAACAGCCTCAATGTCCATCAACAGAGGAATGGATGAAGAAGATGTGATATGTATATAGAGTAGTATTACTCAGCCATAAAAAGACATACTGCCATCTGAAGCAGCATGCATGGACCCAGGGATTATCATACTAAGTGGAGTAAGTCAGGCAGAGAAAGACAAATACTATATGATATCACTTATATGTGAAATCTAAAAAAAGAATACAACTTATTTATGAAACAGACTCATAGACATAGAAAACAAACTTATGGTTACCAAAGGGGAAGGAGAGGGAAGTATGGGATTAATTATTGTACGTAAAATAGATAAGCAACAAGGATTTACTGTATAGCACAGGAACTATATTCAGTGTCTTATAGTAACCTAGAATAGCTGTTGCTGCTGCTAAGTTGCTTCAGTTGTGTCCGACTCTGTGTGACCGCATAGACGGCAGCTCACCAGTCTCCGCCGTCCCTGGGATTCACCAGGCAAGAACACTGGAGTGGGTTGCCGTTTTCTTCTCCAATGCATGAAAGTGAAAAGTGAAAGTGAAGCTGCTCAGTCATGTCTGACTCTTAGTGACCCCATGGACTGCAGCCTACCAGGCTCCTCTGTCCATGAGATTTCCCAGGCAAGAGTACTGGAATGGGTTGCCATTGCCTTCTCCCAACCTAGAATAGAAAAGAGTCTAAACCTGAAACTAACACAATATTGTAAATCAACTATAGTTAAATAAAATAAATTTCAAAAGTAAAATGTTGTTAATTATTTGAAAAAACCCCAAACCTCCCTTTACATCATCCATCAGGGCCTTCACGAGGTACTACACACAGTCACTCCTAGCTGTTCTTTCGTTCATTCAAATATCTCTTGAGCACCTGTCATGGCTGGGCACTGTCTCAGATGCTGGGGAAACAGCAGTGAATGTGACAAAGCCTTGTGGTGGCACAGACAATAAACCAGCAAGCAAATTAATGACTTACTACTGTGACCCAAACAGTGAAGGTGACCAGTGTTGCTGTGGTTCGGGCGTCAAGGAGGCAGCCTTCTTCCGATGGGGCAGCCAGGGCAGGCCTCCCTGAGGCGTGGAGGTTGCAGGCTGAGAACTGAAGGAGGGGGAGGAAAACACCAGCGGTTTGAAGATGGAGAGGAAGAGTGGTCCAGGTGTGTGCTAAGGTTCAGAGGTGAGAAAAAGGTTATAGTTTGTGGAGCCCAGAAGAGGCTGTGTGGGGTGGGAGAGTGAGGCTGTGGAGAGGGTGGCAACTAGATCTGGGCCAGGTCAGCAGGACCAGAACCTGAGGGCATTTCAGCCCTGGGTAAGGAAAAGGGGGGGTGTGCTGTCGGAGGGGCCAGAGCAGAAGAGAGACACAAAGTGACTTATGCTGTACAAGAGCCCTCTGACCCAGAGTAGACTGGAGGGGAGGGCAGGGTGGCTGCAGGGAGCCCAGGTGAGAGATGCTGGCAACTTGGTCTGGGGAGACCAAGGTCAGAAGGTGAGAGTCAAGGACAGACTCCTTGGTGTATTTGGTGTATTTGGTGGAGGAAAGGGACACCTGTGAAGGCCGGCTTCTGGGTCTTTGGAGACTCTTTCTAGGCTGGAGGCGAGGAGTATGGAGTTTTCTCCCATGTGGTAAGAACACTGGGGCCTCCAAGAGTGAAGTGATTTGCCCAAGTTCTCTTCAGTAGCACGCATGCTCAGATGTCCAGTCATGTCCGACTCTGGCAACCTCATAGACTGTAGCTGGCCAGGCTCCCTCCAGTTAGGGATGGATTCTGATGGGAGCCAGGTGGAGGCCTTCCTGGAGAAGGTGAGGGAAACATAAGACCAAAGATGAACCAGTAGGGAAGTGAGAGATGCAAGTGAAGGTGGAGAGTGGTCGCAGGTGGGTAGTGGGTGAAAGAGACCCTCCAGGCGAGAGGCTGGAGGGGTACTAGGATAGAGCAGAATTGAGCTGGGGGGGTAGGCAGGAGACCTGGCATGCGTCCCCACTTCTAGCCCAAGTGACCGTCACATTGCCTCTGTAAGATCCTTCCCCGTGATGGAGCTTTGGGGAAGTAGCTATCAGCATTCCCCATTCATGGCAAAAATAATCTCTCCAACCCTCTCTTTCATTTATTTTTAAATGCTAGCTTGCTAAGCTGCTTCAGTCGTCTGACTCTTTGCAACTCTGTGTACTGTAGCCCACCAGGCTCCTCCGTCCACAGGATTCTCCAAGCAAGAATATTGGAGTGGATAGGCACTCTCTTCTCTAGGGGATCTTCCTGACCCAGGGATTGAACTCAGGTCTCCTGCATTGCAGGCGGATTCTTTACCATCTGAGCCACCAGGGAAGCCTATGTTAAAGAGTAGTTAATTATTTGAATCAGCATACTATTAAGGATAGTATTACAAAGTTCACATTTAATGCAGTTTTTATATAGAGAGACATTTCTTATCTTGCTCCTTTAAAAAGATACACACAAAATTAATTTCTTTTGGATTAATTATGTAACAAGCTACACAGTTTGCTCACAAATACATCTTTAAATGATGTACTATGTTTGATTTGGGGGAACAAATGCATATTAAAATGTAGACTGACATCTAATCATGTGTTCATCATCAATGCAGAGAGAAACGGCTTCCATAGCCTGATGTTAGGGAGCTTTGCGTTTTGTGGCTAAAATGAAAGCCACCGGCTTACTAGTTCATTTTGAGGTTTTTGTTTCAAATTGACTAAATAGGAGAGATGGCTTTGGGCTGGTGTTGGTGAGACCTACTCAAGGAACACATTGTGGGTTCCTTTTTTGCCTCCAATAAGTGAAAAATCAAGCCAGTTGTACTCATCCCTGAATTTTCTCTCTTTGTGGTTGGTTTTTGAGGAGGCTGAAGCCTATGGATGTGCTTTATAAGGAGTGTGATCAGATGGAACCAGTGGGAGTTACCACGAGGCGCATAAGTGACTTATCATCAGTGCAACAATGCTCATTCACTTGTGTCTCAAATTCAGAGTCCCAGGCTTCCTGTCCTTAACCAATATTCTGTTGTGGGGATAAATGAAACAGTATGAGTAAGAATGTGAGCAACTTGAACTGTCATACAGCCAAGATCCTACAAACAAATGTTAAATGAGAGCAGTGGTAATGCTCACAAAATGCCTGGAATGGTGCACGGAGAATGTTGGGGCTGTCCAAAATGTTCATTCGAATTTTTCTGTACCACCTTACGGAAAAACCCAAAGGAACTTTTTGGCTAACCCGATACTAAACACCCAATAAAGGTTAGCTATGGGGGTGATGATTAATGCTCTGAAGGAGAGGAAAGTGGTGCTGAATGTGTAGAATAGAGGATTTGGTCCAGAGAGGGAGGACCCTTGAGCTGAACTCCTGTGTGACCGTGAGCAAACTGATGAATCTTTCTGTGCTTCGGTTTCCACCTGGAACATGAAGCTGATTAAGGTGCCTGCCTCATCGGTTTGTTGGGAGGTTTACATGGATAAGACTTGCAATGTCCTTAGAATGTTCTGAATACACAGTAAGAGCTAAAAGGCTACTTAAAAAAAAATCATCATCCTCATTTATCATCATATTGTTATATAGTCAAAGCAGGCTTCCTAGAGGAAATGACTTTGAGCTGAGCTATGAAAGATGAGTCAGTGGTAGCTAGGCAACAACGGGGACAAGCATCCCAGGCCGAAGGAACAAAAAGTCTGACGTTCCAAAAAGCCCTATGTCGGGAAAGAGTGGGGTGTGTTGGGGAGCTGAACAAAGCTGGGGCAGCTGGAGTAGAGTGATTGAGGGGGAGCGTGGTGAGAGAAAAGGCTTGAGAGACTGGCTGGGGCCAGAGCAAGTAGAACCTGGGAGCCTTTCCTAGGGCTTCTGGTCTTTATTCTGAGGGGGTGCCCATAAAAGGCTTTAAACTGGGGAGTATCCAAATCTGATTTGTAGGTGTGATTTGAATAGCCCCCTCTAGTGGCCTTGGGGAGAATGAGTGGGACCAGCTGACGTGGGCTTTGATGGGGTGAAGCTGATAGCGATGGAGGGAGGGTATCCATTGTGTACACTCATCTCAGCCTTTGCATGCCTTATGCTCCAGCCACCCAGCATGGAGGGGCATAAAAGAAGGGGCAGACCTGATCCTTCCCTCCCACCAGTGAGCCCAGCTTTTAACCGATGCTCCCCCAGCAATGATCTTGGGCCAGTAGGTCAGGTAAGAGGCTGTGCTGGGCACTTCCAGCCTGGTCTGTGTGCAGGCATCACTCTCCAAGGCAGCTGAGGATGGGGGTTATGCTGGGGCTGCAGTGCAGTCAGTGGGGGACCTTGACACCTTCCACAGCAGAGTGGTGTGGGGCAAAGCCATCACCCTGAATCTCTTGGCTCTACCTTTAGCTGCTGAGGCCAGAGTTCCCTGCCAGTGGGTAGCTGATCCAGATCCCAGGCTCTCTCGTCAGTGAAGGCATCTCTGCCAGCAGACCTCCGTGTCTTCAAGGTTGAATAAGAGGTAATGAGTCAACCAGGAAAATGGGTCAGAGGCCCGTTAACTTGGACTCAACTGTTGTTGAAAGCCTCTGTCACCAGTGTTTGCTTTAACTGTCACATGGCTCCAGGATGAGGCCTGGTCGGAGTCACCTGAATGTGCCCTTCCCTCCACCCCACAGCCAGGGAGTCGCTCTCTCATTCATTCAACAAACATTTATTGAGCACCTACTGTGTGCCAGGTGCTGTTCTAGACTCAAAGGAGAAACCAGCAAACCAAATAGACAAAACTTTCTACATTCCATCTCAGGGAGACAAACTAAACCAGAAATATAAAAAAGAAGCAAATGAAATATGTTAGAAGATGGAAAGTACTGTGGAAAAAATAGAAGTGGGTAAGAGGAATTGGGAATCTTGGAAAATTAAGCCAGCAAGACTTCCTAATGAATTGGATGTGGAATGTGAGAGGAAAAGAGGAGTCTGGGGTGACCCCCCAGGTTTTGGCATGAACATCTGAAGTGCTGAATTGCTGACACTTGAGTAAGGGTGAGGGTGGAGCAGGGTTGAGGGGACGACCAGGAGACCAGTTTGGACATCTGAGGGTTGAAAGGTTGGACATCTGGGAGTTGAAAGGCCTCCTAGACATTCAGGTGAAGATGCTGAGAGTGAGCTGGGTTTGTGGAGCTTGAGTTGGGAATGAGGCCTAGGCTGGAGTTGCTGGCATGAAGGGATATAAAGCCATGGCCTGGATGGTCACCAGGGGCTAAGCCTCGGGGTTGTGGGGAGAAGAGAAGGATCACAGAAGAGGCAGACAGGAGTGGCCACTGAGGGAGGAGGACAAGTAGGAGAAACATGATGCGATGGGTCTAGGAAGTCAGGCTTAGGAACTAAGGGGGTCATCCGTGGCCTTGTGGGAGGAGCCTGGCTGCAGTAATTCTCCACGTCTGGGTGACCTACCTTTTACCTTCATGGCAGGGTGAATGACAGCCCCCAGATACGTCAGGTCCTAATCCCTGGAACCTTTTGTTACCTAACAGTGGGAAATGGTCTTTGCATGTGTGATTGAGGATTTTGAGGCTGGAAGACTACACTGGCTTATCTGGCTGTCTTTGTAACAGAGGCAGAGGGCGACCTGACCCAGAGATGACAATGAGACCACGGAGACGAGCTCGGAAGGACGCAGCACAAGCCAAGGAATGCGGGCAGCCCCCTGAAGCTGGAAGAGGCAAGGATCAGACTCCGTCCTAGAACCTCCAGAGGAAGTGTCGCCTTGCTGACATCCTGGTTTCAGATGTCTGGCCTCCAGACCCGTGAGCGAATGGACGTCTGCTGCTTTACGCTGCCAAGTTTGTGGCATTTTGTTACAGCAGCGACAGGAAGCGAATACAAGCCACCCGGTCTCAGAGAGTTCCGCCCCTAACTTAGTCGTCGTCATCTTCCGACAGTTGTAACAGCCCCAGCACCAGAGTGCCTTCTGCCTGTCCCACAGCCTTGCCCTCCACACACAGACTGATGGGTAATTCCTTCCTGAATTCCCTCAGCAGAGTCCACATTGATTAGCCTGAAGCACAGGGCTTTTCCTGACATGGCCCCTGAGTGCTTCTCCTCCCTTATTTGTCACCACTTGGCCCCATCGCTTTTGCTCCAGCTGTCTCAACCTCCCTGCGGTTTTCAACTGTTACACGTTCTCTCAAACTTCTGAGCCTTTGCACATGCTGTCCCCTTTGCCTGGGACACTCTTCCTCACCCCAGATATCCACATGGCTTGTTTTCTCATTGACTTTGGGCCTTTGCCCCCAAAGAACTTCCTTGATGATAGATTTCAAAGCACAACCCCCTCTTCACCTTCACATTTCTGATTCCCTTGCCCTACCCTGTTTTCCCCCCATGGTACTTATCACTGCCTATGTATTTAACTTATTTGTTCATTGTATGTTGCCCCTGATTAGAATTAAATTTCACAGGAACCGGGAATTTAAACTGGGTGGCTTAAACAATAAACATTTACTTCTCACAGTTCTGGAGGCGCTGGCATGCAGAGTCAATGCCTGCTGAGAACTTTGAGCTCTTCATCCCCTTATAAGGGCACCAATCCCATCCTAGGGGCTCCACCCCATGACCTCATTCAAAGCTAATCACCTCCCAAAGGTCCCACTTCCAAGCACTATCACACTGGAGATTAGGTTTCAACATATGCATCTGGGGGGATACAAGCATTCGGTCCACAGCAAGAGGATTTGGGGGTGATCTGGAAGGTCTCCTGGGATTTTCAGCCCCTTGCAATCCTTGAGAGCAAAGATTCCTCTCCTTTCTGAGCCATGGATCTCTTCACTGAGCAAATCTTTTGAATGCATAAGATGCATTATATTACAGAGGATTCTAATTAGTTTGAACTGCAGTTATCAAAATATTAACAGGAGACACTTTGATATAGTAATAAGTGTGTTTCTTTATTAATGAACTGAATACCAAGAGCTAGGGACGGATCTAATTAGTACCACAATTTTGAAGCGGTGATGAGCATAAGTAATCTTTCAAGATAGCAGCAGCAACAGCAATGTGATATGAAAATATCTGTGATTTCTCTTGATGACAAACACTCACAGGCACTGCAAACACTGTGGTTTGCCATTGGTCTTCACAAGGGAAGGAAACGGTGAATTTCAGTAAGAGGTGAGTAAAGAGAAAGACGATTTTTTTTTTTTAAACATCCAAACCACCCCTCTTCATTAAGATCCCCTGTCATTAATGGAGTTAGAGGTGAGCTGGGAAGAGCTTGGACCCCATGATTTTTCAATGTGGAGAGATGCTTCTGACAAGTGTACCCCCCTGGCTAAAATGGGAGCTCCCAAGGGTAGCCTCTTCAACAAGCAAACCTGAGCACTCTGTTGGGCCTGCCCCTTCCTCCCTTCAACCCCTGGGAGTCACAAACCGTCTGTTCTCAGGAAGACCAAATATAAACATTTCGAGATTATCTCGAGAACAAGATGTTTGTTTACTTTAGAAATTGCAGACATGGCGAAGCACTCAAGCCCACAACTGCAATTAATAATAATTTAGGTCAATCTTTCCTGGGGCGAAGCTACATCTCGATTTTAGAGACAAGACCATGTTTTTCTTGTTTTGTGTTCAGGTAACATTATGTTGTTTATCTGTTCTTAGTCATAGATATTTGTGTTGCTTTTTTCCCCTTCAGTTATATGAGCATCACATGCTCACTGTAAAAATTTCTAAACACTGCAGAAAGTGAAATTTCCTCCATTGTAACCTGTTCCCCAGAGAGAACCACTGATAACGGGGCAGAAAGCGTCATATGCGCCTTTTGTCACCACGTGTGTGCTTCCTCATGTTACCACTCATTTAGTTCTTTTTTTCCCAAATAGCGTTCTATGAAAATTGTTCTATAACTTGCGCTTTTCACCTAAGATACCACAAGTGTTATTTGCCTATATGTCTGTCTCCTCAACTGGAATTTGGGGTTTGGAGGGGGAAGATATCTATGTTTTAGTAAAAGTGAAAGTCATTCAGTCGTGTCTGACTCTTTGTGACTCCGTGGACCATATAGTCCATGGAATTCTCCAGGCCAGAATACTGGAGTGGGTAGCCTTTCCCTTCTCCAGGGGATCTTCCCAACCCAGGGATCGAGCCCAGGTCTCCTGCATTGCAGGTGGATTCTTTACCAACTGAACCACAAGGAAAGCCCAAGAATACCAGAGTGGGTAGCCTTTCTATGCTTTATCAATCTTTATAAATCTAAAACCTTGCCAAATAAATTGTACATAATAGGATTCAACAAATATTTGCTGAGCTAATAACCAAATGAATGACTAAGCAAACTGTTTTCAAAACTATGTCATAAACACCTTTCGGTGTTTGTCCATTGACGAATCTTTCATTGTTACAGGGTAGCTGAGAATTACATTGTATGGATGTGATTAACTTTCAATAACCACTAGTGGGTACTCGAACTTGGGCTGCTTCCAATTTTTCAAGCTTATATCTATTCTGCGCTGAATATCCTTGTAACATATATATTTTTGCTTACTTCTTTGTGCATTTTTTAGACTCAGAGAAAGGTTTATTTTGATAGGTATTGCCAAATTTCCCTTTCTCTAGGATGTACCAACTTATAATCCTACCACCAGAGAATCTGTTTTTCTGTTCCCTCACTGAGTATTTTAAAAAATAATATACTTTGAGTTTTCAAGCTAATAGAAAAGTTGCTGGAGGACTCCAAAGAGCTCCCGTAGAGCTCCTTACCCAGATTCTCAAACTAACATTTTTATCACATCTGTGGTCTCTTTCTCCATGATTCTTTTTCTGAATCCTTGGAGGGCAAGCAGCAGACATAACATTCCTCATCTCTAAACACTTGCAGTGCATATTTCTCCAAACGAAGTTCATTCTGCTACACACCCCCGCCTTGCAACCCTGCAAATCAACAACATTGCTACAGGCACCACCATCCAATCCACAGAATCAACTGTGCCGACTCTGTGCCTTTTCTCTTCTTGTCCAGGATGTTCTCTAAGAATATGTATTCCATTTAGTTCTTAGGCACCTTCAATTTCCTCCAGTCTAGAGCAGTTCCTCCATTTCCCCCTGTCTTTTGAGTTCTCAACAGTGCTAAAGGGTATGAGTCTTACATTCTGTAGGATGACCCTCAATCCAAATCTGCCTCATTCCCTTCATTCCATATTCAGGTCGTGCTTCCTGGGCAGAAGGACCACAGAAATTATGCTGTGCTCAATCAATGCACCATGGGACTGCTCTGGTGGTCCAGTGGTTAAGCTTCCATGCTTCCAAAGCAGGGGATGTGGGTTTGATCCCTAATTGGGTAACTAAGATCCCACAAGCTGAGTGGTGTGGCCAAAAAAACAAAAACAAAAACAAAAACCAATGCCCCATATGAGGAGGCATGTAGCAGTGTTTCATGCCACCCTGGAGATGTTAAACTTGGTCTCCTGGTCTCCTTGGTGCTTGCCAGCTTTCTCTACCTAAACTCACCATCCCTTTTTGTAATGGACCTATATGTTGTGGGTAGGCTCTCTGAAATGATGTCAATATCCTGTTCCTTGTCAAATCTCCATGGATTACTCCTGATGGATCAACCACCACCTCTGTGCCTGTTGCCAAATGGAGATTTTCTATTCCCATCATTCCTTCTACATGGATTCGTTGGCTTTCTATCATAAGGAAAAACTTTTCCCTTTCTCCTGTTTATTTGTATCACCAAGAGTTCATGGATTCTTATTTTATAATCAATTTCTATCATTGTTTATTTTCATGCTCAACGTGTCCAACAGGAGCCCCTTCAAGGACAAAGTGTCTCCTGTGGCCTTCTTGACATGCCTCCATGTTTCACTGATCATTTCCTTACTTCTTGGCACAAGGAGAATTTCTAGGTTCATCTTCTCCCCTCGCATTTTCCTGGCCTAAGCCTTGGAATCAGCCATTTATTTGATTAGTTTTGATTCATTTCAGTGGAGGATGGTAAAAACCAAGGTATGGGCGCTCAGTGTGCTTGTTGCTACAAGGATGTCATTGCTTCTGTCTACACATCGCTTGGTTATCTTGGAGTTGGTGATGAACAGGGAAGCCTGGCATGCTGCAGTCCATGGGGTCACAAGGAGTCGGACAGGACTGAGCCACTGAACTGAACTGAACTGACCTATCTCTACCTATCTGTGTATGTATCTTTGGATTCATTTACCTTTGTGTAACTATATACCCATATAGTCATTTATAAATTATTTCTAATGTACCTCTATGTATATTACAGAACCATGAGTTTAATGACTCTAATTCCAATGAACATCTCAAGGTTCTTTACAGGCTTCCCCTTTTATGTTTGTACATATCTTCTTAGGCAATGAAAATCCTGGCTCTTGTTATCCACATTTTTCTTTATTTCTTTAATTGATTTGCTTATTTTCTTAATGTCACCTACCTCCCAATCTTGCCTTCTGTCTTCTTTGCCCACCAGCTCAGCATCCCCGTCGTCATCCTGCAGCTTTGGCTGCTGTGAGTGTCAGCTCATGTCTCCAGGCTGCCCCTCAAGCGTCCCTTACCACTCAGCTTCCTCGGTCAGCAGGCCCACAGGCCCCACGACCTTAGCAGGACCACCCTCCCCGCCATGCCCTTGGCCACTGACTAGGCCTCCGTGATTTTACCGCACCCCCCTCAGTATTTTCAATTACTAAATTTTGCCAATTGTAGACTTTCAAAGAGCTGTCAATGTTGTAATTTGCATTCTTTAATCATCAGTGAGGCTGAGTATCTTTTTATGTTATTTCTTACTTGAAAGGCTTACTCATTTATTTTGCTCATTTTCTACAAAGTTCGGCTATTTTCTTATTGATGTGAAAGACTTCTTTGTACAGTAGAGACCTTGGCTCTTCAGCATATATACTACAGTTTGTCCTTTGATTTTGTTTATGGTGCTCATTACCATTTTAAAATGTTATATGATAAAATTAACCTTTTTTAGGGTGTCCTATTCCTCAATTTTGGTGTATTCTCCTAGCATTTTAATTATTTAAAAATATGTAAACCATTGAGCTCTGGAATATATTTTGGTATTAAGAGGGTGGCTGAATTTTTACCCCACAAAGGGCCAACCAATTATCCCACCATCTGTTTATTGTATAAACCATAATCTTCTCACTCACTTCAAATGCTGCCATTATTATAAATTAAACTTCAATATATTTTTGGCTCCAAATTGGATTCTCTATTCTGTTTCACTGATTTGTCTATCACCTTAGGCAACCTATCTCATTATTGATTACTATGGTTTTACAGTACATTTTACTACCTGGTAAGGAAAATTCTATTCATAGAAGAGTTAATCTGAACAAGAGTGTAGACAGGAGATAAGAAGTATTTATATTTAGCACTTGTTAAAATAACTTTGGACTTCCTTGGTGGCTCAGACAGTAAAGTGTCTGCCCACAATACGGGAAACCTGGGTTCGATTCCTGGGTTAGGAGGATCCCCTGGAGAAGGAAATGGCAGCCCACTCCAGTACTCTTGCCTGGAAAATCCCAAAGCTGGAGGATCCTGGTAGGCTACAGTCCATGGGGTTGCAAAGAGTCAGACACAACTGAGCGATATAACTAAGGAAAATTCCCCTTTACTGTTTTTTTCTTTTAAAGGATTTTCACAGCTCTGTACATTTATTTTTCTTGGCAAAACTTAGAATTATCATGTTAAGAATTATCACAAAGAGTATTTTTGAGTTTTTAATTTGGATTGTGTTAAATTTTATATGATTTGGGAAAGAATTTATATTTTTTGATGTTAGGTTCTACTTAGAAAAAGGTATCTATTATTATTCATGCAAATCTTTTTTCATATTTTATGTACCTATGTGTGTTTTATTTTCTTCTGCATTGAAGATTCTACCCATTTTCAGCTATGTTCATTCCTAAGTATTTTCTTGTTTTTGTTACTATTGAGAAGCGTGTCTTTTATTCCATGGTATTTTCTGACTAGTTTTTACTTGCATATGTGAGTATATTGACAGGAAATAGCAGTCCCTGATGTATATAAACACATGGGCTTTGGAATGTGGCTACCTGAATTTCCATCCTAGCTCTGTTATTTACAAGCTGTGTGACCGTGAGCAGGTAACTTTGCCTCTCTGAGCCTCAGTTTCCTCATTTTTAACACAAGAATAAAAATGGCACCTATTTGATGGCAATGTCCCCAGGAAATCCTTGACAAATATTTGCTATTGCTATTATTATTATTTAAAGTTTTGTAATGAGTTGTTTTCCTGAGCTATTATAATGTATATTAATTTATTTTCCTAAGTTAGTATATTATTACTCTTGTATTATATTGCATTATTGTATTATTTCTGATAGTTTACTAGTGATTTTCAAGTTTTCTAGAAAGGCAATAATACAATACATGAATATTTTGCTTACTTCTTTTCAAAAGCTATACCTTAATTTATTCTTATTTACTTGTGGATATCCTGATCTTGTTTCTGATATATAATCAGAAATGCTGCTATTGCCAAACCTTTGAGTTGAATGGTTATTGTAGACATGTATTTCTTCATCCAACAGTTATCTGTAGATATCTAAATATAGAGGTATATATTGATACTGTTATGAAATTATTTTTATTAGAAATAAAGATTTCATTTCATCAAATGCCTTTATTTGGCATCTAAGAAGATGATCTTGTCATTTTTCTATTTTGGCCTATTAATATGGTAAATAATATTTATGAATTTCCTCATATTATACCATCCTTGTAGTCTTAGACCAAACTGCTGCTTGGACATATTATGGCAGTTGTTTAATGTATAACTGTAATTGATTTGTTAATATTTTATTTAATGATTTGAAATCAGTTTTATTTTTTCCTTTTGTTTTCAGCTTTCGTTTGCTTTTTTTGGTTTTGTTTTCAGCTTTTAGTGTAATTTATATGCCTGCCTTCTTAAAATATTCAGAAAATTTCTTCTTTCTAAATCCTAGTGGTCACTACCCTTTCTCCTTAATTATATTTTTAAAATTATCCTAAAATTGACTTTTTTGAGGGAATGTACAAGTCTATAGATTTTAATACATGTATGGATATGTGAGGTCACCACTATAATCGAGGTACTGAATTATCCTATCACTACATACAAGTGTCTGTGGTTGCTAACCAAAGAGATGGGGGCAGGGAGGGAGCAAGAGAGAAGTGATGGCCAAGAGGAACTCGTGGGGCACAAGTTTTGGGGTTCCCAGGAATGCTTTCATGGGGAATGTGGCAGAATGATGGACTCTGGTTAGTGGGATGGAAGGCTGAGAGTCATAATAATTTGGGTCTTAAAATTACTTTGTGGCCATTGACTGTTGAAATCTAAGAGCGTATCAGTTAACATTTGTTTGAAATGTAATTGTTTAAGACTATGAATTTTCTTCTCATTATGGCTTGAGCTGTTTGTATTGATTTCTTCTTTGAGGCAAGAGTGGTTGAGGATAGAAAATGTCTCAATTTCTGTTTTCTTTTGCCTTTACTATTACTGTACATTTTTATTGCATCAAGGTCAGTGTTGGTGACCCATGGTATATCTACTTTTAGAATCTTTAGGTTTTCTTTGTGGCTTAGCGTGTGGCAAACTTTTACAAATAATCACATTGGCACCCAAAGAGAGTAATATTCTCTGCACCCCATGTACAGAGTGTAAATATACCATATATACTCATATTTGATCAATTTTTAAAAAGAGTTTTTAAAGTTTTAAATTTAATTTGCTTATTCTAGTTTTGGCTGCACTGGCTCTTCGTCACTTCGGGCTTTCTCCAGTTGCTGTGAGCGGGTGGCTACTCTGCTGCAGGGCACAGGCTTCTCATTGCAGCGGCCTCTCTTGCTGTGGAGCACGGGCTATAAGCACATGGGCCTCAGTATTTGCAGCATGTGGGCTCGGTAGTTGCGGCTGGTCGGCTTAGTTGCTTCGTGGTATGTGGAATCTTCCCAGACCAGGGATTGAACCCGAGCATTGGCAGGTAGATTCTTAACCACTGCACCACCAGGAAAGTCCATAATCAATTTTATTAATCATATTATTAAGATCATTTATATCCTTACTTGTTCAACTTAACTGTCAAAAATCAAAAGAGGGGGGAGTTCCCTACTCTTGTATTTCTATTGACTTCACATTGTATTTATATCTATAATTTTTGCTTCATATATTTTGATGCTACTTTATCTGGAACAGAAAATGTCATGACACTTATCCTAATGTTTTCTATCCTTTATAGTTATGGGCAATGCTTCTGTTTTTATTCAGCAATTTTTGTTTTCAATTCAACCTTTTCTGATATTTATAACATGGTAAACTAACATGTTTCTTTTTTTCAAGTTTAAGGTATATAATATAATCATTTGATATATGTGTATATTGTAATATTACTACTACAATAAAGTTAGTTAACACAGTCATCACTTCACATAGTTATAATTTTTTGTATGTGGTGAGAACTTTAAAAGTTGACTTGATTGTGGTTTCTTTTAGCTTGCATTTGCCTGGCACATCCTAGAAAATCATTTTACTTTCAACTTCTGTTCAGTCCTTCTCCTGGCCTCCCACTTCCTCTGAAGGATTGATATTTCCTCCCCAACCCAATTTAGTTATGATCTGAGGGAGCTCAGTGGTAAAGAATCTACCGACCAGTGCAGAAGACACATGATCTCTGGGTTGGGAAAATCCCCTAGAGGAGGAAATGGCACCCCACTCCAGTATTCTCACCTGGAAAATGGACAGAGGAGCCTGGTGGGCTTCAGTACATAGTGTCACAAAGAGTCGGACACGAATGAATATGCACGCATGGCGTGGCTGTCTGGGCTTTATTACCAAAACTGTTTAAAGAGAAATGTTGATGGATCTTACAGTCCTTGAGTAAGTGTGGGTAAAGTACTCATTGGGTATAGCATTCTTAAGTCACACTTGTGATCCCTCAAAACTTTGCAGATGTTACTTTGGTGTTTGGACATCAAACATTAATGTGGAGAAATTGAAGGGATTCTGATATTCTTCCTCTTGCTAATAATTTGGTATTCCTGGGTGGGTGTTTATATAATTGCCTCTTAAGCTGTTTAAGTTGAACATCTTAAATGTTTAGATTTTCATATAGACTTTCAATCTTCGTATTCACTTTCCCCTTTTTACATGATGGGTTATTTTTATGATGTATTTGTTTTGTCCTCTTATTTAAGTCTACTCATCTTTATGTTAACTTCCACTGTCTGTCCTCCATAACAATTATCTTCTCTAAATTGTTTCTAACTTTTTCTTTTGCATTTTGTATGGTTTTCTTTTTTTTTCCCCGTAGACTATCTTTAACATTCCCAAGTTATTTTTCTGCTGTGTCAGTTCTGTCCCCATGGTTTCTTATCTGTTTAGTAGCAGCATCGTGGTGTTATTCTGATCCATAATTTCTTACCCTGGCTCTGCAATTCTTCTAATCTTACTTTGTTATCATCTTATTTTCAGTTTCTTTGGGATTGTGATATGTTTGTGGGCCCCCCCCCCTTTTTTTTTTTTTGCTGTTTCCTAGTCCATGTCTTTTCTCAAACCAGAGTCTTGGTTTTTAATATGGTCTGTCCATTCTAAAGGAGATCCGTCCCGGGTGTTGTTTGGAAGGAATGATGCTAAAGCTGAAACTCCAGTACTTTGGCCACCTCATGCAAAGAGTTGACTCATTGGAAAAGACTTTGATGCTGAGAGGGATTGGGGACAGGAGGAGAAGGGGACAACAGAGGATAAGATGGCTGGATGGCATCACCAACTCGATGGACGTGAGTCTGAGTGAACTCTGGGAGTTGGTGATGGACAGGGAGGCCTGGCGTGCTGCGATTCATGGGGTCGCAGAGTCGGACATGACTGAGCGACTGAACTGAACTGAACTGATCCCATCCTTTCCTTTCCTGCTGTGTTTTGAAAATTAGTGTAGTTTTAATGTTATTTTGTTGTTATTGCTGTTGTTATTTCAACTTATTTATCTTTGAACTGGAGGAGTTATATCATGACTCTTATTTGCCTAGATCCAGAACAGCTGGAGTCTCCCATACTTCCTTGTCTGTTTACCTGGGTCTTCTCTGTACCCATCACATCTTGAATTTCAAGGCTGCTTTTCATGCCTAAAAGGTGACAAAGGAGGAGGTGGGGACCTGGGCAGCAGTTACAAGTGAAACTTTTGTGACTTTCTCCATACCACACACGGAGAGCTTAAAGCCACGCAGGAGAGTCGCTCGGTGCGGTTAGGGACACACCCAGTCGGGGCCAGTGGGGAGGGGGACACCCTTAGTTTCAGATAGTGCCAGCAGTTTTAGAGACAGTCCACCCTTGGAGACCATGGCTCGGCCATCAGAACAATCAGTTTCAGACCAGGGGTCCAGCCAAGCTCTTCCCCATTCTTGTGAGATTGAATTTTAAAGGTCCCAGCTCCTCCAGCTACTGACAGATAGGGAGAGAGGCCAAGTGGGTTATTCTTTGCATTCCACATCTTTCCTGGGCTGCCTTGCCCATAGGAAGTGTTTTCTGTCTCCATTCTGCAAAGCCTCTATTTGTTGTCAGACTGTTTGTCCTGATGTTCATCCCCTTGAAAGAGCTTTGCTTCTCTCTCAGCTAGAGGCAGGGATCCTAGGCTTGTCTGCATTTGGCCAACTCACTCTTTTCTAGGGTAAGGAGGGTGGTCTTCCAGACCCGTGATTCTCACCTAGAAGTGATACTGGCCCTTTTCTCCCATTCAGCAAACATTCAGCAAAGTCTAGGGATACTTTTGGTTGGCACAGTTTGGGAGGGACAGACGAAAGTGTTAGTCACTCAGTCATGCCCGACTCTTTACCATCCCATGGATTGCAGCCCACCAGGCTCCTCTGTCCATGGGACTTTCCAGGCAAGGATACTGGAGTGGGTTGCCACTTCCTTTCCAGGGGATATTCCTGACCCAGGGGTCGAACCTGGGTCTTCTGCACTGCAGGCAGATTCTTTACCAAATGAGCTACCAGGGATCAAACCTGGGACAGATCAGGGGTGCTATTAAGCATTCCACACCACCCAGAAGAGCAAAGAATTCTCTCGTCCCATGTTTCCATCATGTGAGGTTGGAAAGCCTGCTCTAGACTGACATTCCCTGGCCTCTCTCTTGGACAGTGCATTCTCCTGGTCCCTACCCCACCAAATGGGGTGATGTCATGAGGTTCTTCTGAACGTCATCCATTCGACCTTTTCACCGTTGCAGGGGTAATCAACATACCCGTTCCTAAGTCCTATTTTCCCTGTTTCCAAATTGGTCCTATGTTTTTCTTTTTCAGGAAGACAGTTTAAAAAATTCAACCCAGGAGGTTGCAGTCCATTCCTAGCTTCAGAATTCCTGGCTAATTCTTGGTCATTTAAAATGTCTTATTTCCTACTGTATACACAGGGGACTCTGCTCAATGTTATGTGGCAACCTGGATGGGAGGGGAGCTTGGGAGAGAATGAATACGTGCGTATGTATGGCTGAGTCCCTTTGCTGTCCACCTGCAAATATCACGACATTGTTGTTTGGCTATACTCCAATATGAAGTAAAAAGCTTAAAAAATAAAATGTATTCTTGCTCATTCCATTCAGTTGGCAGCAAGGGATGTTTAGTAAGCTCATGTTGACTATTCTATCTTCCTTGAATGTTTCAGATAATTTTAAAGAAAACCTTACAAATAATTCAGTTATTTGATTTCCTATGACTATTGGGGGGGGTACATATTCAAATCACTTTTTCCTGTGCATCATCTCATTTAATCCTCCAGCAGCCTATTGAAGTAGATATGATTATGCCCATGTTTTAGTGGGTTTTACTTATCTGTGGCTAGAGAGCTGATGTGTGCTTGACTCGAAACTTTCTGTCCTTTCCACTACACTGCAATCTTTATCAACAAATGAAATAATAACCTCCTTGTCTGCTGGCAAGTGTGTTGATCAAGGAAATTGGATTCTGACAAGACATTTTCCACCGTATCTATTCTACCTACGGGCATGTTTAATTGAACTTAACTGCAACAACTACCCAGGGTTTTCACATTTTTGTTATTTCTTTTTCTGTCTCATTGTTGGGCAACCGTAAAAATTCACCATTATTATGTTATTAGAAATGTGACGATATGCAAATGTGGTTTTCCCCCCTGCCTATTGGAAGTGGAAGAAATCTCACCAAAATATTGGCTCACCTTGGGTTGGAATTTTCCACCTGGACCCCTTATATTGAAGAGTTATCCTAGACTCTGAGAAGAAAGTCTAACCACAACAAGGCTCATTTTTGGAAGGATCGCCAGCTCCCTAGCATATCCCTCTCTCCACAAGTCTATAACAAGAAGTTCAGTTGTCTCAGGACTCCTTCATTGGAGGACAGAGAGATTTCAAGCCAATCCCACCCCTCCATTTCCTGCCAGCAGCTCCTTACCTCTGTGCCTGACCCCAGCATGGAAACTGGTGACTTGTCCAGGATTCTTCAGTCTTCCTCAGTTTCACCATCCAATTATTCTGTCCTGCCTCTGCCCGCCAGACAGCTCAATCATTCATCCCCCAGTCTGGCTGGACCCCTTTCCTCATAGAGGAAGAAAGAGGAGAGAAGAAAGTTACGAGGAAGGAAACAGTCCCTTCTCTTTGTTGTCGGCGTATTCTAAGGAATTTGATATCACACGGATTGGATCAAATCCAACTTGGCTTTGTGTTCTTGGCAAAGGACACATCCCATTTCTGAGCTTGTTTTCTCAACTCGCAAATGGGGGTAATGACAGTGGTTTTGAACATGAAATGGCACAGTGGACCTGGCACCCAGGGGTATATTGGTGCCAGCCTGCCTGTCCTCCCTTCCTTCCTCTTTCTTTCCTTTCCTCATGGAGAGTCTGTCTACTGAGCTCTATTTATCCATCCAGGCAAATGTTTCCCCCACCCCCACCCTCCAAGTGAATGCACTGTTTGGGAGGGTGGGCCACGAGATAAGGCTGTGAGTTGCAAACACATCAGCTCCTCCAGTTTCTGCTGCTGGCCTACAAATGTCACATTCATCCAAGCAGCGATTTCAGGGCAGACTTCTTTTCTGATGTGTTGGTGCTTCTTAAAAATTAAATGGAGAAAACATTGAGATGTCAGAGGACATGATGAACTCATAGCAGGAGAGAGCTTCCCCAGCCCCCAAAACTCTCAGATTAGACCTTGTGAGGAGGGCTTGGTCCACTCCTCCCCCAAAGCAAAGGGTGTCCCACTTGCCCCGAGGTCCTGAAGTTTGGGGGGCAGACCCTCAAGGCTGCCCTGAGTTTGTGGCACCTCTTCCCTCTGTGCACTTCCATGTAGAACCGGGTCCCACAGGAGACCTGCACACCTGCCAGTCAACATCTCACTGACTTGTCCTTCCTTTTGAAGATCAACTTACCAAGGTATAATTTACATGTGGGAACATGCACCCATTCTAGGTGTCCAGTTCAAGGAGCCTTGACCGAGGCCCACATTCATGTAGCTACCATCACAATCAAGACAGAACATTCCCGTCACCTCAATCAGTTTTTTAAAATTTAGAGATATTGCAACCATCCAGAAAAAATACAGAGTTTAGTATTTCAAAATAGCACGAATTTGCCACCGAGGTTTAGCAAAGGTTACTGTTTTGCTGTATTTGCTTTGGTTTGTTCTATTTCTCACTCTCTCTCTTCCTCTCCCTTCATCTACTCTCCCTTTTTAAAGAAATGGGATAAAATTCTTTTGAAGAAATTAAACGTTGTCCATACGCTTGGAGACTTCCTCATTCCAGTCCCCAAAAGTAACCGCTGTCACCTCTTGTTGTTAAGTCTCCTCAGTCCTGTCCGACTCTTTGTGACCCCATATAGCCTGTGGCCCGCCAGGCTCCTCAGTCCATGAGATTCTCCAGGCAAGAATACTGGAGTGGGTTGCCGCTTCCTTCTCCAGGGGATCTTCCTGACCCAGGGATCCAGTCCGCGTCTCCTGTGTCTCTGGCACTGGCAGGCAGATTCTTCACCACTGAGCCACCAGAGCCCCTCAGCCACCGTCACTACCTGTATTTAAAGGTAACAAGCTCTCCCCAAGTTTTAAAACTCATTGCATTGTATATGATCACAGATAATATACTACACTGTTCTGGAGACTTCTGATATTTACATAAAATAGTGTCACAATGTGTGTGCACAATGTATACGACTTGTTTTTACTCAGCATGTGCTTTTAAGACCATTTACCTTTCTGTTAGTAGATGTAGTTCATTTGCCTTAACATAGTGTTATAGCGTAAGGATGGTTTTAAATTTCCTTATCTAGTACCCTGCGGACAGGCCATGAGTTTGTTTCCTTCTTCTCTTCCTATTTATATTCATGCTGGAGTGATGATCCTTGAGCCCATGTGTAAGAGCCACTCTCGGGGGTTTTCCTAAAAGTGGGAGGATTGGATCAGAGGGTCATAGGATCACAGGACAGACACATCTCCGACTTTACTGGGTTTTGCCAAATCTCCAAGGTGAGAGTACCAACACCCTCACCCGGAATGTATGAGAGGTATACGTTTATCCCACCTCCTCTACAACATTTGGTCTTGTCAGATAATTCTCCTCAAACTGGTTTTATGAAACAGTCCATCAGTTGTTTTAATTTGCATTTCCTGGATCATCCAGCTTCCCGGCTGGCGCTGGTGGTGAACAGCCCATCTGCCAGTGCAGGAGACATAAGAGGCATGTGGTTTGATCCCTTTGTGGGAGGGGAGATCCCCTGGAGAAGGAAATGGCAACCCACTCCAGTATTCTTGCCTAGGAAATCCCATGGACAGAAGAGCCTGGCGGGCTACAGTCCATGAGTTTGAAAAGAGTCCGACACAAGTGAAGCGACTTAGCACACAAGCACGATCATCAGTGACGCTGAGTGTGTTTTCATATGTGTATTAGCCTTTCAAGTTTCTTCTGAGAATGCCTGTTGATGCCTGACCCTTTCTATTTCCTCTACCAACTCAAAGACAAGGTCCACAGTTGAGGTGGTGGGGATTGGAGATTTGAGAGGAGAGGAGATGAAGAGTGTGAGTTATCTTCCTTTGGGTTGCTCAAAAGCAGTATCTGAGACAAGAATCCCAGAGCATGTGGTTTATTTGGAAGGTGATCCCAAGATACACAGGGAGGGGATTGAGGCAGAGAAGGAGAGGAAGCCAGTGAGAGGTTCGTGGTGTGGCAACTGAATGAAGGTCCATCCCAGTGGAGAATTCTGGAGGAAGCTGGGGTATCTATATGCCAGCTTGGGTGGTATCTGCTTGAAGGTTGCTCCTGGCTGGGGATTCCTTTAGGTCGCCAGCACTTAGACGGATGCAGGGGTGGGAGAGAGCTCTGGCCACCAGGGAGAGCCCTTAGGCAATATGCAAATGAAGTTGGGTCAGCCCTGGTATGGTTAGGGTCCAGGGGCCAGAATGAATTTACCAGCAACAGACTCTGAGCAGTAAGTACCGTAAGGGTCTCTTGGGGTGAATGGTGGTGGTTTAAAGGAAGGCCCAGAGCATGACAAGGGCGCAGATGACCTGGGCTATCACCAGCCCTCTGGCTTACAGACGAGGAACTGAAGTCCTCAGAGGAAAAAAGGAAAAGAAACGTTTCCAAAATCATAAAGTACTCTTAGCATGTCAAGGTAGCAAGTTGAGTTCCCTTGGGACCTTGTACAAAAGAAAAAAGCAATTTAAAAACATTTTTATTTTATGAAAGTAAGACTCAATTATTAGAGAAAATTCAGAAAAGATATCTGGAAGGAAAATTAAAAAATCATATCTATAACCCAGAGACAACTATTGTCAACAACTTGGTCTGTATCTTTCTAGTCTTTTTTTCTAGATATATTCATATCATATCTGTATGCTGTTTTTTTTTTTTTTTGCCAAATTTCAAACACATTATACATGCAGAAACTATTGCCTGTAACATGATTTTTTCATGTTACAGTGTATCATGTATCTGTTTCATTATCATTGAACATTCTTCTACATCAGTGTTAAAGTGCTTCCCAATATTCCACTGTTTAACATTTAAGTTGTTTGCATTTTTTCAATATTATAAACACCACTGCAGTAAATTTCCCAGAAACTAACTCTGAGCATGACCATGCTTATTTCCTAAGAATAAATTCCTAAGAATAGAAAAACAAGGGTAACATTTTTTAAGGCTGTCACTACATATTGTCAGTTTGATAAACTTTGCTAACTTTAGAAACTGTACTCAACTGCTCAGGTCAAAATTCTTGAGTCATTCAACATATAGTAATTTTGTATTTTGTGGTAGAATTTCTGTAGAGTCCTTGGAATTGGGTTTGCTGAATAAAAGGGTATAGTTATTTGCTACTTAGACACTGTCGATTACCTTCTAAAAGTATTTACCCCAACCAATTTGTTCTTATCCCCCCAAATATTATTTTTCTTTTTCTTATTTTTTTAAACTATTAGATACTTTAATAAAGTTAAGTAGTAGTTGTTTTTTTCCCCATATAGATCAGGAATAGTTTTTAAAGTTAATTTTTAGATATCTTTTACTTTTATTGTTTACATGAATGCAGTTTTTAAAATCTGCCATATTTTCTAATTGATCATTGTTGGAAATCTAGGAAAACTATTGATTTTAGTGTATTTATTTTTAAACCACCTGCTTTCACTGAGAAGATGATTATTTCTAACAGGTTTTTAATTGATTTTCTTGTTTTTTTTTCCCTACATAGAAAATTATATAATGTACAAATATTGATCATTTTGCTTTTATTCTAATATCTACACCTCTTATTTCATTCTTTTGCCGAGTGACACTGATAGCACCTCAGAAGAGAGTATAAAAAGGGTAGTGATAGCAGTCTCTTTTGTTTTTCTCATGATTTAAAGGGAATGTTCCTGAATGTCTTCCCATTGATTGTGAGGCTAACAGTCATTTGTTGTCAGTGTGAAATTTCAGGAGGCGGGGAGGAGTTCATGCTCTGAAAATATCCCTCTATTATTATTTTATGAAACATTGCTATCAGAGGTAGATACCGTTTTTTAAAAATGATTTTTAGGCATTTATTGAGATTATTCTTTTTCTTTTTATATGGATAGTCTATCAAATTCAGAACAATCATTGCTTAATCTCACACTTTTTTTCTGTTAACAATTTAAATCTCATCTCACATTGTCTCTTATTTGCTTTATTTTATTTAATATTCTTTCAGGTACATTCAGAATTGGGTTTATAGTGGTCCGTTTCATGCTTTGTCTACTCTTTTACACTGAGTCTGCATAATTTGTAAAAATAATTGAATTTTAACTTCATTATGCATTGGAATTATTTAAATGGCAAGAGACTGCTATAGTATTTGAATGTCTGAGAGAAGTCTACTTTGATGTTAGCATTGCAGCTCTGCCTTTTTCTTGTTTGTTTGCAATTCCTAGAACATCTTTGCTTTCCCTCTTACTCATAATCTTTTTGAATCATTTTGTTTTACTTAAATGTTTTGTTGATATTCTGGAACTGTATCTTATGTTTTAATTCAAGTAAGTTTTTTTTTTTAAAAATCTATATATACCATTTTCGTTTATTGCCATAATAATTTCTGTTGTTTAAAAGTGTTGTTAGAGATTTGACTAAAGACTGTGGAAGAAAGGGTATTTGGGGTCAGACTTGTCCTGGAACACACTTCCCACTGGCTTTTGGGATTCACCTGGTAAATTCTCCTTTGGGTTTTTGGAGTTTTTAACCTTTGTTTTAATTCAAGTTTTAAAATTTGTTTGCATACAGTTATACAGAAAACTTTGTAATATACAGAAAACTTTGTAATCTTTCTTTTAATTTGGCTTTTATGCTTCCATTTTTACATATAATTCTCGGATTCATATGGAACTTACTCGCATGTGAAGAATAAGGTAATTGATCTTTTTCCCTTCAAATAGCAAACCTGTTTTCCCAGCAGTTTATTGAATGCCTCATCCTTGCTGATAAATTTAATGATGCCATTAAATTTTTTTTAATTTCCAAATAAATAAATGTGTTGTTAGGCTCTTGTGTCTTTTGTGCTATGATTCACAGCAGTGTTATTTGCTTTGTGTCTTTTGCTGTATTGCTTATAGTTTTAAAAGTAATTAATGACCACATAGATTCCATGCTTTGGATCTATAAATAATTGAAGACAGTTAACTCTATATTCTCTAATTCATCAGTTTTAGAAGACCTCGTCTTTCATCTCTCTCTGTAAGAGTAAGAAAATATACATTTTTACTTCCTTTTATTTTTTTCCTCAATCAATCTCAACTCCAAAACTAAACTACTGGATTTACTTACCTATGTATCCTGAATTTTTGTTCCACTGTATTATGTGCATGCTACGTTGCTTCAGTCATGTCTGACTTTTTGTGTCTCTATGGACTGTAACTCACCAGGCTCCTCTGTCCATGGGATTTCCCAATCAAGAATATTGGAGTGGCTTGCCATTTCCTCCTCCAGGGGATCTTCCTGACCCAGAGACAGAATGCACATCTTTTACATCACTTGCGTTGGCAAGCGGGTCCTTTACCGCTAGTGATTCCAGTGTATTATAATGAAATTATTATTAATTCTTGCATCACGTGCCTTTCTCTGTCAAGGAATTGAATATCTTCATTCTGTTGTATATTTCCCATAGTTATTAAGTCAATTCCATAGTTGGGATTTGAGGCTCTCCACAACCCTTCCATGACACAACTTTCATGTTCAAAAATATTTATTTATTCGAGCAGTTCTTGAGGAAGAGTTTTAAAGTAATCTCCTCCTCAATTTCTCCAATGTTTAATAACATCTTGTCTGTTTCTTTAACAGGTAACAGGTATCTTGTCTGGGCTTAGAATTCTGGGACCAAGTTCCTTTTATTCCTTCAAATCTTTTTTGTCTTCTGGCAGCAAACTGAATGGCAGAAAAGTCAAGGTTCTATTTCTTCTCCATGGATATTTACATAAATTTCTATTTATATGTAAAGTGAAATAATTATATCAGAATTCGCTTTGCTATTGTCTTTTTCTTTTTCCTCTGTTTGGTGGGCTGCTTCCTGCTTCAATCTGAAGTCCTCTTTTATATTAGGAAAGATTTCTTCTTTCATGTTTCAAATGTTTTTTCTGAAACAGTTTATTCAGGTCTCTTCTTTAAGAATACCAGTTACCATATATGGGATCTCTGTTGTTTTTCCTATTTGGGTTTTCTTATTCTCTTGCTTTTCACCTCTACGTTCTATATTATTTTCCTCACATCTTCCTGCAATCTTGCTGATTTGGGTTTCTTCAATGATGAGTTTGCTTTTCATTGCTTCTTATGCCATTTTTTAAATTGTTGGAATATCATTGTTCATTTTCTTAAAATTTTTCTTAGTATTGCCCATTCTTTTGTTAACTGATCTGTTTTTCTAGGACCTCATTCTTCATCCTTTTTCTTTAAGAGTGCTTAATTTTTCCCCATGCTGTTGAAAATTGATTCACCCCAAATTTTTTCATCTGTTTTATGGGTTCAGTTTTCAGAAACATACTCTTCACATCTTTATACTGCTGTGTTTGTTTCATTCTCTTTTGTGGTGAAATTTTTGCTTATGTCTCCTTTTTTGACTATGATTTTATTTAGAATTTTTATTTGTCTCAGACTAACATGGCCAGCTGAACACCAAAGAATTGATGCTTTTGAACTGTGGTGTTGGAGGAGACGCTTGAAAGTCCCTTGGACTGCAAGGAGATCCAACCAGTCCATCCTAAAGGAGATCAGTCCTGAGTGTTCATTGGAAGGACTGATGTTGTAGCTGAAACTCCAATACTTTGGCCACCTGATGCGGAGAGCTGACTCATTTGAAAAGACCCTGATGCTGGGAAAGATGGAAGGCAGGAGGAGAAGGGGATGACAGAGGATAAGATGGTTGGATGTCATCACCAACTCAATGGACAGGAGTTTGAGTAAGCTTCGGGAGTCGGTGATGGACAGGAAAGCCTGGTGTGCTGCAGTCCATGGGGTTGCAAAGAGTTGGACACAAACAAGTGACTGAACTGAACTGAACATGGCCAGATTTTCCTTGGTGATTCCCCACACCTCACACTCCATCCCTATGTGTTTGAGTGGCTCTGGAATCACCTTACAAGTACCATCTAAATGTCTACATATTTGGATGAAATTAGAGAAAAATTAAGAGGGATACAAAACCAACAGAATCTATTACTTCAAGGTAGGTGTAGAGGGGAAGAAAAACTCAATTTTGTTCTTTAAAAATCTCTTTTTAAAAATAGGCAAACATTATGAATGGCAAATAAAATTTGCTTGTAAAAAGATGCTTGAGTTCACTGATATCTATTGAAATGCAAATTAAAACAAGACTGAGACATCATCTCTTGGAAAAAACATTAAAATTCTATAATTTCTAGCATGGTAAAAATATGGGGGAAGATGCACTATTACAAGAAGTTTTTTAAAGGCAATTTTAAAACCATGTCATGTAACTTAGAATGCTATTTTAGGCTTTTAAAACCCGCATTGAAATGGGCTATGGATAGAGTGGGTGAATTTAGTCTTAGTATATTTTGTTTTCAATGAAGAAATAATTCATATACTCTTAAGAATACTATGAACAAATTCAAGATTAGACTTCATTTTGCATTAAGATTGCTTTCAGTTTTTCTGGACTGATATTTCACTTATAATGCTGACATCTCTCCACTGCTTTATCATATACCAAATACATCAATATTGGGAAATAGATACATACAAAGCCTGAGGGCTACAAGATGACCTTTGATCCCTAGTTGGTGGCTCTTATCCTCAAATTCTACCCTGGAGAAACTGTAGAAACTTAGATTTGAGGAATTAACAAAGAAATGCTGGGACATTCCCTGGCAGTCCAGTGGTTAGATCTGCACTTTTCTACTGCACGATTTGATCCCTGACCTAACAGAAGCAGAAGATATTAAGAAGAGATGGCAAGAATACACAGAAGAACTGTACAAAAAAGAGCTTCATGACCCAGATAATCACGATGGTGTGATCACTCACCTAGAGCCAGACATCCTGGAATGTGAAGTCAAGTCCGCTTTAGAAAGCATCACTACAAAGCTAGTGGAGGTGATGGAATTCCAGTGGAGCTATTTCAAATCCTGAAGGATGATGCTGTGAAAGTGCTGCACTCAATATGCCAGCAAATTTGGAAAACTCAGCAGTGGCCACAGGACTGGAAAAAGTCAGTTTTCATTCCAATCCCAAAGAAAGGCAATGCCAAAGAATGCTCAAACTACTGCATAATTGCACTCATCTCACACGCTAGTAAAGTAATGCTCAAAATTCTCCAAGCCAGGCTTCAGCAATACGTGAACCGTGAACTTCCAGATGTTCAAGCTGGCTTTAGAAAAGGCAGAGGAACCAAAGATCAAATTGCCAACATCCACTGGATCATGGAACAAGCAAGAGAATTCCAGAAAAACATCTATTTCTGCTTTATTGACTATGCCAAAGCCTTTGACTGTGTGGATCACAATAAACTGTGGAAAATTCTGAAAGAGATGGGAATACCAGACCACCTGACCTGCCTCTTGAGAAACCTATGTGCAGGTCAGGAAGCAACAGTTAGAACTGGACATGGAACAACAGACTGGTTCCAAATAGGAAAAGGAGTACGTCAAGGCTGTATATTGTCACCCTGCTTATTTAACTTCTATGCAGAGTACATCATGAGAAACACTGGGCTGGAAGAAGCACAAGCTGGAATCAAGATTGTCGGGAGAAATATCAATCACCTCAGATATGCAGATGACACCACCGTTATGGCAGAAAGTGAAGAGGAATTAAAAAGCCTCTTGATGAAAGTGAAAGAGGAGAGTGGAAAAGCTGGCTTAAAGCTCAACATTCAGAAAACTAAGATCACGCCATCTGGTCCCATCACTTCATGGCAGATAGATGGGGAAACAGTGGAAACAGTGTCAGACTTTATTTTTGGGGGGCTCCAAAATCACTGCAGATGGTGACTGCAGCCAGGAAATTAAAAGACGCTTACTCCTTAGAAGGAAAGTTATGACCAACCTAGATAGTATATTGAAAAGAAGAGATATTACTTTGCCAACAAAGGTCCGTCTAGTCAAGGCTATGGTTTTTCCAGTGGTCATGTGTGGATGTGAGAGTTGGACTGTGAAGAAAGCTGAGTGCATAAGAATTGATGCTTTTGAAGTGTGGTGTTGGAGAAGACTCTTGAGAGTCCCTTGGACTGCAAAGAGATACAACCAGTCCATTCTAAAGGAGATCAATCCTGCGTGTTCATTGGAAGGACTGATGTTGAAGCTGAAACTCCAGTACTTTGGCCACCTCATGCGAAGAGTTGACTCATTGGAAAAGACTCTGACGCTGGGAGGGATTGGAGGCAGGAGGAGAAGGGGATGACAGAGGATGAGATGGCTGGATGGCATCACCAACTTGATGGATGTGAGTCTGAGTGAACTCCGGGAGTTGATGATGGACAGGGAGGCCTGGCATGCTGCGATTCACGGGGTCGCAAAGAGTCAGACATGACTGAGCGACTGAACTGAACTGAACAGAGTGGCCAAAAAAGCAAAAACAAAAAAACTGTCGAAAATCCTTGAGGAGTTTGAAGTTTGCCAGGTCTCCTTGAGCTGGTGTGTGTGTGTCTGTGTGTGTGTGTGGTGTGAGTATATGTTCATAGTGTGTATGTGTGGTGTGGCAGGTTATGTGTGTGATATGCAGTATGTGTGGTGTATATGTGTGTGTCGCATTTGGGGCGTGTATGTGCGTGCACACTCGTGTGTTGATGGGTAGGGGATAAGGCAAGTAAAGGCAATGGTAGGAAGATGGCTTAGAGCAGTGATTCTCAATCCTGGCTGCACATTAAATATTATGCAAGGAAGCTTCTAAAAATATTCACACCAGATAACAATAGGAGAACGTTGTTGTTCTTAGGAGAATCATGCTGAAGTCTTAGAGATGAAAAGTTATGTCTGCAAGTTACTTTCAAATGGTTCAGCAAAATAAAACACTCTGTACTCCCATGAAGCAGGGAGAGTGAGAGGGGAAGGGAGAGAAAGAGAGGGCAAAAGCAAATGTGGCAACATTTGGTGAATCCAGGTGAAGATCACACTGGTGTTCATTATACTATCATTTCCAACTGTTTTATAGATTTGAAATTTTTTTTTTCCCTAAAACACAGTATTGAGAAAATCAATGCACATCCCCAGACCTCTGGAGATGCGTATTGTAAATTCCCAGGTATTCTGATTTTATCAGTGTGTGATGAGCTGGCACTTTTAAGAACCAGGATAAAAACCCGTTGTTGGGATGAAGGAAAGCTTTTTAAAAGTCTCGTCTTTGCTGCTCCTGAAACGCCGTGATACCACCTTTGACGGTCACTTCACCACAGAAACTGGAAGCAACAGCCCAGACCTCCAGTGTCAGTGGAGTAAACACAGAACAGCAAGGTGCTCTGCTGGCATCATGGAACCATGAACTCACAGCCCCCCAAAGAACTAGACGGGGAGTACCTTTCTTAGGGAAGAAAGACAGGAAACTAAGTGCATCCCAACCTGACACAGAATTATTGGGACCGATGGATCCAGAATTTAAAATAAGCATTACAAAAAGACTCAAAGAAATGAAGATGTAAAGAGTGTGAAGAAAAACTAAGAAACTGTTTAAAAGAAGCAATATTAAGAATGGAAAACAGAACAGCTGAAGGCAAGAATTCAAGAGATGGGATGGATCAGGCAACAGTTGACAGAACCCCAAGGAGATGCTGATAATTCATTAGTTGTCATTGGACATTTTATCATATTCTACTCTGAAATGGACAGATTAAGTAGGCTAAACATAATCAGAAATATTTTTAAAAATCTCCTATTTGCTCCGTGTTTTGAAATTTCACAACGATATCCTTTCAGTGGGCCCCAACTTTTTTGGCACGTGGGACAGTTTTCGTGGAAGACAATTTCTCAGCAGATCAGGGTGGGGGCATGACTCAAGTGCACTGCATTTATTGTGCACTGTAGTTCTTTTAAAATTTCTAATCTAATGCCACTGCTGATCTGACAGGAGGTACTGGTCCATGGCCTGGAGGTTGGGGACCCCTGCTTTAGTCCATTTTTTTTGTGCATCTTACTAGATACTTATGGACTTTTTCAATCTGGAAGTTGAGATCCTTCTCTTTGGGGAGAATTGCTATTTTTTTGTTACTGACATATGGTAATATTGTGATTTATAATGAGAAATATACGTTTAGTCTTTGACCCCTTTCCTGGCACAGAGCTACTAACAGCCTTCAAATTTCCCGTGAGAAGAGTGTCTTGTTATGTTAATGAGGTCACTTTTGGATAGCCCTTAGGTAACCTAAGGATGGAGGCTTGTTGCCAGGGGGAACAACCATGTCATTAGAGGGTTAGAACTTTCAGTACCCCACCCTCCATCCCTCACTCCAACCTCTGAAGTTGGGGAGAGGGGCTGGAGGGTGAATCAGTCACCAATGGCAGATGACAATGAAGCCTCCAAAAAACCCCCAAAGGACCTGGTTCAGAGAGCATCCAGATTGGTGAACACATGGAGGTGTGGAGACAGTGGCTGTCCTGAAGAGGGCTTGCAAGCCCTGTGCCCTTCCTCCACACCTTGCCCTGCACAGAGTTTCCATCTGGCTGTTCCTGAGTTTTATCTTTTCTATAATAAACCAGCAATCTAGTAAATAAATTATTTCTCTGGGTCCTACGAGCCACTCCAGCAAATCGCTGAAACCTGAGGAGGGGGTGATTGGAATCTGATTTCTAGCCAGTGGGGTCAGAAGCACAGGTGGAAAAACTGGACCTGTGATTGGCCTGGGTGAGGGAGTCACGTAGGATTGAACCGTTTACCCGTGGAATCTGATGCCTCATCCAGGTAGATGGTGTCAGAATCGAGTTGAATTGTAGGACTCCCAGCTGGGGTCTGAGAATTGCTTATTGGCATGGGGACCTTCTCCCACATTGAAATTGCTACCAGAACCCATTTATGTACTCCCCTATGCTCCTCTGGAACTCCTCTTATTTGGATCATTTCTTACCTTTCTTGCCAATTTTCTATATCTTTGTCTTTTTGGTCCACTTTCTGGGAGATTTCCTCATTTATATCTTCCAACCCTGCTGCTGATTTAAAAAAATTTTTTTTTCTCCTATCTTATTTTTAACTTTAAGAGCACCCTCTTGTTCTCAGAATGTTGCTTTTCTCAAAAATAGAATCCTGTTCCTGTTTCATGCTTGCAACCCTTCATACCTTTGAGGAAATGAATATTTAGTAAAAAGAGGTCTTCTTCCTGAATCATATCTCTTTTTTGAAATCCCTTTGTATTGTTTTTTATTGCTGCTGTAACAAATTAACATGACACAAATTTATTGTCTTACCATTCTGTAGGAATAAAACAAGTTCAATATGAGATGGTTAGATAGCATCACCAACTCAATGGACATGAATTTGAGCAAACTCCAGGAGATACTGGAGGACAGAGGAGCCTGGCGTGCTGCAGTCCTTGAGGCTGCAAAGAGTCAGACCTGACTGGGCAACTGAACAACAACAACAGGTTTCACTGGGCTATAATCATAGGACTGTGTTCCTTTCTGGAGACTCTGTTTTCTAGGCTTTCGCAGCTTTTAGAGGCCACTACATTCCTTCCTCACAGCTCCATTTCTCATCTGCAAAGCCAGAAACTCACAACCCTCTGACTCTTTCTCTAGTTGTCACATCTCTCTCTGACCATAGCCAGGAAATGTCCTCAGCTTTCAAGGATGCATGTCACTAGATTGGGTTCATCCGGATAATCCAGGATAATCTCACCTCAAAGTCAGCTGATTATCAAACTTACTTGCCTTTGCAGCCATGGAACATATTTAGCACATTTACAGGTTCTGGGGATTCAGACATGGACATTTTGAGGGGGTCGTTATCCTGCCTGCCATTTTTTTAAAAAACAAGTTTGAGTTCTGATTTTCACATTAGAGGTTTTCTCAGATATCTGGTAGTCCTTAGTTATCTGAACATATTTAATAATGGGGGACTAAGGAATGTATCAGAAGCTCTGAAAGCATGAGCCGAGCTTGTTGACTGTGAAACTCCCTGTGAGTGAGTCATGTCTGACTCTCTGCGACCCTATGGACTGTAGCCCACCAGGCTCCTCTGTCCAAGGGGTTCTCCAGGCAAGAGTACTGGAATAGGTTGCCATGACCTCCTCCAGGGGATCTTCCTGACCCAGGGATCGAACTTGAGTCTCCTGCCTTGTGGGTGGATTCTTTACTGCTGAGCCACTGAGGAAGCCTCTTAACTGGACATATCCATGGACAAACTCAATGTTAGTAGCTTCGGGACTTTCCTGATGCACTGCTCTGATTCCCAGAGAAAACTTTCACAGTCGCCTGCCTGGAGGAAGAGGGCCTGGCCTTCACACTCTGAAGATGAGTAAGGGAGGAGTCGGGGGTTTCAAAATCCAGGGAGTGAGTGTTGACTTTGTTCTTTGTTTCCTTCAGTGTGGCTTGGTGTCCTTTGTTTGGAGACGAGAGCTTCAGTCCTCTGTCTGGGTATGAAGAGTCGGGGTTTGGGGAAGGGGCAAGGATATTGGACTGTCTCCCCAACAGACTTTCAACCCACCATCCCGCTTCTACTTGAATCTTCTCTGCCTCTAGAGATTCCTGATAACAATTGCTGATTATTTTGGCAAGGTGGGAGGGGGTTTATATAAATTGAGTGGGTTCTTGGATTTACCCCTGCTGTCTTAGAACTCAGCTTTCTTAGTTCTCAGTTAAATATGTTTCACTTGTTCCATCTTTCAAAAATTTTGTTGTTGCTTTTCCTCTTATTGGTCCTTTTTAATCTGCGCTTTATTTGTTGTTGCTAAATCCCCTTTTGTTGCTTTCATGAAATTTCTAAAGAGAGCAGAGTACAATGCTTGGGTTCAATTCATCAATTCATCATCTTTAACTGGAAATTGGTACATGTTTCTATATTTGTTGTACCTACTGGGCAACATGGAGATGGGGAAGTGCCCTGGCCCACTGTTGGCAGGGGGAGACCTCTTCTGAGTCTCAATTTTTCCCCCTTTCTGGGAGTGGATTAATCAGATTGAAGAGATGTCAAGCTAAAGGAAAAGCTCATTACTACAGGCTTTCTGTGTTGAAGACTAAGGGTATTCCCACCCCAACCCTATTTGTTGATGATGTTGGTCTATATTTGTGAGAATAGTCTCAGGATGACTGTCCCCATCTTCCATGATTCTGCCTTCACCTTGATAACATCTGGCACGTGTGTGTGTGTGTATGCACACGTGCTCACATGTATGTGCATACACTCCTCATTCTTTAGAATGCTGTACCCTCAGCAGTATTCAGACTCTGGCTCAGAGAAATGTGATAGGAGTGTTGCTCTTATTGGCTCCCTTACCACGGTTTCAGAATGCTGTTTATGTAGGGACCTGGGTCTCAGGTCTTCTCAGGACTCACCTACGTCTTTCTCTTCATGCCTCCTATGTGGAGATAGTGCCATAACTTTGCATTAGTTTTACAGCCTGTGTGCTAAGTCTCTAAGTCCGACTCCTTGCGACTCTATGGACCATAGCCCACCAGGCTCCTCTGTCCATGGAATTCTCCAGGCAAGATTTCTGGAGTGGATTGCCATGCCCTCCTCCAGGGGATCTTCCCGACCTAGGGATCCACCCCACGTCTCTTACATCTCCTGCATTCGTGGGTTCTTTACCACTAGCACCACTTTGGAAGCCCCTCAACAGCTGGGTTGCCATTTCCTTTTCCAGGGGATCTTCCCAACCCAGGAATTGAACCCAGGTCTCTTGCATAGCGGGTGGGTTCATTCCCATCTGAGCCGTCAGGGAAGCCCTTTACAACCATAGGAACATCCAGTACCATACATGCTTAAATACAGGGCCAACCGGAATGTAACACATATCTCCATCCATTTTCCAATTTAGAATAGCCGCTGGAGAATCCCAGGGACGGAGGATCCTAGTGGGCTGCCGTCTATGGGGTCGCACAGAGTCGGACACGACTGCAGCAACTTAGCAGCAGCAGCAGCACCAGCACCAGATTCTTAGTCATCTTAAAAAAAAAACAAAAACCTTTGGGGCATAGTGGAAACAGGTATTTACTTACAAAATTTTTTGGAATAATTACACACATTTAGAACTATATATTACAAAAAATAATTTTATTTATTGCTTTATTGCTTTTTTCCACTTATTTTTAACAAAATTTATTTATTTATTTTTGGCTGCCCTAGGTCTCCATTGCTGCTGTTCTCTAGTTGTGACGAGCAGGGGCTACTCATTGTGGTGGTTTCTCTGGTTGCAGAGCACGGGCTCTGGAGCACATGGGCTTCGGGAGTTTCAGCTTACAGGTTTAGCTGCCCTGAGGCATGTGAGATCTTCCCAGAGGGGATCAAACCCATATCCCCTGCATTGGTAGGCGGATTCTTAACCACTGGACCACCAGGGAAGTCCTGCCACTCATATTTTAAGGAGCAATTTTGTTCAAGGTCTTCACCAGCATCTCGGACATCAGTGTTCTTGTCATCTGTAGGGCCATTTTGGGGGAAATCGTGTTAACAGTTTTCCACACCACATTATCTTTGTTTCCGTTTAAGGCATTTGAGATACATTAATGTTTGAATCTATATTTTTGCTTTCACAGAAACCTATATCCCAAGCCACAATAATGCATTATGTCAGGGCAGGTTTGGGTTGTTTAATTTGTCCTGGTGGTGTTTGTGCATGACTTCCACAGACAACCATTTCCTGTATTGATTTTAAAGCAAGCTTTAAGAGGCTTGTTTACAAAGACATCGGACGCCTGCGATTGTGAGGTGATACCTCCAGCAATAATTACTAAATCTGTGTCAAATTTCTTTGCCTTCCTTATTTACTGACTCTGCCAGGTGCCATCTCTAATCATCCCAAACCAGCATTGATTGAGGTCATTTCAGGTCATTGTTTCTTCCCCAGACAGGATTTTTGTTCGAAACAAAGAAATTGAGAGTGAATCCCCATAATATGAGATGTTGTAAGGACTAAAATTTAGGGCAATTCTTTTCTGAGAGTTAATTTTTAGAAATATATAATACTTAAATTCCGTACTGAATTGGTCTTATTACTAATCACCAGTCCTCTTTCATCATGATCTCCTTATTTCTGGTTCTACACTTTGATCCAACAATCAGTAGGCTTTGAGTACAGTTGTTTTTAAATATCATTTACACACTGATGACTTTCAGTTTTATGCCTTCTGACATCTCCCTTGATCTCAGCTTATATATTCACCTGGCAACCTAACACTTCCAATTGATGTCTAGTAAGCATCTCCAATGTAAACCATCCAAAGCAGAATACCAAAGTACTGATTGATCCCCTCACTCCCTACTTTAGAATCTGTTTCTCCTTCGTGCGTGCATGCTCAGTCACTCACTTGTGTCTGACTCTTTGCAACTCCATGGGCTGTAGCCCGCCAGGGTCCTCTGTCCGTGAAATTTTCCAGGCAACAATACTGGAGTAGATTGCCATTTCCTCCTCATTTCCAGGGGTTCTTCCTGACCCAGGGATCGAAACCCACATCTCTTGCAGTTCCTGCACTGGCAAGGAAGATTCTTTACTGCTGAGCTGCCTCACCCCTCCTTATTTCAGTTAATGACTTCCTGCATTTTTCTGCTCAGGTTCAAACACCAAAAAGTTATTCTTTATTCTGTTCTTTCCCTCATCAACCCTACTACCCAATTCATCCCAAATTCTATTAACACTTCCTTCAAAATCCACTCATTCTCATCTTCAAACCTTTTCATGTGCTATTTCCTTTCTGCAACACGTCACTTTGGACATGCATAGGACTCATTTCATTCAGGTTTCTGATGAAAGAGATGTTTAGATGTCCTCTTCCCAAAAGCAACCCACTGACATCTTACCTTCAACTTTTCTGTATCCTTCTATTTCAGATTTATCTCTTGTTAAAGAACATATGAGTTTTATACTTTTTAATATGGTTTATCTTTGTATTTATTTTGACCCTTTTGACTATTTATATTTAGTGTAATTAAGAATGTATTTAAGTTTAAATCTACCATTTTACTGTATCATTTCTATTTTCCTCTATCCTTTATTTTTTTCTGTTGAAGTTTGTGTTTTTGTGGCCTCTTTTGTCATCTTAATAATTATGCATACTTTTACTATTCCTTTAAAGGCTACCATAGAGACTACAACAAGTGTCCTTGACTTCCAACATTAATATGTATTTCTATCTTCTTCCCAGTCAATGCAAGGGTCTTAGAACACTTTAGCAGTGTTTACCTCCTCCCAACCTGGTTGTGAGATTTAAATGGAATAGGGTATGTAATGATAGGGACCAATTGCTCAATCTTTCTCTCCTCTTATTGAGGGAGAAGCTTCCTATCCTGTCTTCACCCTTTGGTTCTATGGGCTGTCAATCATTGCAGCTATTTCTCCCTGGACCAGAGCTGGAGAATGGAGCCCATTGGGCCAAGCAGAAATCTTAGGAGTTTTCAAATTGGAGTTAAAGGAAGAGGTGAAGCACCTTTCAGATGGGAGAGTGTGGGAGGTGTGAGGCAGGAAGTTGGTGGTGTCCAGGTGGCCCAGGAAGTCAACGTGGAAGAATGAAGCCTAGAAAGCACTCTGGAGGCATTTCTCTTTGGTTTCTGGTTATTTCTGCAGCAGCTGTAGCTCGTGCTGTATTAAACAAACACACATATCACATATTCTATCTTGCCCAAGCTAGATTACCATAGATTTCTGACTCATGTCTAAAGTCACCTAATTCAGTGATCAGACACCAAAGGACCCTCGGATGAGGTCATTTTGCTCCTTCGTCCTTTCTCCCTTCAGAGCCTTTATCACTCCAGTTTTATATCATTGTCTTCTCTGTGATTCTTACTTTCCCATCAGATCTGAGGTTGTGTGCAGAGAAATTTAGTCATTCGACTTGGTCTTCCTGGTGAGCTATTTGGGGGTTCAATGGGTGTTTGAGGATGTGTTGATTAACTCACAAGGCTCGGGCAACAACATTTGAGCATCAGAGTCCTTGGTAAGGGAGTGAGGGTACTTAGAAAACTCCAGTATGGTTGCCAGGACTTCTGCCAGCTCCCAAGGAGGGCTAAATTTGGACTTCTGTGAATTTCAATGGCTAATTTCATTTCCACTCAGTTCCACCAAACCCAAGTTTCTGGAAGTGCATCTGGAGAATCCACACATGTATCAAGCAACTGGGAGATTTTAGCATGACCAAAACTTGAGGCTCTCTGGACTGAGTCTTTTATGAAACTCTGAGTTAACAGTCTTACGTCTTCAGATTTCCGAGCAGAGCAGTTTGGGAAAAGTTATGACCAAAACAAGCTAGTGAGCTTAGTTTCTTATGCCAATGGTTCCAGAGGCCTCATAATTACATGACAACATGAGTGTCCCATAATTAGCGTCTGCTGTTCTGTTCCTGGGGGTCAATTGTTCTGCAACAATGGCCATGCTCAGCCCTGGACAGCCCGCATCCCGCTCAGCTGCTCCCCTCCACATTCCATTCTCATGAGAGAAGAGCCCGGAGTTCTCAGGGCTTTAACCCTCTCCTGCCAGGACCCAGGGACCAGAGCCAAGCTGGGGGAGGTTCACGATCTGATGCTGAGCACCTGAGGGAAGTGGAAGAAAGATTCCAAGAAATGACTGAGTGTTTGGAGCAGCCAGCACTTGGCATCTAAGACTGTGTTTCTCACTCTTATCTAACGAAGCATTAACTTTGGGGATGGAGGCATAGGAATCCTCCCGGCGACTCCAATTATATTAGGATTTGGGACACATTGACTTAATCTTTACCTCTTTCAGGCTGAAGAGTTGGCTAAGAGGGCAGGGAAACTTACCCTTGACACGTTTCTGTCACTCAAACTCCCAGAACAGGCTTTCTCCTCCTCGGTGGGGTGATGAGTGGCCAAGCAGCAGAGCAGTGTGGTGAAAGAACACCACTGAATCTGACCTGGAAACCTGCGTCAAATCCTGGCCATCAGCCACCAGCTATGTGACTCTGGGAAACTTGTTTCATCTCTGAGCTGCTGATTCGTTGCCTATAAAATGAGGATAAGCAGGCTTGCGTACGTGCTAAGTCACTTCTGTCATGTCTGACTCTTTGGGACCCTGTGGACTGTAGCCGGCCAGGCTCCTCTGTCCATGGGATTCTCCAGGCAAGACTACTGGAGTGGGTTGCCATGCCCTCCTCCAGAGGATCTTCCTGACCCAGGGATCGAACCTGCATCTCTTATGTCTCCTTGCACTGGCAGACGGGTTCTTTACCACATGCGCCACCTGGGAAGCGAGGATAAGCATACCTACCTTTATTACTTGGAAATTTCTTTCCCCCCTTCTCTCTCTCTCTCTCTTTTTTTTAAGGAAAGATCCTTTTACTGGGGTGGACATAGAGCATGCACTAGTCCATCATAAAATGACTTAAGAGAAAGATCCAGAAGGGCTGACTTCTCCCCCTTACTCAGTCTTAGAGCAATGTCTGGGCACAGAATAGGTCCCAGTGGAACTTGAGACAAGGCAAAGTCTTTAAGGCCTGGACTGGTAGGAGAGGCTGGGAGAAGGGCCCCCCCACCTTTGCCAGCCAGCCGCAGCAGGGTTCCGGCTCTAGACCCTCATAGACATGCTCCAGTTTTCCAGAGAACTGGAGGGCAAGAGGAGGAAGGAGAACTGGATGCGGGTGGGGGTGGGGAGGCGAGTAACTTTTTTTTTTTAAGCATCTACTGGGTCTGATGTCCCCTGTAACCATCACTTGGTACATTTTACCAGCATAAATAAAAACTCAAGGAAAATAAATACATTGGCTCCTATGAGGTTGGAGGCGGTGTGGAAGCGGTGTGGTGGGCCTCTGGAGGGTTGGGGGTGGTGTTGGGGGTGGGGGCGGGAGGCGCTACCCCAAGGCAGGTGGGCGAGGAGCAGACAAGACAGGAAGCGCCTGTCAGGGAGCGTGAGTCTTAAGTGTCCTCGTGCACGTCGGGGCTGTAGTCCGTGCGGCCTTGCGGGGTGCGGGGTGCCGAGCTCTCATCTTCCGGGTCCTTGCTCCAGGTCTCTCTTCTTGGCGGCATTCTTTCTGTCCCATTGCTGATGTAGGAAGCCCAAAAGAATGTTTTTTCTGTCACGATGATCTGTTCAGACGGGTACTCCCGAGTGGGCAGGGAGACCGAGGGATGTCGGTTCGAGGCTTTGCACCCAGAGTCGGAAAGAAATCTACTAAAATCGCTTTTGTTATAAACAGGCAGTGCTTTCAGAAAATCTGCCATCTTGTTTCCTCAGCCGCCGCACCACAGCCTCCTTCTTGCCCCAGGTAACTCCCCCACCCCCGACTTTTACAATATTCTTGGCATTATCAGTTTAGCACCCAAGGTTCTGACCAATGGATGGTACTTGGGTGTCCACAAAAACCACGTGGGAAGCTTTTATAGAATGAAGACCTGACCAGTCGAGCTGGAATCCTGGCAAGGGCATGATTAACTCGGGAATGAGTGTTTGAGGAGAGCTCTGAAGGTCCTCCTGATGACACTGCTCACACCCATTCATGAGCGACTCTAAAGGACTGTGACGCGTAAAAAGTGGGTGATTTTACAGAGGCATCAGTTTAAATTGTGCACGTTGATACATTCAAGTTAGCAGGGAGTCAGCCTGGCATGGACCTGTCTGTCTTCTAAGATTCACAGGGGTCCAAACACTTTATCTGATTCTCTTATTTAAGCTTGGATTTGTACTGCTAGCCTGTACTACTTCCATGAGCTCCAGACTCATGCATCCACCTACCTGCCTGCTCTCTGCACCTGAAAGTGAACGGACTTCTCCAGTGAATTTGTTCCAACAGCTCCTGATCTCCCCCATGCCTGTTCCACTCTCAATCTCAATAGTAACTCAATTCTTATGCTTTTGCAGGCTGAACCTTCTAGTCCTTACTACATGTCCTTCTCCTTCTACTCCACCTCCCCAAGGCTCAGCGGTATAGAATCCGCCTGCAGTGCAGGAGACACAGGAGATGCAGGTTTGATCCCTGGGTCAGGAAGATCCCCTGGAGGAGGAAATGACAACCCACTCCTATATTCTTGCCTGAAAAATCCCATGGACAGAGGAGCCTGGCAGGCTACAGTCCACGAGATTGCAGAGTCAGACATGACTGAATGACTGAATACCTGTGTGTGCGCGCGCGCGCACACACACACACACACACACACACACACACACTCAGGGTATGGTATCTTTACCATCTTCATGGCTGCCCATCCTAAGCCACCATTACCTCTCTCCTCAATAATCGCTCTAGCACCTAAATGATCTTGCTTCTTTCAGCCTTGACTTGCTCTAGTCAAATGTCACCTTAACAAGAGTCCTTTCTGCCTCAAATGCAAGCCCCTCACTCCATCTCAATTCCTATTTGTTTGTTTTTCTTTTTAGCATTTATACTAGCTCTGATAATTTGTTATTGTCTGTTCTTTCCTAAAATGTAAGTCCCAAGAAGATATAAGTGTTTGTCTGTTTTATCAAACATGCTGGGTTCCCAGTGTTGAAAACAACACCAAGTGCATGACAGGCACTCTGTACATGTTTGTCAAATGAATGAATGAATTGCCCACAACAACTACATATTACTGCCTTCATTTTACTAACCAGGAAACAGAGGTTCAGAAGGTGTTACATTCCCCAAGGCCACACTATAAACAGAGTATGAATAGATTTTTGAACCCAGGACTGATGAGTTTAGAAATCATTCTTCTGCATGTAGAGGAGGGGCCACTGTTGCAATCTACTATAATTTCCTTCTAAGTGTAGCTCCTGGCATTTCAGATTGAGATTACTATTCTCATAGATGAATGTGGAAGCTTAACTCAAAGACAAGGTAGCTTTCTTACGCCAGCATCTCAAAGCTCTCTGCTCTGAGCCAAGATAACCCTGTAAGGCAACCATGGTCAGTACTGACGTGATAAGGAAATCTACCCTACATGGCTCTTTTGCGCAGTGTTTCCCACTGGAGAGGAATCATAAAGCGAAAAATACTCAAACCATGGGAAGCCCATTTGTAAAAAGATTTTATTTTTTTAAGACATGTAGTATCAGTAGTTGCAGTGCCCAGGCTTCACTGCCTCGCGGCAAGTGGGATCTTAGTTCCCTGACTAGGGATCGAACCCTGTGATCCTGAATTGGAAGGCAGATTCTTAACCACTGGATCACCAGGGAAATCCCAGCACAAAGATATCTATCACTTAAGTACTCACTTATTTAGGAGAATCCTTGAGAATTCTAAGTCTGAGCTCCAGGGCCCATTTGAGAAGTCTGGGAGCCGGGAAGGAGTGAGCAAAAGATTCCATGAAGGAGCCATTTGGGAGGTAGGAGGAAAAGAAAGGGCATGTGATGTCCTGGGAGTCAAAACAGAGCAGTGCATCAAGGAGGGTTCCTGGAAACAAGATCAGAAAATGGTTTAATATGGAGAGAATAATGAAAGAATGACAAAGAGAAAATAATGAGTCTCCACTCAAGGATATAAAATAGGACTTTAATCAATATAATAATAAGTACATAATAGGGCTTCCTATCCTGAATAGGAAGTATTGGTATAGAAAGGATGTACATTCTTCTTAGATTAGTCTTTATTTTAAAAAAATTAAAAAAAAATTTTGGCCACATCACATGGCATGCAGGATCTTAGTCTACCATCAGGGGTTGGATCGCACCCCCTGCAGTGGAAGCTCAGAGTGTTAACAACTGGACCCACCAGGGAAGTCCTCTTAGATTAGTCATTAATTCAAGGTAATCCCAATAAAAACATCTCCCTCAAATTGATGGGAATTTAACAGTTATTATGAATCTTGACCATTAGGTGTGAAAGAATAGAGCCTTTCCTGAAAAGGAAGCACGAGTGGGACTCACCCATTCATAAAACATGTTGCCAGTAAAAGAGATGGGGTGATGAATTGAAGAGGCCCCAGAATGAAAATACAGACTCAAGGGTCCCTGGCTATTGTCATATAATGAAGTGAGTATTTCACATTTGGGGAAGAAATGATGAATTATTTATTAAATCCTATCTAAATTGGCTCGCCCTTGGGATACAAATTTAAGTTAAAAACTATCCTCAGGTCTTACTCCAAAATAAACTGCAGAGATAAATCAACGATGAAAGGGCGGGGCCGGGGCGGGGGGGGAAGCAATCCTTAAATCCATACAGCATAAAAAAATTCAAGAGAACATTTTAGTGATCTTTTAGAAAAACTAAAGGAAAAGATAGACAGATTTAATTGCAAGAAAACAGATTTCTCTTTTAGTTTGTTGCTGTTTAGAGGACATTTCTATATAGCAAAGGCTTGAAGCTAAAAGATAAACACTAATGTGGAAGAAAAACTTTAAAACATCTACAAGACAAGGGGTTAATAGCATTAAGATTAATTTTGAGGTTAAAGTTGAGGGTTAAATAAATGCTTAGGTTGACTGCCTTAAACTCCATTGGCCCTTCCTCCAGTAGGTTTCCACCTCATCTTCCAGGTGGGCAGGCTGGGCCATGGGGAGGTTGCTAAGTACCAGGAGCTGAAAGAACCCCACTCCTCCACCCAGAGGCCCCCCTGGATCCTCCTGTTCCCTCCCCACCAAAGGGGTGGCCATGGGGACCAGGAAGAGTCATCCAAGTCCTCTTTCCCTGAGGCTGATCCCAGGGAACTTGAGGCCATCCTGGGCATCCACCCTGGAGGGTGAGCAGCTAGAACTGGTGGGTAGTGGGTAAGGGGTGTGCAGCCTGAGGGTAGATGACAGGACATGTGGAGGTTGTGAGCAACATCAGGAAGGGGATTGGAGAAGAAGAAGATGTGGGGATGGGAGCCATAGGTGGGTAGGATCTGAGGTCAGAGGGGAGTGTCATAGGCCCCAGAAATGTCATTTTTGCACACCCCAATCCTCCAGTTTGCGGTGAGTTCCCTTTGCTAAAGAGGAGGTACCCTCATGTCCTTGTTTTCAGGAAATGGTGTGATGTATGAAAGCCTGTCTTGGGACTTAATTACTTAATTGCTTTATTCATTCAAAGATGACTTATTGATCATTTGCTCTGATCCACACCGTGCTGGTTGTTGGTAATACTCCCCACGCCTTTGTTGACACATTTTAAGGCAACGTGAGAACACAGGTTTAAAATGGAAAACCACAAATAACAGATTTCTCAGCAACTCTAAGTCGCTGCCTTCTTGAGGAGTGGGAATCAGAGAAAAACCAGGGTTTGGGTTTCCATCCTGTTTCTTAAACCTGCTGTGTGCCAGGTCTGGGGGAGACACTGAGATAAAGGGCTCATGAATCTCCATTGCTTATTAATTTCATGGAGGCGCAAACACAGGGTCACACAGTGTCCACAGTGAAACAATCTTTGAACTGACACAGCCAGTTTCAAAGCAGCTGAGATGGGTTGCCTTTTTGGCATTTGATTTTTGGTGCTAGGCCAAAAAAAAAAAAAAAAAAGAGGGTGGGGGATTTTATCATAAATACTGCTATCTAATCCTCTGTCACTTTGAATTTTTGATGGAAAGAAAGGGTCCCTTTGAATTTTTGATGGAAAAGATGTTTGTGTCGGGGTCCAGTTTCAGGACAAAGGGATATTAACGAACACAGAGCTCAGTTGATAGTGTTTAAAAACAAGTTCAAAGATCCTATATTTTGTAACCGAGTTGCTGAGCAATAATGGAAGAATTCCTGACCCAGCAGGGAGAGCCTAGCCAAGCCCTGCCCACAGAGGCTGACAATAAAGGCTCCTCCTCCCAGCTGTCAGTAAAAGCAAATACTCAGTCTTGATGGCCACAGGCTGCTCTCTCCAAGCTTGGGCAGAAGAGAGTGATGCGCTGGGCTGTTTTTCTGAAATGACACAAAAATCTCAGTCGTGTTCTGGGGGATTGATTTAGAGGTCGGGGACTAGGTGGGTCAGCACAAGAGTGGGAAACAGATGCTCTGGGTTCTAGTTCTGACTTCTGACTTTGGCGAAGGTCTTCTCTGAGGCCCTGTTTCCTCATCGGTCTAAAAGGGGTCATGAGCTGGTGAGTTCTATTTCCCAAGACTCCATGAGGATCCAGCGTGAGAGAGTCCATCCCCACCCCCACAAAACTCACCTGCATGGTCCAGTTAGAATCTCAAGCAAGGCTGAGAGCTCAATCCAAGGCTCACTTGGTGGCTGCTCTTGTCCTTGGCCATGACCACACCTCTGTACCTACCTTCTTCACATCTGTGTCACCTCCTGTGTCCATGAACCAAACATCAGGGGTGCCCCTTCCATTGTTCTGAAAAGGTGTCTTTCCAGGCGCCAACTACATTTCCCAGCCTGCCTTTCAGCCAGGGTGCGCTGTGGACTAGCTCTCATCCAGAGAAGGGGAGCGGAAGTGATGGGTTACTTCCTGGTTGGGGTTTGTATGAAGTAGCTGGAACTTCTCCCTTCTCCTGGCCTTTTATCTGCCTGCTCAATGCAAAAGGCTCCACGGCTCTTGGGGTATGATGGAGCCTAAGAGAGAGGAGGCATGGATCCCTGAATCACCACATGGAGGAAAGCTGTCAATCAAAGAGTAACAGTGAGGTTAAACCACTGATACTGGGGGGCGGGGGAGGGAGGTATTTGTTACAGCAGCTAACATTACCCTAACAGAGACACTGTCTCTGTGTACTTGCTTCCTCTGGCACACCTCCCCCTGCTTCCTTCCCTTCCAAACCTCTCAGACATTCACAGGTAACAATCAGATTACTGGGGTCATTGATGTTATCAATTCAGTCATTAATTGAACAAATATTTATAGCTCATGTACCATGTATGAGAAGCAGGGCTGGGCACCTGGAACACAAAGAAGGTTCTACCCCGTCCTTCCTGGAGGAGCTCATGGTCTAGTTACTGGCCTGAGGCTTCACCCTCCCATCTCAGGAGCCAGTTCACAGCCCAGTCTTCTGGTCCTGGACTCCACCTTCTCTCTGAAGGCCAGCCTACCCTCACTGCTGAGGACACACCTTAGAGAGTGTCTCTCCCTTAGTGCTGCCACTCCCCCGTATTAAGTTAAAACCTGCCAGGCCTCACTATATCATCCTCAGCCTTCTCATAGTTCCTCTAACCCCATCCCATGGAGACCTCAAAAACCAGAACCTCCACCCCTTTGCATACTCCATCCCCTCCTGCCTTCTCTTCTCTTAATGAGGATTGACTTGGAGATTGAGAGTTTTCACTGCTCCTTTGCAAATACCTTCACCCTGTGTTGTGGAAGGCTAGAAAATTTGGGTGGACTGGAGTGTGCATGTTCCTGGCAACCCAAGTAGGCCCTAATGATCCTGAAGAAACTGCTAATTTATCCTGATCCTTGACTGGCCTTCCTTTAGACTTTTCACCCCCTCCCCTCAACAAACACTGCCTGGAGTTTGGACTGAGGACACTGTTGCCTACCCCTGGAAATAGGCATCTGAGTAACTTATGTTTTTGCAAACTGACCTTACTGCCTTTTAAGTAGAAGGATTTGGACATGGCGACCGGGCTTAGCCAACAGAATGCAGGCTGGATTTCAACTCTACTCACTGCCTTTACACAGTGCACAACATGTACAACTGTCCTTGGTCGCCTTGGCTTTGAGCTCCTAAGCCTGGCTCACAGGGTCCTCCCTCTGGCTTTGTCTCTCCAGCAGTATCCAGGCCTCTCTGCCATGCTCTGTACTCTCTGCCTATTGCCAGCTTCACGGAGCTATAACATATCATGGACTGTTAATACTTCACCACTCTGTCTTTTTGCTTTTGCTGTTTTATCTGAACAAAGCATTGTTCTTTGCTCAGCCAGCTCTGGTCATTCCTGTGGGAGTGTCCTCGGCCTGGAAGTCTTTCTGTACTCCTTGCATCCTCCCTTCTTGCTTCCTGCAGCCCAGGGTCACTCCTGTATTGGGCACTCGCTGTCCTCCACTGCACTGTCTGCACACACAACTGTCTGAATGTAGCCCTTGTTGGGCAGGGACCACGTCTGTCATCCAGATAGCCTGCTCCAGCACTGGACTTGCCAACAGAGGACAGCAGGAATGGAGCTAAATGAGAAAGATGACTTTGACCTCAAGGAGTGGTTGGTACAATGAAATGAATCCATACTGAGAGATTCGCTCATTCTTGATCCACTGGTTCAACAAATACTTTCAGAGTCCACCTTGCATGCCAGGCACTGTGCTGGTGCACAGTGAATAAGACTGGGCTCTGTTGGAGACCCCAGTCTTAGCTTCTATTAATACATACGTCGCTGGATCAGAAAGAGGAATGTGAAAAATTATGCTGATGGGAGCAGTGATAGAGAACACGAAAAAGGCTATAAGAGCTTCAACTGAGCCTAACCTGCAGGCAGAAGGCTCTGCCAGCAGACAGAGGGCCGTGAGTGTAGCCTGGGTCTGGGGCTGTTTTCCACCCACCAGTGACCTTGAAGAGCCTAGGCCTGGAAGTCAGGATGCTGGGTTCCTAGCTTTGCTCTCACAGGACCAGTTCAGTCATCTCCCTAGGTACTGCCCAGCCCCACTTCCTCTCCAGGGTATCAGCTTTGAGGGACGAGGAGAGTCCAAGGCTGAGAGGCACACTTGAGCCCCAGATCTGATCAGAGTATGTGAGGGGTGCTCCCCTGTCCTTAGCAGAGATCACTGCTAAGGGAGCAGAGATCCCTGAAGATCCAAGGGTGGCCAGCACTCTTTTCTGGGCCAGAGCCAGGCCGCTTGCTAAAATGTGAAGAACTCATTTGCTCACCCACTGCTGCAGGAGTTGCCATTTAATAACCAAGTTTAGGAGATTCAATTAAGATTGGGAACCACATCCTTCTTCCAGGGAGGCCTCACAATTGGTATTTTTTCTTTGCAAGAGCATGAGTGGGGCCCTTTGCAGGGGTTTTTGTACAGCGAGCAGCACAGAGAGAAAAGGGGGGAAAAAAAACAACTTTGGCTCAAAGATGCCAATAATAGGGGATTTCTTTTCCTGGTCTCCCCATGGAAGGTTGTCAACAGTGCAGGCATAATCGGGCCGGTGGCTGCCCTGCTCAGAGAGGGGGACGTGTGCTCCTTTGTTACGATGGGCTGAATAGGATGTCCCTGCACCCAGACCTGGCCTCCCGGCTAACAAAGGGCCCCTTTGTCACCCCGGGCAAAGAGTGCTGCCGAGGTTGCCACAGCAACTCAGGGACAGAGACTTAACGTGCAAGTGACATTTCAGATGGGAAGCGGGCATTCAAAAATTCAAATTTCTTTATGTATAGTGGTTTCCTTCTCTGGATATTTTAAAGGAATCATATGGCAAACAAAAGAAAAATAAACAAGCCAATGATAAACAAATAGCCAAGCAAACGAATATCACTGCAAGTCGCAAAACCAGCGGGTTCGTCCTCCCTTGATGGGTAAAAAGGCTTGTCGTCAGCATCACTGGGGCCCCTGGGTGAGCTGTGTGTTCTCCTTATCCAAAAGGCAATCGGACACCAGTAAAGAAAGTTTGAAAGCAAAATCATCTAGAATTCTACCTGCTGGATTCAGGACACTTTCTCTCTCTCTTTCTGCGTTCCCTAGACAGTCCTGTATGATCCACTGCATGCCAGATGAAGACCTGGGGTGGGGGATGCAAAGATAAGGCAGATTCTTTCACTCCAAGGTGGATGGTATGGCGGTGTTCCCAAGTACCATGCTCTCCTTCTAACTCCAAATGGACCTTAGTTGGAGCCTAAGACAGTTGCTCCTCAGAGGGAGTAGCCAGTGCTGCCTGGGGAAAGGGGAGCAGCAACATAGAGGAGGGGGAATCTAAGAAGGGATTTGCTGCCAACCCAGCATTGGCACTTAGTTGCTATTTCCTGGATGAAATGAGGGAGGAAGGGAGGGAAGGAAGGAAGAGTGGGAGGCAGGGCTCTCTCTCCATTCTTTTAAAGGGGAAAGCATCGTAAATAGCAGGATGCGGGCAAAGCGGCAGGCAAACAAAAAAGGTCTTTAAACAATCGCCACCACAACATACCAAGATCTTTTCCTTCAACACTTTTTCATAACAGTTTAGTAAACAATACTGAAGGAATATTACAGCCAACACCCGTATGCCCACCACCTGAATTTGGCTATTGACTTACGTTTTCTGGCTTTATTACATATTTATCCATCTAGCCATTTCTCCACTCATCCATCAGTCCTTATTTTTTGCACACATTTCAAATGCTGGCATCTTTTAACTCCCCTGGAATACATCAGTATGTGTGTAATTAATAAGAGTCTGATATTTGTTTACATTTTTTTCTCTTGATTTGAAATTTACATGCAATGAAACAAGCAAATCTTTTTTTTTTTTTTTAAACAAACTTTTATTGAGAGTCTGTTACATTTTTTCTGCTGTTTAGTTAGCCTCTAATCCAATGACTGGTGCATACTAGTTGTCTAACAAAGGTAGTTTTTTTATTTTATTCATTTTTATTTTCGGCTGTGCTGGGTCTTCGTTGCTGCACGGGGTTTTTTTTTAGTTGCAAAGAGCGGGGGCTACTCTCTAGTTGCAGGGCGTGGGATTCTCATTGCAGTGGCTTCTCTTGTTGCCGAGCACAGGCTCTAGGACACTCGGGCTTCTGTAGTTGGCAGCTGCTGGGCTCTAGACGCAGGCTCAATAGTTGTAGCGCATGGGCTTGGCCGCTCTGCAGCAGGTGGGCTCTTCCCAGATCAGGGATCAAGCCAGTGTCTCCTGCATTGGCAGATGGTTTCTTTACCAATGAGCCATCAGGGAAGCTCTGTACAAATCTTAAATGTACATTCTCTGAGTTTTGACAACTGCATATGCCTGTGTAACCCAAGATGCAAAACACTAGGATCACTCCAGAAAGTTCCCTCATGCTCTTTCCCAGTCTGTCGTTAACACACATGTGTACGCACGCACGCACACACAGACACACACACCCCACCACCACCATTTTGTTATTTGTTTTTCACTTACCACCGTAGTAAAACCATTTTTCTTGTTGCTCACTAGCCTTCATGGTAATCTGTGCTTTTCACTCATCCCATTCTTTAGTTTCCTAAGGTCTGCTCTCTCCCAGGCATTGGAGACATGACCCCATATGAGATGGTGCATAAGGTTCTGGAACTAAGTTGCCTGGGTGTAAATCTCAGGTCCGGAGTTCTTTAGGGAAAGTCACCTAACCTTTCTGAGCTTCACTTTCTTGACCTGTAAGCTGGGAAGGCTAACAATGACAACTTCACAGGTGGCTGAGAGAATTAGGTGAATAATACACGTCAAACGCTTAGTACGTAGTAAGTGCTCAATGGGGTTCTTCAGAGAGTCCATAGCTGAGTGGTTGCTCTCAGTATTCCAGGACTGAGAAACCCCTTCTTATTTCTCATGGCCATAACCAGATTTCTCTCTGTCCAGTTTTAGCGACTCCAAGCCCTACTTTCCTGAACATCTTTGGACCAGGAAATTTAGGCTTCTCCCAAGTAGTTTCTTGAGACCCCCAAGGAAGAGAATTGGAAGAGAGTGATCAGAGAGTTGTACATCTTTTATTTTAATGTACTTGTTCTGATATTTCTTCTAAGGCTGGGCCTATTTACAAACCATCAGCAGTTGGGGAGTGGCTGTCACTCTAAGGGGCTTTGTCAAATATCTTCTTCAACATGAGAAATACCAATGAACTCTATATTTATTCTCATTTGCCCAAGCCTGTATATCACTAAGGCTACTACAGGTGATGGAGAATATAGACCAGAGGGGTGTCTGGGCCCAAAGTGGATCCTTGTTACCCTTAGAAGAGGGAAACATTAGCAGATATTCTCAAGCTGAGTCAACTGAAGATGGGCCCAAGGGTAGAACCAAGAGATACCCAATTTCTTTACTTGCCTAACTCCTAAATATCCTCCCATGCCCAGTTCATCATCACCTCCTTCAGGAAGCTCTTTTTTGTGTTCCCATTCTCATTCTTTTTCTCACCTCTATTGTGTTTCCTACACTATTTAATTGACTATTTGTTTGTCTGCCTTCTCAATTCAGCTGTGAGCCCCTTGAGAGCACAAATTAAGTTCTTTATCATACTTCAATCTCTAGTCTCTGGTATGTGATCAAAAATATTTTTCACATATTAGCTTTACTAATATTTGCCAAATACTTTCTAATTGCCAGATAATTTATAATTGCCTTTCTTTAAAAATATTAATTTTTAATCCAGTTGCTATAGAAAATTTGTAGATTAAAGGAGAATATAGAAAATAGAACATATATAATATAGAAAAAAATAGTCTAATGACAAAGACAAACTTTGATTAAAAAAAAGGAGAGAGAGAGAATGGATAATAGATACAGAAGAGTTCTTAAAACCATAAGACTAAAACACCTTTACACTAATACATTTGAAAAGTTAGAGAAAATGAACAACTTTCTAGAAATATAATTTACCAACACTCACTGGAGAAAAATATGACATAATGATACAATTATAATTTAAGCAGTTGAATCAGTTACCAAAAGTCTCCCTCAACTCATTAGGCAAAATGAATATAGCCTTGACATGCAAAGCTTGGCAATAACAGAAAACAATCTTAAGAATGGTTTCAACTACTAACAGAGATGCAAAAATTCTAAATGAAATTATGCAAATGGCTTTAGCAGTGAGCTAAAAGATGAATTATGACTGAATAGAATTTCCAACAGTTATCCCAGGAATTCAAGGATGGTTCACCATGAAAATACATATTGAGTTCAGTTCAGTTCAGTTCAGTCGCTCAGTCGAGTCCGACTCTTTGCGACCCCATGAATCGCAGCACACCAGGCCTCCCTGTCCATCACCAACTCCTGGAGTTCACTCAGACTCACGTCCATCGAGTCTGTGATGCCATCCAGCCATCTCATCCTCTGTCGTCCCCTTCTCCTCCTGCCCCCAATCCCTCCCAGCATCAGAGTCTTTTCCAATGAGTCAACTCTTCGCATGAGGTGGCCAAAGTACTGGAGTTTCAGCTTTAGCATCATTCCTTCCAAAGAAATCCCAGGGCTGATCTCCTTCAGAATGGACTGGTTGGATCTCCTTGCAGTCCAAGGGACTCTCAAGAGTCTTCTCCAACACCACAGTTCAAAAGCATCAATTCTTCAGCGCTCAGCCTTCTTCACAGTCCAACTCTCACATCCATACATGACCACAGGAAAAACCATAGCCTTGACTAGACGGAATTTACAATGTTAGTAGGTTAGAAGATAAAATCCAGATGATTATTTTAATAAATGCTTAAAAAGTGTTATAAATTAGAATTAATCCATGATCACCAGAAAAATCTCTTAGCAAAATAGGAATTAAAAAGAAATTTTTTAATTGATAAAGAGTATTAACAAAAGTTTACAGTAAGTATCTTACTTAATAGCTTAATGATGAAATGTAAACTGTGTGCTTATTAAAGTAAGGAAAAAGACAGCATTCCTGATATCAACAATTCTATATAGCATTGATTCTAGAGGAGGTAGACAATACAATAAGAAAAAACAAACAAGTAATAAGATGATTGGAACAGAAAAGCAGATTCTGTCTCCCTCCCATCTTCTTTGTACAAATAATGGGACCATTCATGCAGAAAGTTCAAGAGAATCTACAGGAAAAACTGTTAGAATGAGAGAGTTTAGTTAGTTTTGCTGATATCAAATACTCATCCACAACTTTAATAGTATTCCTTTATATTTATATGTCGTTGTTGTTTAGTCACTAAGTAGAATCTGACTCTTTGAGACTCCATGGACTTAACCCACCAGGCTTCTCTGTCCATGGGATTTCCTAGGCAAGGATACTGGAGTGGGTTGCCATTTCCTTCTCCAGCGGATCTTCCTGACCCAGGAATCAAGCCTGTGTCTCCTGCATTGGTAAGTGGGTTCTTTATCACTGTGTGCACCAGGGAAGACTTTATATTTATATATATATGTATACATATAATTTCTAAATATTGAAAGATTTTTTTATCAAGAAACTCTCAATTCTCTCCAAGTTAATTTAGTAACTAAATACAATTCCAATAAAACACTGACAGAGTTTTCTTTTTTGTATAAGGTGAAATTTACATGTAAGATGAGAGAGATACAGTGAGGTCGGGGCTTCCCTGGTGGCTCATACAGTGAAGGATTTGCCTGCAATGAGGGAGACCTGGGTTTGATCCTTGGGTGGGGAAGATCCCCTGGAGGAGAACACGGCAACCCACTGCAGTACTCTTGCCTGGAGAATCCCCATGGACAGAGGAGCCTGGCAGGCTACAGTCCATGCGGTCACAAAGAGTTGGACATGACTGAGCATCAAAGCACACACACAGTGAGGTCTGGTGGTTATGAGTGTAGGCTTTGGAGTCAAATCAACTAGCTGAAAATCCTGGATACACCATGTGCTAACTACAAACAAGTTACTTGGTCTCTTTGTGCCTCAGTTTCTTCATTTGTAAAATAGGGATAAGAGTAGAACCTACCTCATGGGATTAGTCAGAGGTAATATATGTATAACATTTAACACAGTCAGGCACACACCTGGTACTAGGTACTTTTTAGCTGTTATTAGAACTTCTTTTAATTTCTTCTTAGAGAACTGCACATGGTGGTTTATTTAGATTTCTTGTTTCTTTTTTGAGTGGGGTTCGTTCACATTTAAATTTTTCTGTGTTCTCTCCTTCTGTAACCAGTGCACAGTAATATACAGGTGTGCACACAGCAGAGACAGGTAATGAATCCTTGAGAGTTCTCAGGGAATGTGTTCCAGATAGCACACTCATTACAAGCTCTTTGTATTGTAAGACAATCTGCACGATGTAATTTAAACTCAAGAGTAGTGTGCTGTTGCAGAAGGAGCATGAATTCCAAATACTCATGAGGAATCTCAGCTATGCAAAGTTCTGGCTGTGTGTCTGAGGTTCAGGGAATTTTCTCTAAGCCTCGGTTTCCTCATTTGTAAAAAGTGCTTTGATAATAATGCCCACCATGAAGGCTGGTGGCGGGGAGCTGATAATGCGCTGGTTCCCACAGCAGGGCTCCATGATCTCTAGTTCCCTCCCAGGGGTTCCTCCCAAGGGTTCTCCAACCTTCCTCCTTCCTCCCAGCACCCCCTCCTCTCCCCATGAAAGTCCAAAGAGTGTAAAGTCTCCCAGATGGGCTCTGGCACTGCCCTTCTGGAAAACTGGAGAGGGATTCATGGGTGGGACATCAGGGCGAAGTTCCCTCCTTTTCTGAGGCAACTTTAGAGTTGTTGACTAGGAAGATGTGCCTTAATAACAGTGACTCACAACTGAGTGGTGCTTCGGAGTTTTAGAAATGCTTTACCATTGATGTCCTCATTGCTTCTCACAACAAAACCATGGACTAGGCACTACCTTCCCATTTTTTCAGAAGAGGAAACTGAGCCTCAAAGAGGTATATTGACTTGGATAGGGCAAAACAGGGAGTTGAGCAGAGCTGGGGATTTAAACTCAGAGCCTTTTGTGTCTCAGTGCTGTTACATGCAGGGCCTGAATGAATTATCCTGTGCTAAAGTCTGTGCCACACATGCATTTGGTTCACTTGATCTTTCATCCAGCAGACATTTTGAGTGGAAGTTGTGCGCTGACTTGGCCAGTGGTCAGAAATCATAGGTTGGAGTGCTATTGAGGGTGCATAAGGGTTAGGGCCCCAAGAATGCCCAACGGATGCACCAGACAATAGTAATCCACTTCAACCAAGTTCCTGGAGGAGATGCGTGCATACACACACACACAGACATGACATGAGAGTACCTAAAGAAAGCAGAGTTCTGCTCCACGATTAGATGGACTTGAACCCTGTGGCAGACACTACTGGGGCTCTGCCCACATCCCCACAGACTCACCGTTCCAGGGCATGAAGCCCGAACTGCCAGCTCTTGGTACCTGCATCTCTCTGCCTATTACTTCCTGGTTGCCAGAGCCCCATTCTACCTCCCAGGCCAAACTGCCTTCTGAGGGCAACCATCAACCAAGACTATGAGGAGCTGGTGGGTAAAGACTCCAGCTCTCCGCCCTCAAGTGGAGTGACTCTGTGGCAGGGTTCTACATTGTTTTCCAGAATTCCCCAGTGGAGTGAGGCTCCATTTGCCTGCGGTGGTAATTTGCTTGATAACGTGCCCCTTACTGACTGTCTTTCTTTCCTGGGATCACTTTTCCACCCCTTTCCCATGTGTCCTAGAATCCCTCTCCAGTAGATTACTTGCACTAGGATTCTTGCTTCAGATTCAGCTTTTGGAAAATTCCGACTAAGAGAGGTGAGCCTTTCCCCAACCCAGCTTGACATATCCCATGACATCAAAGCCCGGGTCAGATCTTATGCACAGTGGCCACTGGGAGGGAAGAGACACTGCTGAAGCCACCCACATGTGCTACACGGTGACTCCCCCGACTGGCAAATGTAGCCCATCTGGTCCCTGGAATCTGAACAATTCAGAGGCTACTTCTTCCTGAGTGTGTGTGTGTGTATATAGATAGGAAATCCCTTGAGAGCTCTACCTCCCCTGGAAGTGGGCATGAAATATCTGTCCTGTGTTAGTCACTGGAGGCACCAAGATGAATGAGCCATCATCCCTCCTTAAGATACTCTTAGGGCAGTTGTGTTATTATGGTTGGGTGAAATCTAACACTAACAGTCCTGTGCGCAGACAGTTATTGGAGCAGCAAATTGCAGCAATGAGTTGGATTCTTAGAGAAGTCTTCACTGAAGAGGTGTTACTTTCATTGAGTCTTCAGTTCAGTTCAGTTCAGTCACTCAGTCGTGTCCAACTCTTTGCGACTCCATGAATCGCGGCACGTCAGGCCTCCCTGTTCATCACCAACTCCCGGAGTTCACTCAGACTCACGTCCATCAAGTCAGTGATGCCATCCAGCCATCTCATCCTCTGTCGTCCCCTTCTCCTCCTGCCCCCAATCTCTCCCAGCATCAGAGTCTTTTCCAATGAGTCAACTCTTCACATGGTGGCCAAAGTACTGGAGTTTCAGCTTTAGCATCATTCCTTCCAAAGAAATCCCAGGGCTGATCTCCTTCAGAATGGACTGGTTGGATCTCCTTGCAGTCCAAGGGACTCTCAAGAGTCTTCTCCAACACCACAGTTCAAAAGTATCAATTCTTCGGCACTCAGTCTTCTTCACAGTCCAACTCTCACATCCATACATGACCACAGGAAAAACCATAGCCTTGACTAGACGGACCTTAGTCAGCAAAGTAATGTCTCTGCTTTTGAATCTAGGTTGGTCATAACTTTTCTTCCAAGGAGTAAGCATCTTTTAATTTCATGGCTGCAATCACCATCTGCAGTGATTTTGGAGCCCCAAAGAATAAAGTCTGACACTGTTTCCCCATCTATTTCCCATGAAGTGATGGGACTGGATGCCATGATCTTCGTTTTCTAAATGTTGAGCTTTAGGCCAACTTTTTCACTCTCCACTTTCACTTTCATCAAGAGGCTTTTTAGTTCCTCTTCACTTTCTGCCATAAGGGTGGTGTCATCTGCATATCTGAGGTTATTGATATTTCTCCTGGCAATCTTGATTCCAGCTTGTGTTTCTTCCAGTCCAGCGTTTCTCCTGATGTACTCTGCATATAAGTTAAATAAGCAGGGTGACAATATACAGCCTTGATGTACTCCTTTTCCTATTTGGAACCAGTCTGTTGTTCTATGTCCAGTTCTAACTGTTGCTTCCTGACCTGCATACAGATTTCTCAAGAGACAGGTCAGGTCTTAGTGAATGAGTTAGAACTTGTTAGGGTTTTCGTGGTGGAAGGAAAAGAGAAGTGGCTTAAGAATGCCCAGACACTTAAATCTCCCACCTGGAAGTGACATGCACCACTGTGCTCATGTTCCCTTGGCTAAAGCAAGTCACAAGGTCATATACCTAAGTACCAGTGGGTGGGGAAGTACAATTCTACCACATGTCCACGTTTGAATGATTCAAACTAGCCAATCCTAAACTTGTTTATGCTGCGTTGGCTGTTGCTTCACTTGCGAGTATGTGTGTGCTCAGTCGTGTACAATTCTTTGCCACCCTATGGACTCTAGCCCTCTAGGCTCCTCTGTCCGTGCAATTTTCCAGCAAGAATGCTGGAATGGGTTGTTTCCTCCTCCAGGATATCTTCCTGACCCAGGGACCAAACTGGCGTCTCCTGCATTGGCAGTGGGATTCTTTATCATTGAGACACCAGGGAAGCCTGTTCCTTCACATCGTAACCACAATAAACGTTCTTGCCTACAATTATTCCCTCTCCCTTGCCTCCTAACTGACGCTGGTGTTTCCCCATGTGGCCCCTACGGTATGGCCTGCCTCTTCTCTTGGAAACTGTGAGCAACAAATTATCTTTTCAATGTCAATTGTTTCCTGATTTATCTTCCTTACCATAGCTAAATAATAATAAAACATATTAAGACACATCCATATTCTGATATCTCAGCTATTGATGATATCAGAAACTGAGAACTGGGAGATGCAAAAGCAGATACTCTGGGTCCTCAAGCTGGATTGTGGCAGGCAGGGCAAGACCAACCCAGCCTCAACCAGCTGAGAGACTCCCATCTTCCAGAGGAAGAGAAGCCCCACTCCTGTCCTGAGAATAACAAATGAGGCTGAAGCATTTCTTTGGGGGAAATGAGTCAGTGACTTCCTATCTGATCAACTCCCAACAAAAAACAGCCAAGCCCAAGCTCTGGGGTCTGCGTGGCTTCCTTGCTGCGCTCCACTGCCAAAATGCCCAGAGTTCTCTTTGGTGCTGACCCCGCCTCAGGGAAGGGAAGGGACATAGGTGATTGACAGGGGTGGACATAGGTGACTGACAGGGTGGCCGACTTGCTTCCTGAAGTTGACCCACTGCACTTGGGCCTCCATCCTCTGGTGGTTATTGTTCTGCAGCCTCAACCAGAGTCAGTGAGATCAAGACTGTGGAAATATGGGCAATGGAAAGTGGGATTCCAGGCTTAGGTACCACTGATTGATTAGTCCAGCTATTAACACTGTGATGCTGAGGATTCCTCACTAGGCCTCATACTTCTTATCTGTAAAATCATGACAGCAGTCTTATTTCCTAACCCAGAAGATTTACTGTGAGGACTGATCTCCTCAACCTGCAAAAACAAATGAAATTAAACAAAAAAGCAAGTAAAAAAAAAAAACTACAGCAGGCAACATAATAAATGGTGAAATACTGATAATGTTCCTTTGAGATCAGGAATGAGATAAGGATGCCTGTTACTATTACTTCTTTCCAAAATGTACTGGCAATACTAGCCAGTGCACCAAGGCAAGAAAAAGAAATAAATGTCTAAAGACTGAAAAGGAAAAATGAAAACTCTCATTTTTATAGATGAAATAGAATGTTTGCCTGTGTGCGTTTGTGTGTGCTCAGACACTCAGTTGTGTTTGCAACCCCATGGACTATAACGCCACAGGCTCCTCTGTCTGTGAGATTTTGCAAGCAAGAATACTGGAGTGAGTTGCCATTTCCTCCTCCAGGGAATCTTCTGACCCAGGGATCAAACCTGCGTCTCCTGGGCCTCCTGCATTGGCAGGTGGATTCTTACCACTGTGCCACCTAAGAATCTACAGAAAAATTGTTAGAATAAGCGAGTTTGGTAGTGTTGCTAGATATAGAGGCATTGCACAAAAATCTATTTCTATGTATGTTCCAGATCTCTATTCCCAAGTAACAAATCATTCCAAAACTTTATGATTTAAAATTATAATTGTTTATTATCTCTCATGATTTCTGTGCGTTTTGGATTGAGGAAGAACTCAGCTGGATGTTTCAGGATTTTTCATTGTTTCAAGACTGCAGTCAGTCAGTATATGGAGCTAGAATGGCAGGGGACTGGTGGCATTTTCCTCTCCATTTTTAGTCTTAAGGTCACTGCATATGGATTCTCTGTGTGGGCTACTTTAGACTTCTTCAAAGCAGCTTAGGGCTTCTTACATAGTGCTTAGTGTTCCAAAGACAAATGTCCCAAGACAAAGAGCCAGGCAAAAGATATATCAACTTTCATAACCTAGACTCAATTCTGTATCACTTCTGCTACATTCAATTTATTAAAAACCATTAAAACCAACACTTTTTTAAAGAGGAAGGTTATTAGGCTCCATTATTTGGGAGGATATCAAATAATTTGCAACCCACTCCAGTACTCTTGCCTGGAAAATCCTATGGACGGAGGAGCCTGGTAGGCTGCAGGCCATGGGGTCGCTAAGAGTCGGATACGACTGAGCGAATTCCCTTTCACTTTTCACTTTCATGCATTGGAGAAGGAAATGGCAACCCACTCCAGTGTTCTTGCCTGGAGAATCCCAGGGATGGGAGACCCTGGTGGGCTGCTATCTATGGGGTCGCACAGAATCAGACATGCCTGAAGTGACTTAGCAGCAGCAGCAGCAAATAATTTGCTGACGTATTTTAAAACCAGCACACTATACTGGCAGCAAACAGAAAATTAAAAAAAAAAATAAATCCTCACATATAAAAAAATCATTGATAATAGTATCAAAACCATAAAATATCCAGGACTAAATCTATTAAAATGTGTGCAAGTTCTATATATAAGAAACTACAAAACACTGCTGAGGTGGCTTTTTTAAAAAACCTAAATAAATGAAGGGACATACCATGTTTATGGATAGGAAGACAATATTTACTAATGTCAGTTTTACCCAAATTGATCTAAAGATTCTATGTGATAGCAATCAAATCTCAGCAGGATTGTGTGTGTGCCAGCATGTGTGTAAACAGACAACCTTTATTTTAAAATTTTTATGAAACTGCAAATGTCAAGAATAGGCAAGGCACTCTACACTTTAAAAGTGGGTAGATTTAGTCTATGGGACATTAAAGACTTATTGAAAACTACAGAAATTCAGTCAATGTGATAATGGCTCAAGGAGAGACAAACAGGCTAATGGAACAGACTAGAAAATTCAGAAACCTTCGGATGAACATATGGACTACCTGGTTTATGGCAAAGTTAACACTGCAGAGAAGTGGGAGAAAAGGTGATCTTTTCAATAAATGCTGCTGGGTCAGCTGGATATTCAGATTGGAAAAAAAAAAAAAAAGGAGAAGGACCAGGGGGAAATTCATTCTAATGAGATATGACAATGCATTTTAGAAACAATGATTGATGAAATGTATTTAGAAGTTCTTTCCTTTCTGAGCTGTAATTTCCCTCTGTTGTTCCCAAACCTTTAGTGAAAGCCTCTTTCCCTCACCTATCCTGTATCAGGGCACCCTTATGGTCATGAATAAGTGGTCCTAGCTTGAAGCCAGGACCAGCAAAGCCCAGATCACAGTTGGGAGCTAAGTTCCAAGCTGGTTCCTGTGAGGGCAAGAGGCTCACTCGCTTTTCTCCAGATGCCATCTCATGTTCTGCTGCCATTCAAGACTCCCATTCTGACCTGCTTCCACCTCCTGGCCTCAGACCCTTCCCAGCCAGGCATCCTGAGTGTGCCAGAGTCGGGAACCAGAGGGCAGGGCTGGTGGCCCAGTCCGTGGAAAGTGAGGGCGTAGAGGCCCTCCGAGTAGACAATTCTTAGATGGGAAGGGGAGGAGCAACACAGGCTAGCTGTCCGCTGGTGATGGGAGGAGTTAGGGGCTTTTTTTGTGGGAGGGGGCGCTCGTCTCAGTCACCTCTCTGCCCCACTGTGGGAGCCATCTCACTTCCAGTCTCTCACTCCAGGGGACCGTGGTGGTTAGTGGTGGCGTTTGCTGGTCGTGAGGATGGGGGTGGCCTATTCTGGCCGCCTCCCCAGAACTTCAGTTCCTAGTCTCTTCTTTCTATGCCCCTTCTCTCTCTGTCATTAAAGGATGCTTTAGACTCCTCCAGGTGGTGTCAGTCCTGGATCCTCTGGGGACCGCGGAGCCCACTCCATTACCGATCCCACAAGTCCTTGCCTCAGTTTCCTCATCTGTAAAGTGAGAATTTAAGCAGCAGCCCCCCAGCCCCCTCAGGGCCGCTCTTTCGGTGACTCAGATCAGTGGGACCCGGAGCGAGGACATCCTACGATCGGCCGGCCTCGGGCTCTGGGCAACGCCGGGTAACGCAGCATCCATCTGCGAAAGTGTTCCTTCTCTTCTGCCACCTTCAGGGCTCAGCAACGCCCTGGTATCTCGGGCGGGGAGAGTCCCACTTCTGGGGAGGGGTGTAGTACGGCTTTCTCCCTCCCCTCACCCTTGGTGGCGGAAGGCGGGACGGGAAAGGGCCGTCTGGACGGGCGCGCAACCCTCCGGGACCCGCGGGGGCGGAGAGCCGGGCGGGGGACCCGGCGGCTGCCGGGCCCCGCGGGAGGAGTCTCCCCCCCGGGACCCAGAGCCCCGGCCCTCCGCGGCGCCCGGGGCCGGAACAATAGCGCGCGCGGGCGGGCGGGGGCGGGGCGCTCCGCCGGGCACCGCCCCCGGCCCGCCCCCCGCGCTCGCACACCCGCTCGCACACTGGCTCCCACCCGCCGCCCGCCCAGGCACTGCCCGCGGGAGCCGCCGCCGCCGCCGCCGCGCCCGCCATGGACGTCCGCCTGTACCCCTCGGCGCCCGCGGTGGGCGCGCGGCCCGGGGCCGAGCCGGCCGGCCTGGCGCCCCTGGACTATTACCACTGCGGCAAGGTAGGCGGGGGCGGGGTGGGGGCCCGGCGGGCGGGGCCTGCCCGCGCCTTCGGACCCCGCGCCGCGCCGGAGCGTCCCGGGCTGGAGCGCGCGGGCAGCGGTCACCCGGCGGCTCGGGACGCGGGCGCTCTCGGGGACACGCGCGGGGAGATGCTGGCGGTGCGGACGCGCGGGCACACGCACCCCCCAGCCCTGCCGACGGGCACACACGCCGCTCACGCCGATCCCTAGGCGGTGACACTCAACGCCCGGAGTTGTTGGGATCACAGGCAGAAGTCACCCGACAGTTGCTCACACGAAGTCACAGTGACACGCTCGCCACGTCCCCCCTGACGGCCTCGCCTGCATTCACGAGCCGATGCGCAGTGACCCACTGTCGCCCAGCCACGCACCTGCTCACACTACCGTCCCGCACAGGTCACCCTCGTCCGTACACAACCACACGCAGTCACGCGCCCACCTGCACTGTCACCCCGCCGCGCACAAGTCACCGTTCTCACGCGACGCCGCGGCACACCGCGTCCCGTGCCCCCACGCCGCCACACGCGGCCACAACTCGGGACAAGCACACAAAGAAGTCGCTCCGACAGTCGCTCGCCCGCGCTCCCAGTGACTTCCACGGTCGCACGCTGTCACCCACAGCCACCCACCCCGTGGACGGTGAACCTCAGGCACACGAATCGCCCTGACAGTCACCCAGTCACGCGCGGTCACACCCAGGGGCAGCAGCATCCCGCGCCCGGCCGTCCACACCCGCGCGTCGGGGTTTTTAACTTCTTGCCGCCGAAGCGCACGAATTGGGCCGTTTACGAATCGGTTGTCATCGCCCGGCGGAGCCTCCCACCGAGGCCTGTCCCCTCCCCGGAACGGCGAGCGGGCGCTTTCCCGACTGGAGTTGTGGTGAGGGGCGCCCCTTCTTTCCCGAGATCGCCACCCCAACCCGCGACCAGGTCCTACCCGCAGCGAGGTCCCCGCCGCGCTGCCCGGCCCGGGCGCGGTGAGAGCTCGCGCTTCTGGAAGCCGGGACGGGCGGCGTCCGACCCCACTCCGCGCTGCCAGCCCAGCCCCGGACCCTGCGTGGCAGCGGCGCAGTCCGAGACTCTTCTTTCGCCCAGGAGGGAACTTTCAAACTTAAGTTAGGAAGCCGGACAGTCCGTGCGTCCGCGGGTCGGTGCGTCGGTCCCGGGCTGGCCGAAGCCGAGCGCGGCTTTTCGTCACTCGGAGCCCGGATTGAACGGCGCGCGTGGGTTTCCCCGCGGCCAAGGCGCAGACGCGCGGGCTCCGTGGCGCTGCGTGGTGAGTGCCAGTCCGGTGGCTGGGTCGGCGCCCCTCCGGGGTCTTAACCCCACCTCGCAGGCTCTTCTTCAAGCTTCTTGCTATGGGGATGCTGCGGGGAGGGGGCGTCCCCGCGCGGAACCTGGGGGCCGCCCCGGCTGAACCTCGCTGGCTGCGTCCTCAGGCCTTGGGGAGCGGCTTCTGAAGTCTAGGGGCAGAGCCCTGCGCAGTTCCCCTAGGGCATGGGGTGGGGTCCGGGGCCCCCAGACCTGGGGCGGGGATGAGCCGTATGTGAGATCGCGCGGAGGATGGGGCGATTTATCTTTGGTCCAGTGACCTGCAAAGTTAGAAGCAAAAGAGGAGGATGGAGTCTTCAAGAGAAGGCAGGTTCTCTGGCCGCTTCCATTTGATGGAGGGGAAATTGATGAGAAGTAGCAAGTGGAATCTTTAGGAAGCAGAAGACAGTTGGATGGGGGGGGGGGGGGCTCGTGGGCAGTGGTCTATCTGCTGCCCTTGGCTTTGTTATTTTTTTAAATATGAAGTCGGCCAGGTCCCAGCCTCTGGTTTGGGGGCATGGGTGAGTCTGGGGATGTGTGCCTCAAAGTTTGGTTAGGTGGGTGCCCCTCACCTGCAGTGCTCCTTTGCAGGGTGGTGTTTCTGTAAACGCCGTTAGAGTGGGGTGGTCTCCTAAGGGGGCCTTTGGGAGGTGGCATTCAGCCGAGGCCCCTGCTTTATTCTGATGTTCTGTAAAGCTCTGACTCATCACCAAGATCCAGTGTGAAACCCTGGTGGGAGGAAACCAGTCAGGGAAGGAGAAGCTGGTGATTCTGGTTTCTGTCTGTGATCTCCCGACCCCTGGCCCAGAGCGCAGGGTGTGTCCAGGTGGGAGGAGGGTGGCGTTTGGGTCACTAGGGTAGGTGAAAACCAGATCTGACTTTCTACTTGGACGTGGGAAATGCTTCTCAATCCTGCAGCCTGGTGGCAGGGGGAGACAGAGGATGTCACTTGGTTCAGGGAGGGACGAGTCAGAAGCCTGTTGGTAGCAGATCACCAAAGGGCACTCGCCTTCAGTGCTAGTGGTTGGGGGTGGTGGTGCAAGTTGTACCAAGAAACTGATGCCCCTTGTTCTCCCAAGCTTCTTGGTACAGCAAGGAGGGAGTGGGGAGATCCTGGTCACTCTCCAGACTGGAGGGGAGACACACCCAAGGTGCAACCATGACCACAATTGGGATCTATAGACTGGGGTGCACAGCCAGGACGTGACCCACACCTTGGGGGCTTGGTCACTGGAGTCTAGATAAGAGCCCGGTCCCCACAAGGACCCAAACCTGAGAAGCACAAGGACAAGCCTTTGCCAAGTGACACTGGACAACCATGGGTCAGTTGATCTGGAAGGGCCCTTGGTGACTGTCCCCTTAGTAGTCCTCTAACATAGAGATTCCAGCCTCTTTAAACCAAAGTCATGAGCAGTGGCTGTTCTTTTGGTATCTTTTGTTTGAGAAAATGCAGTGACAAAGCTGCTATGGTTTCATTTTTGCTTTGAAATAGATGTTTATTTTATTAATCACAATATTAGCATGCATTTGAAAAATAGCTTATAAGATATGAAACAGGCACATTACTTATTTCATGTAGTAATGGTGCCTGGTTGAGCATGGGGATTTGCAGCCTTGTAGCTCTGTGTGTCTGCCTACGGGGAACCACTGATCCCCTCCTCCTTCCTTCACACAAGGGGAGACTGAGTCATGGAGTAGGACACTCACAGGTTACACAGCAGATGAAGAGCACAGCGGAGGCCTGAACCCAAGTTCCTGGACTCCCAGTTTGATGCTTGTCTGGCATTCCCCACAGGTCTCTGTCATGGTCTGGGAGTTGAAGTTATGATATCCTTCTAGAGTAACTATGAAGTCCCTTTATTTGGGTTTTGGCAAGGTGCTTTAGCAGGATGGGCGCATTGCCTGGGGCTCCCCGCTCAACGATCGCAGACTAGTGGAAACTGGCCAGTGGCATTGAACAAATCTGGATTCAAATCGCCACTTGTGTCTTTGTGACCTAGGGCAAATGATGCTCATTGATGTATGATTTACATGCACTAAAATGGAAATTTGAAGTGTACTGTTCCATGAGTTTTGACAAATATAACCACCCTTGTGACCCCTATCCCAATCCAGATATAGAACATTCTGTCACCCCCGAAAGGTCCCCCATGCTTCTTTCCAGTCAACACTCCCTACCTCTGGAGGAAACTACTTACCTGATTTCTATTATCAGTGGTTTATTTAAATTCAGTTTATGTGTACTAAGTCAATTTAAGTCCTAGAACTTCATATGAAGCATACACATTTTTGCATCTGGGTTCATTTTGCTCAGTGAAGTCTCCTTAAGATTCATTCATGTTGTATTTATCCCTAATTTGTTCTATTTTATTGCTTAGTAATATTACACTGTGTTGGTTTATTTGTTCACCCGCCGATGGACATTTGTGTTTGTTTCCATGTTGGGGCTGGTATAAATAAAGCTCCTGTGAACATCCTTATACAAGTTTTCTGTGAGTGGGGCAAATTATTTAATATCTTTGAGCCTCAGTGTCCTCTTAAGGACAACACTGTCTACTTCTGAGGTTCAGGAGAGTTAACTGAGTTAATATAGGGTATAAAAGTTCTTGGCACATACCGGCTACTAATTAGATAGCAATGGTATCAACCACTTGGGACCTATTCCAGTGAGAGGCTTAGCATCTCTGTGTTCCACATATCCTTCATCCCTGTTTCAGACATCCTTCGGGGCCAACTTGGGTACCATTTTCTCCATGCAGTGCTCCATGGTCAGTAACCTTCTGTCTTTTTCCAGGCATCCCCTGAAGAACTGGTTACTGCTTGGGTTTTGGCATGTTCTGCCATCCATCACTCAGTCAACAAACAGTTATAGAGCACGTCTTTGTGCTAGGCACCGTACTTGGCAACAGAAGTGAAACAAAGTGACTCAAATTGCTTCCCTCTTGAGCTTATGTATCAGCATGGGAAGTCATAAATATATGGATGAGATCGTTGTGGTATTGTGACCGATGCCATCAGTACGACTATGGAGAAAAAGGAAGCAGGGAAGAGAGGAGTGTCAGGTCCAGGGACTGGTTTGCCATTTTAAGTAGTAAGGTTGGGGAAGGCCTTGTGGTTTAGACCAGGAGTTCTCAAATTCATGTACACAATAGGAATCATCTGGCAAGATTTGAAACACAGGTTCCGGGGCACCCTTCCTGCCCTGAGATTCTGATTCAGCTAATTTGTGCTGGGGTCCTGAGGGTCTGCGTGTCTGACGTGCTCCCAGTCCTGCCGCTGCCACTCCAGAGACCACATGTTATGTAGCAGTGGTTCAGTTGTTTGTATACAGGGTTTTGTGGGCTCCCACCAGGCAGGAACCGTGCCCAGCACCTGGCACAGTGCCTGACCGATAATTACTCAGGAAATTGTGCTGGTGGGTGAATGATTCAACTCTCCACCCCCACAGCTCTGGGCACAGCATCTTGCCCCTGCATGCGATCTAGACAAGCTTGGGTAGTGAGTGATTGGTGGCTCCTTGTGACGAAAATCCACGAAGTGGGAGGGCCTGGTCCCACCTTCACCCAGACTTGAGATTGGAGAGGCCTGCTCAGCATCCCTGGTAGGTGAGATCCCCATGGCATCTTTCTGCTGGGACACTGGTGGCTGTGGGTGGGTCCCTGGAGGAGGAGCCCTGGGCTGGCTGGTCCTGGGGGAACTTTGGAAGGGCGGGCGCCTGTGTTTCTGTTAGGAGGCTTTTTCACTTTCTGTCCAAGGATGTTCTCTATAGGATGTCCTCTATAGGATGTTCTCTATAGGATGCCCTCCCCCAGCCTGTCCCAAAGATTCCACAAGGACCACACTTCTATACCTTATCGATGTCAGGAGCAGCAGCCCAGGTCCGGCACAGCTGTCCCCAGTCTACTGGATGACCTTGAGCATGAAAATGCCATACCCTGGGCCTGTGTTCCCCTCTGTGCAAAAAGGAGAGCAAATTAGTGACCCTTAGCCTTGTGAGATGGGGGGCTGTGGTGTGGAAATCTAATGAAATAAAGTCTGGGCATGTCCTTTATAACTGTAGAGTGGGGTCCCCCTGGCAAGGATGAGGATTATGCTTTTTGAAGAGATGGGCTCTTATATACTTTAGTAGGTAGGTTACCACCGTCTCTGTCTCCCTTTACTTTTGTATTCCCAGAGCTGGCCTGGCACATAGGTGCTAGGCAAATATTTGCTGAATGAATGAATTCTGGGCTGGCCTGTTGTTCCCTGTGGCTTGAAGAACTTAGCATCTGTTTGGCTTTTATAATCTGAAGACTTTTGCAGTGAGCGCATGGTATTCAGGGCAGGGCAGAGGCCAAGAGTCTTTTGGCTGACCTGACATTCCTAGAAGAGCTTCCCTGCGTAGGCCCCGGGGACTGAACCCAGCATGGAGAGCAGCCAATAAGCTGGGAAGAGCCTTATCCTTATCCCAAGGATCTCTGTGTGGCATAGCTGCCAGCCCCATGTGATTCTATAGGGCATTTATTTTGCTCCTCTGATTTCCCAGTGCTGGTCTCAGGTTAGAAAGGCAGTGTAAATTCTGTAACCCAGCAGACATGGCTTTGATCCTCAATGCAGGCAAGTTATTTCACCTCCCTGTGCCTCAATCTCCTCATCTGGAAAATGGGCACATCAATACTTCCCCCCACCCCAACCCCTGACCCCCATGAGGTTGCCTTGAGGCCTAGAAATCCTGCTTGTAAGGCACTCAGCGCCAGCAGGAAATGCTTTCATTTCTATTCACAAAGAACAGCACAATTGAAAGTTAAAATGCAAGAGAAATCTAGTTTCAGCGCAGGCTGCTGGGGGAAGGGTCTTCCTAACGTGAGATCTCTTCGTGCTGTGGTCTCTGGATCTGATTTTCCCGGGCCTCCAGTTGGAAGTGGTCCCTGCACAGCATTATGGAGGGACAAGGATCTGTGCACTTCCTTTGCGTCTTTTTTTTTCTTCTTTCTTGAATCTGTGTGGGAGGGAAGGTGGGTTTTGGAGGCAGAGAAGACCAGTACAAATTGCAGCTGCGTGGTTCAGTAGCGAGGGCTGGTGACCTGTGCACATCATTTAACCTCTCCAAGTCTCAGTTTTTTCCATCTGTACAAGGGAGGCATAATGCCTTCCTCATATTGTTGCTGTGAAGCTCAGATTAAAGTAACAGATATGGAAGTTCCCTGTAACCTAGAACAGTGTTTCCCAACCTCAGCAATATTGACAGTTTGGACCTGACAATTCCTTGTTGTGGGGGTTGTTCCATGCATGATGGAATGTGGAGCAGCGTTCTCGGCCACTACCAACTGATGCCAGGAGCACCTCCCCTCGAGTCATGACAATCAAAAATGTTTCCAGACTTTGCTAAGTGTTCCCTGGGGGGTGGGGAACAAAATCACCCCAGTTTGAGAACCACTGATCTGGAAAGTGGCTCAGGTAAACTAGGAGATGATGGTGATGAGAGTGGCAGAGTTTGAGGTTCACGCTTTCTGTCTGGTATTTTAGTCTTGTGTCTCCCTGTCAGCAAATCCTTTATCCACACGGTTGGCCATTATCTTTTTTTTATTTGTTTACATGGACTGAAAACCTACGTAGTGATGTTTCAGCATGGTTTGGGAGCAGCAGGAAAAACATATGGTAAGTAATTATTAACTTAATGAGTCGTGGTAAATTGTGATTTTATAACTTAGTGAAAACATGTTGTATAACACAGGATAATAAATTTTGATCAATTATCCTGAGGCTTAAATTTCCTGCTGTACAGTTGCTGTTTCTGGTGCCTGCAAGAGGGAGCAACAGGGTTGTGGTTTTACAAGGCTGGATTTTCTGCTGGGTTTTTCTGATGCTCAACAAGTTTTCTTGAGTGCCTACTGTGTGCTAGGGGATTCAGCCCTGTCCTGAAGGCTGTGACTTGATAGGAAACTTGGCTTTCCTAGATGAAAGACCATGTGGATCTGTAATATTTTGGCTCAGAATGCAGAGTCACAATTAACTATATAACTGTCTGGGGAAATGACAGTGTCAGAGGTGTGAGTAGGCTTCAAATAGCAAAGTCTTACAAGAAACACCAAGCGGGCTATGTGGGGCGCATGCGGAGTGGTGGGAAGACCTTCTAGGCAGAGGGGCAGCTCTTGCAAGGTGGTTTGGGGATACTGTCAGCCTAAGTTGGGGAGACCGGCCTGCAGGAGAGAGGGATACCGGTAGGAGTCATTATGCGGAGGGTTGAATTCGAGCTGCTTAGGTTTTAAGTGGAAAGACGTGGGGGCGCCACAGTTATCGTTCAGAGTATGAACTGTTCCTTGTTGCTGGATCCAGACCATTGTTGGTGACCGTCTCTTGGTCTTCTGCTGTAGGAAAATTTTTGTTTGTTTTGGTAGAGGGTTTAATATTATTATAAATGCCTATAAAATATTCTTCACTTATATGGATCTGGCATTCTCTTTCCGTTTTTATTGCAGTGTAGTTGGTTTACAATACTGTGTTAGTTTCAGGTGTACAACAAAGTGATTTAGTCATCATATATGCATTTTTTTTTCAGATTCTTTTCCATTATAGGTTACAAGATACTGACTTTGTTCTTTATTTTATATGTGGTAGTGTGTATCTGTTGGGCTTCCCAGGTGGCGGTAGTGGTAAAGAACTCGCCTGCCAATTCAGGAGATGTAATAGATGCAGGTTCGATCCCTAGGTCAGGAAGATCCACTAGAGGAGGGCATGGCAACCCACTCCAGTATTCTTGCCTGGAGAATCCCAAACATGGACAGAGGAGCCCGGTGGGCTATGAGTCCATAGGGTCACAAAGAGTCAGACATGATTGAAGTGACTTAGCATGCATGTAGCATCTGTCTATTAATTGCATACTCCTAATTTATCCCTCCTCTCCTTTCCCCTTTGTTAATCATAAGTTTATTTTCTATGTCTGTGAGTCTATTTTTGTTTTGTAAATAAGTTGATTTTATTATTTTTTAGATTCCACATATAAGTGATGTCATATATTATTTTTCTCTGTCTGACTTAGTTCACTTAGTATAATATTCTTTAAGCCTGTCTGTGTTGCTACAAATGGCAATATTTCATTTTTCATGGCTGAGTAATGTTATATATATGTATGTATGTATGTATATAAACACACACACACACCACATTTTCTTTATCCATTCATCTTTTGTTGGACACTTAGGTTGCCTCCATGTCTTAGCAATTGTAAATTATGCTGCTGTGAACATTGGAGTGCATGTATATTTTTGAATTAGAGTTTTCATTTTTTCCAGATGTATACCTAGGGGTAAGATTGCTGGATCATATGGTAACTCTATTTTTAGTTTTTTGAGTAACCTTCATACTGTTTTCCATAGTGGCTGCACCAATTTACATTCTGCTGTGGGAAAGTTTAATGACTTATGTTTGATTTCCCCCAGTAGTCAGAGATGCTCTGCTTCTCAAACTTCAGTGCGACAGAATTACCTGGAGGGCAGTTGGAACTCAGAATGCTGGTGCCATGCACACACTCCCGCACCACCCCCCGCCTCACCACATCGCACAGTTCTTATTCAGTAGGTCTGGGCAGGAGTTGGAAATGTGCACTGCCCACAGTTGGCTATGCCAGTGCTGCTAGTCTAGGGAGCACACTTAGAGAACCGGTTCTCGTCTAGACGATGGAAGAATTTTGTATCTTGGCCTCGGGCAGCAGGGATGTGCTGCTGGCCTGGGGCATGTAAGCCTGGATTGGACTTGGTCGGGTGTCTCTGAGATTCTTGCCTTCTTCAGGACCCCTGTGGGTCAGGGGGAGTGTCTCCATCTGGGAGACAACTTTACATGGAACTCCTTGGAAACGGACTCTGAGATGGAGAGTTGCCTGTGGAAGGTGTTATTTGCAGGGAAGTTCTCAGGAGGAGCACCTTGAACGGAGTAGGGGAAGTGTGACTGGGCAGAGGGAGGTGCTGGCCTGGAAGATACGTAATGATGAAAGTGACCCACAGGGAAGTTTGGAGCTGGGCTCCAGTGTGTCCCAAACTGAGGCAAGGGGGCTGCCCACTCCTTGAATTCTTGTGTCCTCTGGTTGCTGTCTTCAGGCAGCCCCACGTATAGCTGTGAGCCCAGCAGTTTGGGAGTGAATGAGTGGAAAGGGAAGCATCCCAGTATCTGTTTCAGGGAGCTGCACTTGGGGGAGAAGACTCACCTTCCTCTCTGTCCCCAAGAAATCAGGGGCCAGCGTGTTGTTAATTTTTAGAGACTTTTGAGTCACTGACTGGATTCTTCTTTATTTCGTGCTGTGAGTGAGAACTGGTAGATAACTGCTTCTTAGGACCAAATGAAGAAAAATGGTCATTAGTGGGATATTCTGGGGCCCAGCGAGTTTCTGACACATTCCTAGGTAGGATTCCAGAGTTTTTGCATTGAAATGTCACACATTTTTCCTGTGTGGCGGGAAAGACTCCACCACATTGGTTCCTGAGGAGCTTCTGGGTCCTGCCTGCGTGAGGCACATCTGGGCAGGGGGCCGTGGCTTTCTCTTTGGACTGAAGTCCTGTCACATTCTTCAAGAGCCTCTTTGCCCTGCCCCAGTGTAAGTCAGCAGCCATGGTGTTCTCCTTACCAATCTTTCATCTTCTCTGAGCAACCAAGAAGCTCAGAGGCAAATGCCTGGGTCACTTGTAGGCATGACATAGGATATCATGGGACATCTTTTGCTCATTAATTTACTCCCAATTTCATTTCATTCTTCTTTCATTTCCCTCTTTGTCTTAAAAGTGAAAGTGAAGTTGCTCAGTTGTGTCCGACGCTTTGCGACCCCATGGACTGTAGCCTGCCAGGCTTCTCTTGCCTGGGATTTTCTAGGCAAGAGTACCAGAGTGGGTTGCCATTTCCTTCTCCAGCGGATCTTCCCAACCCAGGCATCGAACCTGGGTCTTCCACATTGTAGGCAGACGCTTTACTCTCTGAGCCACCGGAGAAGGCAATATTATTTTTTATTTTATTTTAAAAAAATTTTAGCTGCACTGGGTCTTCATTCAGGTACATGGGCTCTTCATTGCAGTGTGTGGGCTCAGTAGTTGCAGCACGGGCTTAGTTGCCTCGAGACTTGTAAGATCTTAATACTCAGCCAGGGATCGAACTTGCATCCTCTGCATTAGAAGGCAGATTCCTAACCACTAGACCACCAGGAAAATTCCTCGCCTTTCTCTCTTTTTTAAAAATTGTTTTTATTCTCTATAAAATACACTGAAATATTTTAAGAGTAGAAAAAAAGTAGAGCCTCTCTCATTCTCTTTCATTTTCCCCACTGCCCTCTCAGCCCTGCTCCCTAGGGTTAATCACAGAGTGAAGTGTGGTGAGTATACTTCCAGGCATAACCGTTCTTTAGTTCAGTGCTTCTAATAAGTATCATTTCTATTTCTGTAATCACTTTTTCATTTCCCAGAATACTATATTGTTTCTTGATTGATCTTATGTTATAGTAGCTCATCCTTTTCTAAATGGATATATGAACATCTTGAATCTTTTTGAAGACGATAATTCAATTGTTTAAAAAAGTCATTTTCTGTTTGCTGCGTTAACTCTGTTTTCTTGTTGACTAGCTCTTTGGTTCACTTCCTGGTCCCTCTTTTATGCTGATATTTTCTACAAATGCCTGATAATTCTTGGTTGACATTTATTTGTAAACAAGGTTCTAGATTGATCTATTCTGTGGTTGTAAGTTTCCTCAACATCTGTGAAAGCCACGAGCATGTAGGTAGGCAATGCAAATGTTGGTTTGAGGTGCCCTGAGGATGGTCTGTGTGTAGACATTTGAAGCTGGAGACTTCTGCTGGAGCATGGGACAAGCTCACTTGCAGCTGGGTGGGGACCTCCATGTCTCTTCTCAGCCAGCAGTCACCCATGGGCACTAGTGCACTTTGCGTTTCCTGCATCATGCGCTTCCATAGCAAGGGGGAATCCCTGAGACAGACTTCTTGTTTAATTATAGAGTCCTTCTCCCTGGCTTAGTCCCAGGTTAAAGCCAACAGTCAGCTTCTCTGAGGACTGTTGTTGTTCAGTCGCTCAGTCCTGTCCAACTGTTTGCGACCCCATGAACTGCAGCACACCAGGCCTCTCTGTCCATCACCAACTCCTGGAGTCCACCCAAACCCATGTCCATCATGTCAGTGATGCCATCCCACCATCTCATCCTCTTGCCCCTTCTCCTACCCAGCATCAGGGTCTTTTCCAATGAGTCAGCTCTTTGCATCAGGTGTCCAGAGTATTGGAGTTTCAGCTTCAGCATCAGTCCTTCCAATGAATATTCAGGGTTGATTTCCTTTAGGGTTGACTGGTTTGATCTCCTTGCAGAGGACTATAGGTTAACACAAAGGTCAAGTCTCTCAGAGCTTTCAGCCCTTGCTGCCTGTTCTTTGGGATTTTCTGGGTTTCAGTTAAGAAAATAGCTTTTCCTCTTCTAAACCCCACTAGAATGACAAAAAAGGGGAGACAGATATAACACAGATATTCATAATTCATATACACACATATATATTCATAATTCAGATAGATGAAAGCTGAATAACTCCAAAAGGGTCTGTAAGAAAACAAGAAAGGAGTGGCCATCAGAAACATAGAGAGGGTGCTGGAAAGTAAGAAGTTGAAGAGAAAGAGGGTTGAACCGAAACCCAGGAAACCCCAGTCTAGTGGGTTTAGAATAAGGGAGAGGTAAAATTAGGTGTTCCACCCACCATCTTGAAAAAAAAGCACAGTCTCACTGACTTTTATTTCTAAGGTTTGTGCTGTTTTATGGAGAAAAGCAGGGTCAGAATAAGCACAAATTATTAACTGAGCATTTACTGCGGGCTCAGAGCCAGGCCCTCTCACTTCTATCATCTCACTAAGTCTTTGTAAGAACTGTGCTAGACAGACACATCCCCACTGTGGAGGTGAGAAGACTGAGGTCCTAATAAGTCACGTTACAGAAGGCAGCAGAGGAGCTGGCTGGCGGAGCTGGGGTTCGGACTGCCCTCCCCGCGCCTATCTCCTGCAGCCTCCGTGGTGCCAGCTAGAGCTTCCTCCCTCTGCAGAGATGCAAGAGTGGACCAGCTCACCCCCTGTTTCAACTGTTCCGGCATTGTCTATTCTAGGGGGTCAGGGGATTCCCAGCTGGGCCTCCTGGCTTGGTTTTCAGCTTCAAACAGCATTTGGTAGTAGAATGCCTTCACATTAGAGCTAATTAAAACATGCTTATATCGAAGTCAGGTCTAATTTGTAGGAATGATTTAGAAACTTGTTGGAAAGGAATCTACCTCAGTAGTCTAACCCAGGGTCAATCTCATGCATAAATTTTGCTGTTGCACTGTGCTGTGTTTTGACTTGAAGTATAGTTGATAATTGGTGCTAGTGGTAAAGCAACTGCCTGCCAATGCAGGAGACATGAGAGACCCGGGTTCCAACTCTTGGTCAAGAGGATCCCCTGGGGGAGGGCATGGCAACCCCCTCCAGTATTCTTGCCTGGAGAATCCCATGGACAGAGAAGCCTGGCAGGCCACAGTCCATAGCAGAGTAAAGAGTCAGACACAAATGAAGTGACTTAGCCTGCACACACATACTTGATGATGTGGAAGATGGACCCTGGGCCTTTCATTGCTCATTTGTTCTGCAAAGATTCAACAAGTACCTATTGGGCACTACATTATTTAAGGAGATCCCTTTACTCTCCCCCACCCCCCACAAAAAAATAATCTGGGATGGTTCCTTGCTGTCCTTCAAGGGGCCAAATGACCTGAGCAGCAACCCCCACTTCTACCCCATGCGTTCTCTGCCTAATATGTCCACCTGAGCTGTAAGTGAATTTTTATGCAAAACCAGATAGTGGATTCAAATATGATTTTCGAGTTCTGTGGAGGTATTTGGGTTCATATCCTGGCACTTACAAGCTGTGTGACTTTGGACCGCTCACTTAACCTCTCTGCTGCTGCTGCTGCTAAGTCACTTCAGTCGTGTCCAAGTCTGTGCAACCCCATAGACGGCAGCCCTCCAGGCTCTCCCGTCCCTGGGATTCTCCAGGGAAGAATACTGGAGTGGGTTGCCATTTCCTTCTCCAATGCATGAAAGTCAAAAGTGAAAGTGAAGTCGCTCAGTCGTGTCCAACCCTCAGTGACCCCATGGACTGCATCCTTCCAGGCTCTTCCATCCATGGGGTTTTCCAGGCAAGAGTACTGGAGTGGGGTGCCATTGCCTTCTGAGTCTCAATTATCTCACATAACTGCATTTGCATCTTAGGTTTGTGGTGAGGCCTCCGGGAGATCAAGTAAGTCGTATCCTCCCTCGTTCTAGTCCTGGGTGTTGTTCAGGTCATCTGGGCCCTTGAAGGACAGTGAGCATAGATGTCATCCCAAGTTTTGTTTTGGCTGCACCTCGCAGCATATAGGATCTCAGTTCCCTGAGCAGGGATTGAATCCACACCCTCTCTTAACCCCTGGATCACCAGGGCAGTCCGCATCCCAGGTTTTCATGTCTTTTGTAAAGGAGAGGTCTAGGGAGCTTTCAAGTGCAGAATAAGTGTAGTGGTGTTTCTGATTGGGATCGTCTCTTTCCTCCTCTACATCAGTTCTCTTCTTTCTCATGAACGCTCTCACAAAGACTCTAAGGTTCAATGAAACATTCAGCTTCATAAGACTCACTTGGGCAACCCTTGGTACCTGTCTCCTCGAAGGACTTGGAACACGACCCACTGCTTGGCCAGCAGGACACGTGATCTGTGCCTCCTCCGCGGGAGAAGTTCCAGCAGAGGTCTCTGACGTTGTCCATGGAGGGGGACTTCTCTTTTCTTTGTCAGCTCCCCCCAGTGCCAGGTTTTAGTTCAGATGCAAGAGAAGAAGATCCTCAGTAGGGGACTTTGGAAACCACTTGACTTAAAAGCTTCAGTTCCCAAAGGACCATCTCATTCTCTAGTATCTACTTCCCTGCCAGGGGTATGTTGGTTACAAGAGTCATTACACTCAGGGGAAACCTCAGATGTGGCTTCTTTTTAAATATGTATTAACTTGGCTGTGCCAGATCTTAGTTGCAACACTTGGGATGTTTCATCTTCGTGGAGGCACGTGGGCTCTTTAGCTGCGGCATGCAGGCTCTAGTTTCCTGACCAGGGATCGAAGTTGGGGCCTCTGCGTGGGGAGCACAGAGTCTCAGCCACTGGACCACCAGGGAGGTCCCAAATACAGCCTCTTAATCAGATAGTTATAGTTTATTTATAGTTCCTTCCAGTCCAGATGCAACTTATTCAATCAAGGGTCATTTTTACCATAAGCAGAGTGGCCTAGTAACACAGTTAGCATCCTGCCTTCTTCAAGTTTCCAGGGGAGTTATGCTAGGCAATTAACCAAGGGGAAAGTCTCTTGCGAAAGGGTTTGGTGAACCCTTTATTCACATTCACCATCCTGTTTTTCCCCAGGGGTGTCACTTTTTGGCAGCTCTTTCAGAGGGATGAATGAAGTTCTCAGTATGTTTTGAAATGTATCCCATGTTTCTGTATGTTTTCTGATTGATTATATAAAGACACACGCTCACATTCCGGTCAAGAGATATGCCTTGGAGTCATATTGACCTGGAATCAAATTCTGGCTTTGAAACTTAGAGCTAATTCATTTATTCCTTCATTCGTTCAGCCAAGCAAAGAACATTCTCTGCCTGCTGTATGTAGCCCTTGGAGGTAGATGCCAGACATGAACAAATGATGAACACCTAGTCCTTGTCCTTGAGAAGCTGCAGTCTGATATATTAGAGAGACAGGCAAAAAGAAGCAATTCCAAGGAGTGTGAGACTACCAGGCCAGGCAGAGGGTAGAGTGGGGTGGGGGGAGTCAGGGAAGGATTCTCAGAGGAGCGGACACCTGGCCTGTGCTTGGAGATGAATTGGCCAGGTGAAGAAGATAGGGAAGAGCATTCCAGGTAGAAGGAACAGCATGTGCAAAGGCATAGAAGGGGCCGAGAGGGCATTTGGAAAGCTACTTATTACCTGTGGCCTCAGTTTCCTCATCTGCAATATGGAATTAACTGTGCTATCTGTTGATAAAATTAAATGAGATAAGTGTGTTTAAGCATCTGAGATGCTTAATTTCTTTCTCTGTTTCCAGACCTGTTTATTGATGTCTAAGAGCCAAAGTTTGATTTTAAATGAGACAAAGAGGAAAAAAACTCCAAACCTGAAGGGCCTGTCCTCACCCCTGGGCCATGCATTGCCTCCATTGGCTCTTCGGTTAGCCGATTTACTTATCTTGTGAACGGAGCACTAAATGTTTGCCCACTCTCTTAGATTATGTCTTACAGTATCAGTGAAGCACAGAAGTGTGTTTTCCTGATGGCTCCCCGTTAACAACAAGCCACGACCCTGTTGCAGCGTCTTTGGCACAATATTCTCTCTGCCAGCGTCCTTGCTTCTGTCCAGTGCTCGGTCAGCATGTCCTATCACTTGCTGCTTTATCTTGCTCTTCCGAAAGATGGCCACCTCCCACATACCAGCTGGGGACGCTTAGCTTTTGGGGGCAGATGCGCTGAGGAGCCATCTCGACTGTGATCGGGTTTTGTTTGATTTGTGAATGAGATCCTGTCATTTTTCTGGGCACAATTGCTTATGGGTCTCCGTGGTGGCTTAGTGAACTCTGCCCAACCAAAATCAGACCTCTGCTTAAAACCTTCCAGTCCTTCCCCTGGATGTGTAGGTAATGTTAAATGCCTTTTTTGTTCCAAACATCCTGGTGTGGTCTAGCCTGCTTTTCCAGCCTCACTCCCAGCTGCTCTGTCTGAGGCCCTGGGCTTTGAGTTGGGGACACGATGGGGAGCAAAACCAGCCTCCATTGACTCCATTCTGGCCACCCCAGCCTTCTTGCTTTTTACCCAGATGCCCCCACCCGCATGCTTATTTTTGCTTGAAGGTCTTTGCGTATGCCATTGCCTTTGTGTGAAATGTCTTTGTCTTCATTCTGCACAAGGCTGTTTCCTGCTCATCCTTCAGATCTCAGCTTTATCCTTACCTTCTCCAAGACTCTGACCCCCTCATCTTTGCAGTTACCCTGTTATTTCCTATCTCAGCTCCCAGTGTGTTTTTCCCCCTTGCATGCTAGATCTGTAAGACGACTTGAGGGCCTGTTCCACCTTGAGGACAGTAAGCTTTCCAACCATTGGAGTCACGCTTGTTTCTTTCAACACTGAGTCCCCAGCACTTAAACGTGGTGTCTGCTACGTAGTGGGTGCTCGGTGATAAGTTGTTGAAAGAATGAATCAATGAGTGTGGTGGTTATGTTTGCCAGAGATAGCCATCATAACATATCCCAGGCTGTGTTTCCAAAAATAATTCGGTGTCACCCTCTCTGGGCCTCCATTGGGTATTTGTGCATTGTTGCCGAGAGGATTAAATGCATAAATATGAGAGACACAGTGTCTGGGGCTTTGCAAATGTTAATAAATGTGAGTTCACATTGTAAAGACCACGCTGAGCCCAAGGAAGACGGTTGAAATGGGAGTCAAGAGGGTTGGTGGTTGAAACCCTTAGGATTTTTCATCAATGTGGTTTCATCTTTCATCAGCTTGCTGGGGGAAGGGCTGGTGGATCTCAGCCCCATTTTGTCCACTTCCGTTCTCCCTGTGGGTGATGACCTTGCCATTTTTAGGAGGGAGGCATCACTCCCAGTTGCTTGGGTTGGGGGAGCTGGAGTGCAGTCAGCCTGACCTTCAGAGATAAGGAAATCTGTCTCTAGCCCATGGAAATGCTTCTATTGGGCAGGCAGGACTTTTTTTTTTTTTTTAACTTTATAAGGAAAGGTTTTTAATTACTTGTGAAAAACTAAATTCACCCTGTAAAAATAAACCATGTAGAGCAAAATCACAGTTAACTGAAGTGTAAACATCCATAGTGAATGATAAATATTGTAGAGAAAGGTTCCACTGTTTATGTACTACCCCTTATCAAGGTTGCTAAAGGTCTTCCTTTAAGTGGTGGCATCAGGCTATAATCAAGATCTCTGTGTGGCTGGGGACTTCCCTGGTGGTCCAGTGATTAATCCATGGTATAATGCAGGGGACACGGGTTCAGTCCCCGGTTGGAGAACTAAGACCCCACGTGCCATGGAGCAACTAAGGCAGCATGTTGCAGCTAGAAAATCTGTACACCACAATGAAAGATCCTACATGAGTTCACATTGTAAAGACATGCCGAGCCCAGGGAAGAAGGTTGAAATGGGAGTCAAGAGGGTTGGTGGTTGAAACCCTTAGGATTTTTCGTCAGTGCTTGTCTAGATGGGGGACAGGCTGGTAGATCTCAGCCCCCGGTTTTGTCACAACTAAGACCTGAGGCAGCCAAATAAATAGAAAGACATAAATAGATAAAAAAATAAACGTCTATAAAAAAATCACTGTGGTCATGCAAGATCACCTACTTCCTCTTAATAAAGTATAAATTGTGAAGACTGTGTTCCCTGCCAAGATGTTTAAGGAATGGGGAAGAAACCACCTGCTACTGTCCAGCCACGCAGACTCAAGAGCATGTTTATTTGGGTGCTTTCCTTCCTTACAATTTAATCCTGCTGATTTCTCCTTTCCAGCCAGTCCACCAGAAACCCCTTACCCATCTTTTTCTTTTCTCTTCTCACGTGTCATTTGCCTATTCATTCCGTGTATTGTTTTTGTCCCACTAGATATCAGCTTCACAAGGGCTGGCTCTCTGCAGGTGGCTCATGGTTGTCGCTACGAGAGCAGTTCTCACTGTGGTGCCTCTGGTTTGGGCCTCTTCTTCCCGCCTGGCAGACTCCTATGGACATGTCTTTTAAGTTTCTGCTCAAGTGACACCTCCTCCAGGAGGCCTTCGCTGCTTGCCCCCACTCCAGCACCTGGCACACCATAGCCTCCCCAAGAATTGGAGTTGTTTCTGCTCCAGGAGATGAGGCCTTGAAGGCCATGTCCAGGAGTTTGGACTTTGTCTCAACGGTAGTGAGAGTTGAGGTATGCTGCACTTATCTTTGTGGCTGTCTTATGGGGAAAGCAGTGGATAGGACAAAGAATGGATGCAGGGGGACAGTGGGGAGGTGATCACTGTGGTTTAGAAGAGGATTGATGATCGCTTGGGGATGCACACTCCAACATGGTAGCCACTAGTTACACGTGACTGTTGAGATTTAAAGTAAAATCAAATAAAATGTAGTTCCTTCATCATGCGAGCCATATTTCAAGTTCTCTATATCCCCCATGGACAGTGCAGATATAGAACATTCCTGTCATTGCATAAAGTTCTGTTGGACCACTCTGGCTTGGACTGTACTGCTGGGATGAGAGTGGAGAGAAATAGAAGGATATGGGAGATGTTAGGAGGTAGACTCCGTGTGATTTGGGGATGGATTGGCTATGGGGCATGCTCGAGATGGGGTGTCAAGGTTCAGACCGAGGCTGTTGGCCACGGCCAAAGTTGAACTCCTGGCTCAAAGGAGGGAATGTTTTTATGTCTCTGGATTCAGGACGTGGTACCAAAGGGTCAGCCATGTCCACCAACAGCCCAAGAAAGCACCCACCTTAAGGCAGCCTCCTGGCACGGCTGATTGTCTTTTGAAAAACCTTCAGTTGTGTGTATGTCTCTTGTCAAATCCGCCTTCACTTGGGGTCTAACGTGTGGATCATGAGATCTTTGTGATCAGGGAATTATATGTATATTAATGCAGATTTCAATCAGAAGAGTCGTGTTTGCCATTGTGGTACGGTCTGATGCTGTTTAAATGCCTTCGGTAATACCTTCAATCAGACGGCAAATAGAAAACAGGAAAGTTAGTAATAAAAAATGAATTAGAGCGATTAGCAAAAGGTGAACCACTTCCCTCCTCAGGCAACAGGCAGAGATGACAAGCTTTGCACGGTTGCTCCTGTCCAAACACCCGGCAGGATTATTGCAGCCTCCGGGAATGGCCCTGGGGTCCGCTAGGCATGTAGGACTTGGTTATTGCCTTTCCTTTTGCAAAGGTCATAGGCATCCCCTTGGAGGGGCTCTGTGGGGCTCATTCCCTGGGGTGGGCTGGAATGGGGCCTCTGAAGAGGGGTTTCTGACTCATGGCTGGTCAGGAATGTTCTTCTTCCAAGGCAGTGACATCAGTGCCCTTGCTCCCCCTCCCTCCACCCTCCAGGGCCCTGGGGAATCTGGACCTCTTTGCACCATCTTCCCCCAAAAGTGCCCTTGAGGAAAATTTCCTAGCTGTCTGGTGTTGAGTTGGGGTCCCTTCAAGAAGGCAGTAGAGGACTTCCCTGGTGATCCAGTGGTTAAGAATCCACCTGCCAGTGCAGGGGACTCGAGTTCGATCATGGTCCGGGAAGATGCTACATGCCACGGGGCAATTAAGCCTGCCTGTGTGGCACAATTACTGAGTCTGTGTGCCTAGAGCCTGGAGCCCGTGCTCTGCAAAAAGAGAGGCGACCACAGTGAGAAGTGCGAGCGCAACTAGAGAGAAAACTCATTGCAATGAGCTCATCCCACTCATTGCAACTAGAGAAAAACCCACGCAGCAATGAAGAACCCCTACAGCCAAAAGTAAATAAATAAATAGTTTTTTTGAACGAAGAAGGGTAGTAGAGGCAGACCCTCTGACTAATGCAAGCAAAGAAAACCAGAAATGAAACAGGCATGAAAGAAAAACGGAAGAAAGAAAAACAGAATGCTGGTGACCGTGTGAAGTGTGTGAGACTGGAAGTCAAATCAGAAGAACATAGTGCTTCTACCTCGGTTATGCTGGAGCTCACATCCAGCCAGAGCATGGAGCATGGAGATGACATAGCTTCTTAGCCATACGATTGCCACAACAGATGGGCAGGTTTGGGCAATACCATGGTTGGATGATCCCCACGATGGGATAACTATCTCTGTTAAGCCAGAGCGTCTCAAATTATAATTTGCATGGGAATCACATGCAAGTTGGTTTCTATAAAAAGGCAGTTTCTGATTCAGTAGGTCTGGGTGGAGTCGGAGAGCGTGCGTTTCTCATGAGGTCCGGGTGATGCTGTGCTGCTGCTGGTGAGTGGACCGCAATTTGAGGACCGAGGACTTTGTGTCAGGCTGAGCTCCCTAGCAGCAGAGCTGCTTCTTGTGAAAGAGAATCCGTGGGGAGTGCTTTCATGAGAAGGGGGGGGGCAGCAGGGCAGGGAGAAGATGAGCAAGGAGGTGGTCTGCCTGGAGACCTGCTTCCTCCTACAGGGATCCCTGAAGCATGAATGATGCTATAGGACTGGTCCCATCTTGAGATGGATGGTGGCCTTTTGTATCTCCATCTGAGGTGGTCATGGCCATGGGCTTCCTCAGGAGGGGTGGGGAAGCTGGGTCATGCCCCCTAGGCTTGTCTATCAGCCAAGAGCAGTTCTACGGAGAACAGCCTGTATTGTCGCTGAGGGGTGGTTGCACAGCCTGAAAAGGAAGATCGGGGTATGGGAGGGGAGACCCCATCAACACCCACACTGTATCCTTGCCTGACAGTGACCTTCAGCAGTGTGGATGCGGGACAGGGTACTTGGCTTTTGTTTGAACTCACTGTGTGACCTTGGGTAAGCCACTTCTGCTCTCTTGTGCTGTAGCCTCACAAGATTTTGGTTGTGATTGGTCCTTGGTCCCTATACTCAGGTTGTGATGGGGCCTGGGGTAGGGTTGGATGGATTGGTTTCAGTTTCAGTTCAGTCACTCAGTTGTGTCCAACTCTTTGTGACCCCGTGGACTGCAGCACGCCAGGCTTTCCTGTCCATCACCAACTCCAGGAGCTTGCTCAAACTCATGTCTATCGAGTCGGTGTTGCCATCCAGCCATCTCATCCTCTGTCATCCCCTTCTCCCGCCTTCAATCTTTACCAGCATCAGGGTCTTTTCCAGTGAGTCAGTTCTTCACATCAGGTGGCCAAAGTATATGGGTTGGGGCTTGGGAAGGGCCTGGAGTGTCAGCCCTCAGGGTTTGGATCCTGTAGTGGGGGCCATGGAAGGCCATGGGGCAGGTGTGACGCTTGCAAGGGGAGTCATCCAGTGTCGTTCCCCTCTGCTCAGGGAACCTTCTGTCCCCAGGAGGGGCCAGCTCCCCCACAAGTCAGCCCTCCCTGGATTCAGCTTCGTAAGTGTGTGTTGGGGTGGGGGGCAGGCAGTTGCTGAATCCATCCTGGAGCCTTCCTGGTGACCACCTGTTGACATTTGGGATCCTTGGGGCAGAGGGGCCTCTGCATTTGCGGTAGGTGCTTTGTGGGACAGAGGCCAGGCTAAGACGCTGACGTGCGCACGCTCAGTCGTGCCCAACCCTTTGCGACCCCATGCACTGCAGCCCGCCAGGCTCCTCTGCCCATGGGATTCTCCAGGCAAGAACACTGGAGTGGGTTGCCATGCTCTCCTCCAGGGGAGCTTCCTGATGCAGGGATCAAACCCACATCTCCTTAATCAGCATGGGGTAATTTTTTACCACTGAGACACTTGGGAAGCCCAAGATGCCGACTGTGGCCTGGGAATCATTCAGGGGTCTCAGAGCGGGTTGTCTTGCCCCTGTGATGTGCCCACCTGCATCCTTCCTGAGTGGCCAGTGCCGGGCTGCCTGCTGGTGCCTTGGCGGTGAATGCAGGAAGGACCACAGATAATCATCCCAGATGAAGACAGATGTGGGCTTGGGGTGTGTCTGCCTTCAGGGCAGGGGCTCGGTTCTGAATCACCTCCATTTCTGTTCATGCTCTTCACCACAGCCTGAGTTTTCTGCCCTTGTCAGAGCTGCCAACATGGAGCTCTTTCCCTCTCATCCTTCAAGCAAGCCTTTCTCTCTTTCTCTCTCTCAATGTTATGTAAGCAACAGTCAAGACTTGTCACCTGGCACAAGATATTGCTCTGAAACATGGGAACTCTTACTCCATGTGGTATGTTGGGGCAAGGTGGCAGAAAGCGGTGCCAGTGGAGTAGAGGTGGGGACAGAGGAGGAACCACTGTTTATAGGACTTCTATGTGCCAGGTACAGTGTTCCATGTCTTATGTATACTGTTTTATTTAACCCTCACAATAGCCCTGCATGTTATGTACTGTTGCCAGGTCAGGGGACATGGATCAGGCGACACCTGAAGCTCAGAGAGGTTGAGAGACTTGCCCAAGGTCACTCAGCCTGACAGCAGCAGAGTGAATCAGGAACCGGAATCTGTCTGCTCGGAAGTTGTGAGCTTTCTTCTGCAGCACGTGTCTACCAAAGAGTCTTTAGCTTCCTCTGGGCAGCTCTTCCACATCCACTCTCTGTTTAGACTCAGACTACCCCTCCTGGGGAAACTTGGTTTGGGATGTGTCATTCTCACTGCAGAGATGGGCAAACTTAGGCACAGAGGCAGTGCCCACCTTGTCTAGGCTCAAGACAAAGTCAGAGACCAGCAGGGCTCAAACCCGGAGACTTGACCTTCAGCCCCCAGCTGCTTTCCACCTCCCAAGACACTTCTGTTGTTTTCAGCTTGATGTTGTATTGGTCAGACCTGAGCTCTTTGGCTGTGAGCATATCTTTGCTCCTGTATCAGTTACCTTTTGCTGCATAACAAGTCACCTCAAATTAGTGCTTTAAAACAACCACCATTTTATTTGGTCGATAATCTGTGGGTTGGCTGGAGGGCTTTCTGAGCCAGGCTGGCCTCTTCAAGGCTCTGTCCTGCATCTGTGGTCAGTTGGCCAGTCAGTCGGCAGCAGGCTGATTGAGGATGGCCTTACTGATGTATGTGTCTGGCAGTTGACAGGTGGGGGGCTGTCAGGCTGGCAGGTGGTCAGCCCTTCCCAGAGTCTCTCATCCTCCAACAAGCTCACTCTGGCGTGCTCATCTGCTGCTTCTGAGTTGTGAGTGCAGCGAGTGAGACTGTCCCGGGGCAGAAGTGCTTTTCAGGCCTTTGCTTGCGGCACATTTGCTGCCGTCTCGTTGGCCAAATGGAGTCACGTGGTTAAGCCTGCCTTCAAGGCATGCACAGACAGACCCGGGTGCTTGATGGGAGGAGGTGTAGCATCACAGAGCAGAGGGTGCATGTGAAACCTGGGACCCCGTGGCATCATTTTAATCCACCCCAGCTGCCCACGCTCTTTCAGAACAGCAAACGCTTATCAAGTCCCTGCAGGGTGCCAGGCACTGTGCCAGGGACCCCAGCACAAGACAGACCTAGTGCTGTACTTACGTGGCTTTTGGTCTGGTTAATAAATAATCACATAACGAAGCACGATCTGCCCATGACAGGTGTGATTAGCAGGGCTGCACGAGCGCTGCCTGACTGGGTAACAGGGAGGGTCAGCGAGGACTTCTGTGACCCTTAAACCGAGCCTTGAAGGAGAACTAGGAATTGCTAGATGGTAGGGACAAAGGGGAAGCATGCCAGATAGGATGGCATGTGCAAAGGCCCTGTGGCGGGAGGAACCTGGCACATTTGAGCTCCCAGTGAAGTGCCAGTTCCCTGTCAGTGTCAGCAGGCTTGGGCTGAGAAGGGGACTGTTGCTTCATAGCTGTCCCATGTAACACAGGAGTGGTGATAGACCCTTCCATGGGTGGCCCACTCGCAGGGGCAGCTGGGCCCGGTGGTCTTCGGGAGGAGGGGGGATTGATGCTCCCGTGGGCACCCAGGAAATCCCGATGGAAGAGGAGGGATCTGAGTATTGGAACGGGCAAAGAGACAGCAAGGGAAGGGTCATAGGCATCAAACTGAGGATGTGTGGGGTGCTGGTTAAGTGGGAGGCTCAGATTTAGTTCTCTTGGCCAGCAGTCTTTGAACCATGAACTGAAAATGGTGTGGTCAGATCTGGGTTGGGGACCTGAGTGTTAGGTCCCCCTGGGGAACTCCCTGCTTACTCCTGTTGATGTCTCTGAGCATTGATACGGTCCTCTCAAGGCATATCAGGAGGTGCAGTTTGGGGAAAAGGCCTGAGTTTCCTGGAGTCAGAGTAATGATCATAAATGAACCAGCACACAGATGGAAAAAATGGGACGGGTTAGACAGACCCAAGTTTGACTCCCTGCCTCTCGCTGACCCTGGGCAAGTCATGGCCCAAGCCCAAGCCTTGGTTTTCTCATCTGAAAGTGGGGTTTGGTTCCATCCACCCTGGACTGCGGGGGTGGATGGAGGGGGGCCCTGGGGGGCCTGTGTTACCATCAGTGCCTTTGCTTCTGTGCTTGCAGGCTCTAGCCTGTGTGCAGCTGAGGACAGAGCAAGGGACCTCAGTGATTACACGATCAGAGTGTAGCAAACACTCGTCTTTACCAGGCCTGGATGTCAGGGAAGCTGTCTTTCCCAGAATAAACAGAAACCATGGCAACCGGGATGTGTCACGTGATCCAGCAGCCCATCCTGCTGCAGATGACCGGGGGAAGGCCTGTCTCTGAGGCCCACTAGAGGTGGGTTGACCCCCAGAGACTTCTTTGATCCCCTTCCCTTCTTGAGGTACGACGGAGAAGTTCTGGAAAGATGAGTCCGGATTTGGGCTTTCTGTTCAAACTCAAATTTTATTACTTAATTTTTTTCGTCCTGTTTCAGAAGGCATGTCTTGAATGAGGTAAGTTGGAGCAAACCTCCCTGGCCTTCCCAGTCCTCTGGCATCTGCTGATGGAGGCCTTGGAAGGGTTTGCCAGGACGATGCTGGAAGTGAGGCGGGCACCACTTGGTGGCAAATCTACACGGGGAGAGAGGGTACGGGTGTCAGTCTCCCCAGACATGCAGTGAGGCGGTGGGTTTAACACGCAGTATATGGAGGGGCTCACCCTCATCCAGGGTTCACAGCTAGTAAGTGGCAGAGCTGGGATTTGAACCTGGCTCTTCATGCTTCAAAACTCATTTCTAGGGACTTCTGTGGAAATCCAGTGGTTAAGACTTCATCACTTTCCAATGCGGGGGTGGGGGGGGCTGGTGGGGGGGCGGGGATGCAGGTTCCATCCCTGGTCAGGAAGCTAAGATCCCACATGGCTCACAGCCAGAAAAAAAAAATCCAAAACATCAGAAGCAACATTGTAACAAATTCAATAAAGACTTTAAAAGTGGTCCACATTAAAAAAAAAAAAAAACTAAAACAATTAAGTCAAAAATACCAACAAAACAAAAAAACCTCATTTCCACACTGCCTTTGACTGAATTGGGCACTCAGCCACCAGTGTGACAGCGAAGAGGGAGTTTTTGAGCTCCTTGAGTAGGGGTGGGTGGCCTGGGATGCCTGCCCCCAGCACAAAGGGGTCCAGGGCGGTGGTGGAGAGACAGCTGAGGCAGCCTTCGTGCGTGTGCATGTGTGTGTGTGTGCACGTGTATGTGTGTGCACTCAGTCGTGTCTGACTCTTTGTGACCCCATGCACTAGGATCCTCTGTCCATGGAATTATCCCACCAGGCCATTCTGTCCATGGGATTATCCTGGCAAGAACGCTGCAATGGGTTGCCATTCCCTTCTCCAGGGGATCTTCCCAACCCAGGGATCTGACTTGAGTCTCCTGCATTGCAGACAGATTCTTTAACACTAAGTCACCTGGGAAGCCCTGAGGTGGCCTTGGAAGACCAGGAAAGCCTTCCAGTCCTCGTGTTTCTCCCTGGCAGTCTCCCTTTGCATCTCTGGCAGGAGTGAACTTGTGCCCTGACTTCTAGAAGCGCGGCCTTGGCTTGGCCAGGAGTTGGGAGAGGGGTTTCCTGGAGTCCCTGGCTTCTCCCTTTGTGCCTGCAGCCATCCGGACTGGACAGTCAGAGCCCAAGCTCGGCGAACCCCTGGTCTCTCGAAACCTCACGTCCTTATCTGTAAGATGAGGGATCCTGCTGGGAGCATGCACAATAGAGCCCAGAACCTTCGTTCCAGTCCTCTCTGTGACACCTGAATAGCTATGCACATCCAGTAAGCTACCCAACCTGCACCTCAGCTCACGCCCCTGTAAGATGGGAATAATGACCATACCTGCCTACGAGGGTTGCCGTGGGGAACACTGTTCGTAAATGTGTGGAAACGGTACCTAGGACAGAGGACATGCTTTTACTAGTGGTACCTCTTGGGGTTGCTGGGAAGTTGGTGTGGACGTAGCAGGACCTGTCGTACTTGGCAGGAAACAGACGCTCGGACACTGTTAGCTTTTTGGTTGAGGAAAGGAGGAAGTGATGGGATCAGTATGGAGGGGACCTGGGTAGACAGACTCCTGGACCACCTCTGGGACCCTGGGTGTCTACCTCTCCATGTCTGGCTTTTGGTCCTTGCTTAACTTTGGTCATTCTTTCACAGGAACACTTATGAAGATATAAAAGTATATATAATACATTTAGAAAACTGCTACAGATGAACCTATGTGCAAAACAGGAATAGAGATGCAGACGTAGAAAATGGACATGTGAACACAGGAGGAGGAAAGGGAGGGTGAGACAAATTGGGAGACTGAGGTTGACATATGTACACTGCCATGTCTAGTATAGATAGCTAGTGGGAAGCTGCTATATAGCACAGGGAGCTCGGCTCAGTGACGACCTAGAGGGCTGGGATGGTGGTGGTGGTGGGGAGGGAGGTCCATGAGCAAGGGGATATATGTATCCATGTAGCTGATTCACTTCCTTGAACAGCAAAAACCAATACAACATTGTAAAACACTTACACTCCAATAAAAAGAGAATTAGAGCCAAGGAAAATATAGAATAGAACAAGTTCTAAGTGAAAAATGAAAACAGATATGTTGGCTTTGGGTCCTGTAGTTACTGAAATTGGCATACACATCTGGCTCTCCTGGCTTCCTGGTGGACAAGTGAAAAGGGAAATAGATTTATTCCAGGATTTCTTTATCAGGGGAGGAGGCTCGGCAGCTCCTCAGGTTTAACCGGCATTTGGAATGAAGAGAAACCCCTCTTACCTGCTTTATTGACGTTCTCAGGGCTCAGTTTCCCCAGGGAGGGAATGAGCCCCTGCTCTCTCGCCTGTCTGGCTGCTTGTGGGCGAGGGTACGTGTGCACGCCGGGCGTGCAGTGGGCGCCTAGAGGGAGTGGTTCTCAGCCCTCTGTCCCATCACAGCAGCACCTCTCAGTGTCTGGGCATAAGTCTGAAGTCAGCACAAGGTCAGCGCACACATACCTGCTCGTGTTCTAGAGCACAGTTCTGCCATCAGAACGCAGTCGGGGGAGGGTTTTGTGTGTGTCCCTAATCACAGGACACCCCTGGTGGTCTGGTGGCTGACTCCATGCTCCCAACGCAGGAGGTTCCGGTCAGGGAGCTAGATCCCACGTGCTGCAGCGAAGACCCGGCGCGGCCAAATAAATAAATAAATAATAAAAAAATAGGTCAGCGGCCAAGGCCAATGGGAGCGTTTATAAAATGAGACTGGCACGTGGCGTGGTGCAGAACTCGCCGTAGGCGAGTCCATGCCGTGGTTGGAGGACCGGCAAAGGCCCAATGGGTGAAACTGTGCGATCAGACGTGAGTTCAAATGCGGGGAGGGCCGTCGGGATGGAGAGGGAGAAGTGGGAGGCAGTTGCAGAGGACGTCGGGAGGCAGCACCCTGACGTGTGCAACGTGGCCCCACGGTGATCAGCGTTTCCAGCGAGGCAGCACGTGGGATTAAGCAACCACGAACCCTGGTGGGTATGAGAATCCAGGCAGGGACCCCTTAGAGACTCAGAGTGGCTACAGTCACTTCCCTGGGGCGAGATTTGTTCTACCTCGAAGCAGCTCCATAGCTTCTCAGCACTTGTAGGTGCTGACGGCAGCATCACAATATTGTGAAATTCAGCCGCAAAGACGACTTCATTACCAGCTTACCTGGCAAGGGAGCGGCCGCCTGAGTTAGCGCCGATGACTGGGTATGACAGAGCTAAAACTGAAGTTGGCAATTACCGCTCATGAGCGTGTCTCTGTGCTGTGAAAGGAGGGTTCCATGGAAATCAACCCTGGTAATCACAGGGTTTAAAATTAGTCAGTTACTATTAAGGCTGCTCTGTCAGTGTATGCTTTGGGGTGATGCAGGGGAAAGGCCATGGAAAGTGGGGTTCTTGCTGTCTTGAGTTACCTTGTGTTCACCTGCGCCAGATCTGGTTTTTTCCATCAGTTCTAGGACAAAGGTTTGAGAGACCCCACCCTGTTGTGCTGCCGGGTGGCTGTTTGAAATCCGGGTCTTTTTAGAGTCCTTTCCTCTTTTCTTGCATGAGCTCACACCTCATTCTCAGCCTTTTTGGTTTTCTCTACACTCTGGAGGGGTTTTCCTAACAGCTTCTTGCATCTCCTTGGAATGCTACACAGGCAGCTTTTGTGGATTCCTAGACCCGGGAGGGGGAAGAAATGATGTGCTATTATTGAAGGTTTCTTTCTGAGCCCTTCATGGAATTATTTTTATGAAGCCTTGGCTTGAAAATTTCCACTATCTGAGAACAATGATTCGGTGCTGCCAGTCAAGAGTGAGGCGGTGAGGGGCTGGTGTGTGCTTGGCTGGGAGAGTCAGATGGAAAGCACAAACTCGTCCAGGGTTCAGTTCTCAGTTGGCTTGGAATGTGGGCCCTGATTCTCGGGAATGGGAAGATGGGAACTCAAGGCAGCTTATTGCTTTCAGCCTCAGTTTCCTCATCTGTAAAATAGGAACCTGGGCTGGGCAGGTGTGAGGCTTCAGTAAGATAATATAGGTACAGTAGGACCTCAGCACAGGTGCCTGCTGTTAGTAACAGTGATGTTATGGTCCACCCTTTCCATAGGAGACTGCTGCTTTGTACAGAGATCCTGCGAGAGATTCTTAACGCAGGCTCAGAGAGGGTTTAACTTTGTCCAGGTTTTCTCAGCGAGTAAGGACCTGGGTCAGCATTCAGACTCAGGCCATCTGACCCCCACCCCGCTAGAGCCTGGCGTTTGTCCCTGTCCCCACTCTGGGAATAGCTGATCATCAAGGAAAACAAGGCAGCTGGGATGAGCTGCCTGGAGAACAGGGAAGAGAGAAGCATTAGAACAGAACCACCTTTTCCAAAAGGGCTGCAGCCCTTTCACAGGAAGCTGAGTCATCTCTCTTTGTTTTGAACCAGAACCATCGAAAATCTGAAAAATAAAAATAAAACTAAAAAAATGCTGAGTTTCATCATGGTGCAGAGGCCCCTCCCTGGCTCTACAACATGGGCAGCTGAGCAGAGGATCTTTCGAGCTGGGACCCCCGTCACCCTGCACTGCTGGGCCAAGTACTCAGCACCGAGCAAAGAGCCCTCCTTCTGGAATCTAGGTGCTGGCATTCACCTAGTTGAGCTGCCAGTACCCAGCCTGCCAGAGGGGCGCTCCTACCCCACCCAGCACCGTCTGCCCCGTGGGGCTGGGACTCTCAGGGTGAGCGAGTCATGCTGGGACGCTGCTCTGTCACTGCACACTGCGGACAGCATGGTCACAACCCCAGCATTCCTCCTTCCAAGACATCCAGAATCTTCTGTCCTCAGATTCAGCCTCCCTTCCCCCCAACACGTGGTGGAGTTGTGTTTGATGGAGAATGTCAGGACTTCTTGCGTTTATCCCGTATCAGCCCCCCCTCTTAACATGCTTACTCTGTTCTCCGTGCACCCAAACTTGGCCCCTCCTGCAAATATCAGCCCGAATGACACCTGTTCTGTGAAGCCCTCACTCAGCCCATGACCCTGGGCCCTTAGTTGTGAGCACTGTCTTCCTTCCACCATAACCTTTCACTACATGCGTGAGCTAGGGTGTCTTTTAAAAAAAAAAAACAAAAAACATTTATTGGTATTTATTTTGGCTGCACTGGGTCTTAGTTGTGGCCCGCAGGATCTCTTTTTAGTTGCGTGTGGGATCTAGTTTACTTGACCAGGGATTGAACTGGGGCCCCTGCATTGGAAGTGCAGAGTCTTAGCCACTGGACCACCAGGGAAGCCCCTGGGATGTCTTTTTGATGATACCAACAGTGCCCTGCTCACACATTGCCCTGGCGTCTGGAACCCGCCCTTCTTGATGTGGGACCTAGGCAGAACATGCTCAATGAGAGAATGAATGAATCCATGATAACTGAAGGGTTTTTACCTTCACACTATCTGTGTGCCAGTTACACCTTTTGCTTATCAGCGTCTCTGGTTTCCAGTGACTGAGTTTAACATTCAACAAACGTGAGCTTCTTTCCATAGCAGTGAATGCTGACCGTTTCATAGATGCCTAGTATTCCACTGTCCAGAGAGTTGTGATTTAACCAGTCCCCTCTCAGTGGATTTTATTTTTGTTACCATATTCTCAAAAATAATGTTGCAATGAAGAATTGCTTGACAGAGGCAGAAGCAGGACTTCTTTCTCTTTGAAGCCTTTTCTTTCTTTCTTTTTTTGAAATTATTTTTATTTACTTATTTATTTCGGCCATGCTGTGTGGCATGTGGGATCTTAGTTCCCCAACCAGGGATCGAACCCGTGCCCCCTGCAGTGGAAAGATAGAGTCCTAACCTCTGGACTGCCAGGGAATTGTCTCTGAAGCCTTTTCTAATCCCCTCAATCCATCCTACTACTGACGTGCTGGGCAGTGACCCCCATTATCAGGTGGCAGTTGCTGTTGCCCAGGCCCTTCTCTCTGTCTCATAGTTTATTATTGTGATAAGTGGGGTGATTCCCCCAGGAGTCCTCTCACTTAGTCCTGGATGCCCTCAGCTCTGTGGTGCTTTCTCAGCAGCCTCTGATGGTTCTGTTATGTCCAAAAGATTAAAATTAGCTTCATAGCACCCCACATACTACATGGTATCTAGTAGGCACAGTCATCCCCATTTGACAGATGAAGAAACTGAGGCTCAGGGAAGTTAACTGTTCCAGCAGGCAGCGTAGCAATTCAAACCCAGTTCTGTTTTATTCCAAAGTCCACCTTCTTCACCAAGCCCTAATTTAACTGTGTTTATATGAATGTCAGTGAGGCTGTGGGGGACCCATAGTGCTTCGGGCCGGCACTGTCCTAGGCTTAATTCCGCCTTGTGGTGGGTGACCTTGGGCCTTGCTTGGCTTGCTGGTTTCAGAGGAGTGGGAAAGGAACCAGGGAGGCTCTTATGTTTTTGTTTTAAACTACAAATGTAGTACATGCTTGTGGAAAAGGAAAAAAAAAATAAAATAGAAAAAAAGCAGCAGCTGAAAATACCGCCTTCTCCTACTCCCCAGGGTAAGCACTATTAACAGTTCGGCATCTTTTACAGTGAATATCCAAATACACACGCAATTATGGTTTTTATAAAAAGGGGATCATGTCCTTGACTTTCTCCCAACCGGTTCTAAGTCAGTACCTACACATCTTCCCCATTCCATCATATTCCATAGAATGGATGCACTTCAGTCGATTCAGCCTGACCCTGTTTTAGACATTTAGCCTGCCTCTAATTCTGCTCTGTAATGAGCAACATCAGTGGGCTTGCATGGTGCACGCAGGTACAGGTATTTCTGCAGAATGGATACTTGGAAGTCTAATTGCCAAATGAAACAGCATGCAAGTTTCACACGTTGACAAGTGCTGCCAAATTGCCTTCTGAAAGCCTTTGCAGTCCAGCACCCACTCCCAGGGCAGTGGACATGAGTGGGGAAGGCTCTTAAGCCACAAATAATACTGAGCCAGGCTGCCTCCCCTTCCGCTCTGTGAGACCTGGCGTGGAGACTGCCGCCAGGAGCTCCAAACGCACAGGCCCAAATTGGGATAGAAGATGGATTTTGATAAAAGAGGTTAAATAACAGGTTTTTCCATTTCACCTTATAGGAATGGGATGGGGGGCGGGGGTGCTGGGCCTCCAGCCAATAGAGGACCAAGAGTTGTCAGGAGGGCTTATAAAGCTTGCTATTTCTGGCATTTTTTCTCTTTCTCTGCTGATTATGCAGCAGAATTGCACAGAGGCTGTCGCGGGCGCATTCTCTCGCTGCCTGGGCTTCTGTGGAATGAGACTCGGGCTCCTTCTACTTACAAGACGCTGGTGCATTGCAGGTGTGTTTCAGCAGAAGGTAAGCAGCGGGCGCCCGCCACCTCCTGGGGTAGAGGTGGTCAGGCTGGCACTGCCAGGGTGAAGACAGACGATGTCTGGGTGGGGGCTGGCCGGGATGGACAGGTGTCTGTCATGTTGTAGAATGAAGATGCTTTGGAAGGTCCAGGAGGCCTGCAGTTGGCAACGGCTTCCTAAAAAGGAATTCTGGCAGTGGCTGGTACCAACCCCTGAGAGCAGGTGTTGGTGCCTAAATGCTCAGAGAGCGTTTGTTCTTTCACTCATCCGTCCATTTAGCACGCCCTGCAGTAGGCCTGGCCAGGTATGATGGGGCGATCTGGCTAACTCAGATTGAAACAAGGATGGAGCTGGCCCATGGCATGGTAGGAGCCCAGCAGGTACCTGGGATGAGGAGTGGGAAGAACCTTTCAAGGCAGGGGGGTGAGGGGTAGCCGGGGATGTCCCCAGGAACAAAGTTTCAGCTGCCTCTTCCATTAGATTTAGGAGTTTGTGGAATCAGTAAAAAGCCCTCACCCGTTGTGGTGAGTGCCACCTTTTCCTCTTCTCCATTAACGATTTTGAAAATATAACCAGTTGAAAGGACAGCAAAAAATGAGAAAGGACACGGTGACAGATTTCAGAGTGAACACACACACACGGAACAGGTGACCGGGAATGTGAGTGCAGAAACCCAACATCCGAGGCATTTTCCCCGCCGTCCCTGGGGAGATCGTCTTTGTGATAGGAGTTGGCCGAGTTGGAGGTGGGGCTTGTTACACTTCACAGGGCTGCACCCCGCTGAGCAGAGCAAGCAGGAGGCCTGACCTCTTCTGGCGCTCTGATTCATCACAGTCACTGTCGGTGTTGCAAATCCAGCTGTGAGCATGTGCATCCCAGAAATGGAAGCCCTGTAACACACTCAGGCCGTCTTTCCCGGGCTTGAAATACCCCAGGTCAACTGAGACCAAGGAGTGTGTGATCTCTACTTTCTGCACACTGGGTCTCAACGCAGGCAGTCACAGGCTTTGCTCAGAAGGCTTTGGAGCCAGGCATCCATGGAGGAAGTAGCTGTTGAGTGTCCACTGTGTGTCAGGGGCAGATCAGGTACCAGTTGCAAATGTCAGGTCTGCCTCAAATACAGTCTGTGACACTGGGCAAGCTTCTTGAGCCTCACAAGTCTCAGTCTCCTCATCCATAAAATGGGAACAATGATACCTACTTTTCTGTGTTGTGATGATTGTGTGTGTGTGCACGCATAGGTGTGTATGACCCGGGGAGCTCTCCCCTTGTGCTTGTAGCCCGAAGCTCTGTGTTCTGGTTCTCTTCTTAGGAAGCTCGAATGCAGGGCCACAGTCTGTGTTTTGTGGCCCAGGCTAATACAAATTTCTCTCTGTCTCTGATCACACCCATGAGCTCTTGACAGGGAGAGGAGTAAATTACAAGGGTTTACTGGCTGTCTTGACACAGAACTGACTCTTATTTTTAACACTTCCTGAAGGCTTACCGAATACCAGTCACCGGCATTGTAGAATACAATTGGGATCTCAAGACAATAGTCCCCTTAGTAAACCAGTGTTTGCTGAGAACCCTGGGTCAGGGAGGAAGACCTGGGAAGGGAGAGGGTGTGGCTGGAGTACCATCTACACCCTCCCTGAACCAGGAGAACAGAAGCTGAACCCAGGTTTAAGACTTGGCTGTGAGCTCCCTGCTCGCTGCGTGATCTTCAGCACCTTACCTGTCTGAGCCAGAGTTTCCTCTCCTACAAGGTGATGGATTGTTAGGAGGATTAAACAAACACTTCGTTGGTGCTCAGTAAATAAAAACACTTGTCTCTCTCGAGGAAGGCACGCTGCAGAGCCTTTGACAGGGTGTGGCACACAACAGGCACCCCTGAAAATTTACGGAAAGAACAAAGGTGCCCGGGGAGTGGGAAACCGGAGTCACCTGTACATAGCCTGCTAAGTAATTGCTTCGTGATCTGGGGCAAGTTCTCCACCTTTTTTGGTCCCTGATTCCTTCAGAGAAATAATTTAGGCTGGTCCCAGAAACTCTAGATGCTTTACTCCGTGTTAGAAATCAGGGTTGTGTGGAGACCCTCCAGAAGAGGATGAACTGCGTGTTTGAAGTTAATTTCCTTCTCATGATTAGTGGCACCCACAACGCCTCCTCATGCAGCCACAAACCAGTAATTAATGAAATTAGGGGCAGAGGCAGGAGTGCAGAGTTTCCCGAGGGGGCGCCCCTGCGGCATCCCCCCGTGACTGTCTTGGGGGCCCGAGGGCTATCCAGGAGTCATGGTCTCTGTCTAGTCAGGGGCCCTGGCAGGTGTTCACACATGTGGAACAATGACAAACAAAGTCCTGAACTATCATAGATGGCATTGGATTCCCTAGGTTCTCCCAGACCCCACGGTGCCGTTTTCCAGGGAGGGTGTGAGGGTCCCCCGCTGTGGAGAGTCTGTCGACTTGGGCATTGGAATGGGCATAGGTGAGCCTGGATGGGCAGGCTTTGCTCTCATGATTTCTGACTCTGAGACTTCAGGCAACATTCTCACCTTCTGCAGGTCTTAGAACTGAGGCATGGGAACTGCCAGCCACTAAGGATGGGGAAATAGTATAGAGAGGCAGCCTTGACTTGCGCATCCTCAGAGCCAGCAGAAGGTTCATTTGAAGGAGACGGTGCCTCGGAACCGTCCTTATCTTGACGCACGTGTGCCCATCCCCAGACATGCCCGCTCCCATCACCCCATCCTGGTAAACCTCGTAGCCTTCCAGTGCTTGGCTTAAGTCATCCCTGACCCCTCTCTCTGCCTTACTCCCTGATGACTGTACCCGTAGGCTACAGCCACGTCTCCCTGCTTCTCTATCACCTGTGCTTGGGCGACACAGGAGCCTCTACCCAGAACTCCCTAGCTGCTCCTTCCCTCTTAGAGTCTGCTCTGTTCACAGACCCCACCGCCGCAGGGCAATCTCCACAAACAGCTCCTCTGCTTGAAGCCTTGGTCACTTGGAGCTTCTGGATCTGTTCTGAAATCTTTCATATGCCTGCTAGTGGAGCTGGGGCCCCTGTTGGATCTCAGGCTTTGCAGTCAGAGCTAGCTGCTGCCTCCTCCCTCCCAGGCAGAACCACTGCCCTCCTGCTTCCTAAAGCTCCTCCCCGCTGCCCGAGCATTCGTGCTTCTTGGTTTTGTGCACCCAGACTCTTTTGTCCAGAATATGCTTCCTTTACCCTCGAACTCCTACCTGTTCTTTTTGTGTTAATAAATTGGCTCAGATGGTTAAAAAAAAAAAAAAAAAGCCACTTGCATTGCAGAAGACCTGGGTTTGATCCCTAGGTTGGGAAGATCCCCTGGAGAAGTGAGTGGCTACCCACTCCCGTATTCTTGCCTGGAGAACTGGACAGAGGAGCCTGAAGGGGTCCTGAGAGGGTCTGATAGGGTCGCAAAGAGTCAGACGTGACTGAGTGACTAACTCACTTTAAAATTAAGTCATTATTTTTGGCTGTGCTGGGTCTTCGTTGCCGTGCGCTTGCTTGCTCTAGTTGTGGGGAGTGAGGGCTGCTCTTCACTGCAGTGTGTGGGCCTCTCCTTGCGGTGGCTTCTCTTGTTGCAGAGCAGGAGCTCTAGGTGTGCAGACTTCAGTAGTTGTGGTGCACGGGCTTCAGTGCTTCTTGGCATATGGGATCTTCCCGGACCAGGGATCAAACCCGTGTCCCCTACATTGGTAGGTGGATTCTTAACCACTGGGCCACCAGGCAAGTCCCTCCTTGCCTTTTCCTGCAGACAGTGTTGTGGTCACTGCTCCCTAGAAACCTTCTCTGATTGCCACCTCATCCCAGCCCCAACAGTCTGAGCCAGAGCCCCTCTCCTGTGCCCACTGTATCACAGTCCTTCCCACCAGTGCTGTGATGCTCGGAGGGGATTGAAGGCCTGTGTGATGTACCGAGACAGCATATTAAAAAGCAGAGGCATTACTTTGCCAACAAAGGTCCATTTAGTCAAAGCTATGGTTTTTCCAGTAGTCATGTATGGATGTGAGAGTTGGACTATAAAGAAAGCTGAGCACCAAAGAATTGATGCTTTTGAACTGTGGTGTTGGAGAAGACTCCTGAGAGTCCCTAGGACTGCAAGGAGATCCAACCAGCCCATCCTAAAGGAGATAAGTCCTGAATATTCGTTGGAAGGACTGACGTTGAAGCTGAAACTCCAATACTTTGGCCACCTCATGTGAAGAGCTGACTCATTTGAAAAGACCTTGATGCTGGGAAATATTGAGGGCAGGAGGAGAAGGGGACGACAGAGGATGAGATGGCTGGATGGCATCACCGACTTGATGGACATGAGTTTGAGCAAACCTCGGGAGTTGGTGATAGACAGGGAAGCCTGGCGCACTGCAGTCCATGGGGTCGCAAAGAGTTGGACACGACTGAGCGACTGAACTTAACTGATGATGTACCTTTATTCTCATGCCTTCTAAAAGTCTGGATAGCACAGACTATCTGCTTGGTAAACATTACTTTAGATAGTAAATGCAGAGAGCCCCTTGCTAATTAACAACCTTCAGACCTAGACCGACTGAATCAGAATCCTCAGCCTGTGGTTTGACTTGGCCGTGTGACCTCAGACTAGCCCCCAAACCTCTCTGAGCTTAGAAAGTCAAGAGGTTGACAGGATGATACCTATAACAAATTCCTACTTCTTTCCCACTTACTGAATAGGAAGTGTCCCCAGAGATACTTGGAACATTTAAACGGCTCCTCCCCGTTGCTCTGAGCAGAGCAAACCCAAAGAGGAGCTGGGCCCAGCAGCCCCTGGCCCCGTGCACAGAGGAGCCCTGCCTTGAACCCCAAACAGGAGCAAAAATAGCAGCCATCGGGGCAACCTGACATGCAGCAGCCACAGGAAGAAGCCGCAGGCCTAGCGGATGTCAGCTGCTCCGGGGCCCCTCTGAGGTTCCTTGGGTGTGCCGAGCTGCGTGTGCATACCCCACGCCTGCCCTCGCCCGCTCCTCCAGCCACAGCATCAGATAAGGCAGGCGGAACAAGTGCTCCTTCCTCTCTCCGGGGAGGGGTAATCTCAGTGCCATCTGGGGGTACACGCTCTCCCCTGTTAATCTCTCTGGCCTCCCCTCCCATCCCCCTCACTAGCTCTGCCCACCTTAGTGGTCTCCACCGGCACACTCCTACCTTTGGATCTTTGCCCGGCCTCTCCCCAACATACCTGCCTGGCTGGCTCACTCACCTCTTTGCAGTCTTTGCTCGACTGTCACTTTCTCAGGGAGGCCCACCTTGACTGCCCTGTTCAAACTCCCACCGTAGCCGACTCACCTCACCTGCCCCACCATTTCTTCCCATATAGGTCTCAGAACTGTCCAACATACTAAGTAGATGACTTACTACATTTATCATTTTTCTTTTTAAAAAATTTCCCCCCAGTGGACTCTGAGGCTTTTGGGGGCCAGGACCGTATCTCCAGTGGATGCGGGAAGCTCTGGGCTTGTGAGGAGGGTCGATGCTCCTGGGCCTGCCTGAGGGGACACATCTTCCAGGCACCCAATTCCTGTTGCACCTGGTCTTTTAAAAAATATTTATTTATGTTATTTATTTTTGGCTGTGTTAGTTGCCCCGAGGCATGTGGGATCTCAGCTCCCCAACCAGGGATCAAACCTGTGCCGCGTGCATTGGAAGATGGGTTCTTAACCACTGGACTGCCAGGTTGGCCAGATCCCAGTGCCACCCACATTCCCTGTAATGCTAAACACTCTGCCTGGCATTTCAGCAGCCTGGCGGATCCATGTGTGGGCGTGGAAGGATGTAAGATCTGGCTTCTAATCCCAGCTCAGTCACCTAATAGCTGTGAGACCTTGGGCAGTTTCCTTTACCATCCTGAGCCTCAGTTTCCTCATCTGTAAGATGGGCATACAGTGGGATGGTGTCCCAAGGGCCCAGCACATGTGCGCCCAGTGCTCGAGTCAACTCTAAACTGCCTTATTTGAAATCTAAAAGGCTCTGAAACCAGCAGTTATTTTGCAAATATGCTGCAAACTCACTCGGCTCCCAAGTCTGATCTAAACGGACAGACATAATCTCTACCTAGCCCTCTAGGGATTCACTGTAGAAATCTGAAAGTGTCTTGACTCGGACCCCACAGAGGCTACTACGTAATTTGTGGAATTATCACTTCCTCACTTTTCTGAAATCCAAACAAATTCTGAATTCTGAAACTGTGGATCCTGGCTAAGGGCTGTGGACCTGGGCCTGTGAGTTGCCACTTGAAGACCCTGCTAGGGTCTCAGAGGCCCCATGGGGCCTTTGACAGCCACAATAAAGCTAGAAACCTCTAGTTTCCTCTTGGTTTCTTGGCAGCCAGTTTCTTTTTAGTTACCTGGGGTTAAATTGAGTTCTGTTGGCTGAGGGGCAGAGGTTAAGGCTTGGGTAGGGTAAGCTCCGGAGTTCAAGCATTTTGGGTTTGAATTTAAATGGGGAAATGTTTTTTTCTTATGAATCATCAGAAAAAGAAATCAGAAGGAAGTGTGTGACCAAGGAGAGGAAATTAGGGTTTGCAAAACTGTGTGAGTCACCCCTTTTCTGACTCCTGGGTGATCCTTTGCTCTTGGCAGCTTTCATTCATCTCTGAGACTCTTAGTTCTGAATTTTGGAAAATACACTGGAGATCGTCATGGTTTTATTCTGACTTCAACCCTGCTTCCCTTTCTAACCATCAATATAAATTTCTATTTTTGAATCACTGCCATGCTCTTTTACTTATTATTTCTTTAGCAAGTGTTCCTACCCTGCTCAGAGTCCTTCCTGCTTCTAGGCACTGGCCCTGGATCATCACAGAAGCTTCTTCCTGGCTCCGTAGACAGACTCCAATCCTATCTCCCCCAATCCATTTTCTACCCAAGGCCAGAGGCCAGTTTCTAAAATGTAGCTCCTTCTATGAAGAATGCCATTGGTAATTTGATGGGGATTGCACTGAATCTGTAGACTGCTTTGTGTAGTATAGTCATTTTCACAATATTGATGCTTCCAATCCCAGAACATGGTGTGTCTCTCTGTCTGTTTGTGTCATCTTTGATTTCTTTCATCAGTATCATACAGTTTTCTGTGTACAGGTCTTTTTCCTCCTTCAGTTTAGTTCAGTTCAGTTCGGTTGCTCAGTCGTGTCTGACTCTTTGTGACCCCATGAACCGCAGCATGCCAGGCCTCCCTGTCCATCACCAACTCCCGGAATCCACCCAAACCCATGTCCATTGATTTGGTGATGCCATCCAACCATCTCATCCTCTGTCGTCCCCTTCTCCTCCTGCCCTCAATCTTTCCCAGCATCAGAGTCTTTTCCAATGAGTCAGCTCTTCACAGCAGGTGGCCAAACTATTGGAGTTTCAGCTTCAACATCAGTCTTTCCAGTGTACACCCAGGACTGATCTCCTTTAGGATGGACTGGTTGGATCTCCTTGCAGTCCAAGGGACTCTCAGGAGTCTTCTCCAACACCACAGTTCAAAAGCATCAATTCTTATGCACTCAGCTTTCTTCACAGTCCAACTCTCACATCCATACATGACCACTGAAAAAATTCTTTTTTGCTGTGATGGTAAATGGGATTGTTTACTTAACTTCTCTTTCTGATCTTTTGTTGTCCGTGTATAGGAATGTAAGCCATTTCTATGTATTAACGTTGTATCCTGCAACTTTATTGAATTCATTGATTAGCTGTAGTAGTTTACTGGTGGCATCTCTAGGATTTTCTGTGTTTAGTACCATGTCATCTGCAAGCAATGACAGTCTTACTTCTTTTCCAATTTGGATTCCTTTTATTTCTTTTTCTTCTCTGATTGCTGTGGCTTGGACTTCCAAAACTACAGGGAACTCTACTTACTGCACCGTGGTGTCCTAAATGGGAGGGAAATCCAAAACAGAGGGGATATATGTGTATGTAGAGCTGATTCATTTTGCTCTGCAGTAGAAGCTAACATGGCTACCCTGGTGGTTTAGTGGTGAAGAACTGCCTGCAATGCAGGAAAAAGAAAGGAAAGAAAGAAAGTGAAGTTGCTCTTTTGTGTCCAACTCTTTGCGATCCCATGGACTGTAGTCTACCAGGCTTCTCTGTCCGTGGGATTTTCCAGGCAAGAGTGCTGAAGTGGGTTGCCATTTCCTTCTCCAGGGGATCTTCCTGACCCAGGGATCGAACCCAGGTCTCCTGCATTGCAGGCAGATGCTTTACCCTCTGAGCCACCAGGGAAGCCAAGAGTCAGGTTCAATCCCTGGGTTGGGAATATCCCCTGGAGAAGGAAATGGCAGCCCACTCCAGTATTCTTGCCTGGGAAATCCTGTGGACAGAAGGAGCCTGGCAGACTACAGTCCATGGGGTCACAGAGAGACATAACTTAGCAATGAAACAACAACAAGCTAACACAATATTGTAAAGCAACTCTACTGCAATAAAAATTAATTAGTAAAAAAAATAAAATGTAGCTTACCATGTGGACTTAGGTCTCCACCTCCCACCCCCACCCCATGTAGCCCTGAAAAGCCTCATCAGGTCCTGTTTGCCTGAGCAGCTCAGCTCTCACTGCCTCCCCTAAGTGGGTCCTCCTCTCCTGCCCTCTGGCCTTGGCAAATGCTGTTTCCACCACCCTCTCCCACCTGGTGGTTTCTCCCTCACCTGATTAATTCTGCTCAGCCTGCAGGTAGGTGGGCTTAGAAACCACCTCCTCTGAGAAGTCTCTAGGCTCCCGTGAACTCTGGCTCCCAGCGCACTTATCACCCGTTTATAATGGCTGGTCCTTCCTCTTCACTACACCAGATGCTCAGAAAGACTAAGACTGTGGCCTGTCCATCACTGGTACCATCCCCGGCGTGGAGAACAGAAGCTGCTTCCAGGAAGACTTGGTGGACTTGAGACAAACAGGCAGCGTGGTGAGGGAGTGACTCTTGAGGCAGCCGGCAGGGGTCTTGGGCACTCATCTACCCTGCTTCCCGCTGGCTCTCTGCCTGGGGGTGGCTGACGTGTTCCTTTCCAGTAGGCTGGAAGCTGCTTTCCACAGCAGCAACGTGGAAAGTATCCCAGTTTCATTACAGTAGGTGTGTTTCATGTACATTTCTCCCATGTCCACAGAATCAAGCGCCTGGTTTTTCCCTTCGTACTTTCTCTTGCTAGACTGCCTCCTGTGTGACGTTCCTATTCGTTCTCGAGTCTTTTTGTCTGTCGGGACCTTGCTGTCTCTTTAATTTGACTACGCCGTTTCTGCCTCGTATATATTAACTGTCTCATAGTTGGTGCTGATGTCCTTTTCATTTTGGTTTTATTATGCTTCCCTCTACAGAAGATATGAATGCGTATATGTTTGAATCTGTCAATCTCCCTCCCTCCGTGATTGCTTTGAGAACTGAGGAGGTTATCCTGCCGCCAGAGATCTGATAAGCATTCTTTCTGTTTTCTGATATTTCCCTGTAACGTGACTTTTTATACTTAACTCTAGAATCTGTTCTCAGGACATGTTGGTGGATGGCTTGCGATGGGTATCTAGTCCAGTGTTCCTAAGTGGGAACAGGATAACCCCTCATTCTGTTCATGAAATAATTGGTCTTTGTCTCTTTGTTTCCAAAAGGCGAGGCAAAATAGAGTGGCTGTTATGGGCAGGAGCCAGCAGAGTTAAGATTCTGATTTTGTCACTTTGTAGCCGTGTAACCTTGAGCACTCTGCTTACATGGAGCTTTTCTCCTCTAAAAAGGGAGTCGTAGCATCTCCCTTACAGGCTCAGGCTCCTTGCAAAGGTTGTCTGAAATATCCTAGGTAAAGCACTCCATGCTGTGCCTGGCATAGAGTAAGTGCCCTCTGTAACCATAATGTAATGTGTTTCCATACAGACTTGGGTCTGATTCTGCACTTTCTTTCTGTTTCATTGATGTGAAGCTCTCCTTTGACATCCCTGCCCCACTGCTTTAATTATTTAACTGTTTATTTATCTGTTGCTTCACAGAATATTTTATCTCTGGCCAAACTAGATGGCACTCCCACCCCCCCCCCCCAATACTCTTCTCTAGGAATATTGTTTCAAATGCTCACTGTTGTTTTTCAGTGAATGTTGAGTCCTCCCGTGCACTCTGCCCTGTATAGCTGACCTCACAGCTACACACGTACACACATAGCCTCCTCACCCTCCCAGCGGCCTCACGTCCCAGCTCTCTGATCCTGTGGCTCCTCTACCTGGCAGGTGTGTATCAGCTGACTCACCTGGCCTGTCTCTACCTGTGTCTACCTCATCACCCCATCTGTCTCAGTGCTGGTGTCTGTACTGCCTCTGGAACCCAACCTTCCCTGGGGATCGTTTCTGTGTCCCTGGTACCCTCAGAGCCTGGCAATGGCCAGTACATCATAGATGCTCAGATTAGGGGGTAGGGAATTTGGATATGCTGATACCACCTTGGATTTCGAGGGTAACCAGGATGAGTTTGTCATTTTGGGGGAACATAGGGTTAGAGACCCTAGGAATGTGGTGATTACAACTGTTGGCATGCTGTTGCCAGCCACTGGGGGCCCTCTACCAGCCTCAGTTTTCGCCAGAGGGATAATGAGAAGGTCTGAGAGCCCGTCAGCCCTGAGGTTCTGTAATGTATCTCCGACTGGGCGGCCTGATGGTGGAGAAGAATTTGGGAGAACTCATTGGCATGCGCCCCGCCTTGGAATGGGGTTTGCTCTCCCTCCCTGAGTCTGGGGAGAAAAGCCCTGTGAAGACAGAGATTCTAACTGCTTCTAACTGCCTTTCTGGCTTCTGTGTTGCAAGGTCCCCAGGGAGGGTCCAGACCTGGGGCATAGGAGTTCCACAGTCAAGAACAGAGGGTGGCCCTCAGCCTAGGCAAGTGGCAGGAGTGACAGAAGGATCTAGCCTCTCTCGGGTACCTCAGGGTGCCCACACACTGCCAGGCAGCACACGCAGTCCTGCCAGTCCCATTCCCATTTTACAGGGGAGACATATGAGAATCAGAGAACTGAGATCCCTGCCCTAGCCACACAGCAACTAAGTGCAGAGCCTGTGCTTCCAAAACTGCCCCGCTCCACTGTCCTCCCGGCTCCTAAGTCCGAGGGCTGATTTTCATACACTAAACAATACGGCAGCAGTGTTTATATAAATCATTTCCTGGGTTATCTGGCGCTGACAAAAGGCAGTGAACTTGGTACTTTGTCTGTGTTAGGTTTTGGGGTTAGAGGCATCAGTGCCAAGTTCAGGTGACCTAAAAAACCTTTCTAGGTCAAATCACAATTTCAAAAGATATTTTTTTCTTTTCCTTTCTTTTTTTTTTTTTTTAACCGCCCCACGACTGAACGCTGTCGTTGACATATTTCCCTTCCAACAATACCAGCCCTTTGTGGCATGATTGAGGGCTTGTTTTGTAGCGCTGGGGAGAAAATATCTTCCAAATCATCTGCTTCTCATTGTCTCAGTCACACTCACTCCCACCCATCCCCATGCCACAGTCCCCCTCCTCCCCCCGACGTATGCTCATGTGGCTTTTAGTTAATTGTCTTTGGCAAGGATCAGTTTTGGGACTTGTTCCCAACCACTCAGATGATGGATAATTGTCAGGCACAAACACTGGCCGCTCTGGGCAGCCTGAGGCTCTAAACTGCTGACCGCAGCCCAGCCTCTGGGCAGCAGGCTGGAGGCAGATAGCTCTGTGCCTTTGTGAGTAGCAGCCAAGGCGGTGGAAGTAGCCCAGCCCAGTCGTGAGCATGGGCTCTGGAGGTGGACATTCTGACTTTTGAGTCCTGACTCCCACCGCTTACTAGCTATGTGGCCTTGGGCAAGCTGCTTAACCTCACTTGACCTCAGTTTCCTCATCTGTAAAATGGGAGCCTTAGAAGTGGTAACTCAGTGGGAGGCGGTGGGAGGGAGGTGCAAGAAGGAGGGGATATATGTATACAGGTAGCTGATTCACTCTGTTGTGCAGCAGAAGCTAACACAACATTGTAAAGCAATTTTACTCCAATTAAAAAGTAGCAGCTCACCTTGCAGGGTTGTTGTAAGGATTATATGAGTTAAAAACTCCCAAAGAGAATGGCTAACCACTCCAGTGTTCTTGCCTGAAGAATTCCATGGACAGAGGAGCCCGGTGGGCTACAGTCCACGGGGTTGCAACGAGTTGGACACGACTGAGTAACTAACACTTTCACTTTCACTGACATGTTAAGCAGGCTGTAAATGTCACACAGTTTCGTTACAATGAACAGATGATCATAGATGTAGTGGAAGCTGTTGTAAATCACCCAGATCCCTTTCCAACTAAGATGCTTATCCTGCCAGCTGTGAGGAGTGGCGGCTACTGCTACTCACAGTCGAGTCTCTCTCTGGGTATTAATTGCCTTTGGTAGAAGGAGGAGCCTTGTCCAAGTTTATCAAACACCCTTCTCTGCCGCAACCTGGACCCAATGGCTGGCTCGCTTGGGAATGCAGTGGTTCCTGCCTCATCTTTGCAGAGCCATCCCAGCTCCAGAGTCTCCCTGGGACAGACTGAAGCTTCTGTTTTTGACTGCATCACAGTTCAACTTGCCCTCTGCCCACCAACTTCCCTTGCTCTTCTATGGTGTCCCCCAATAAACATCCAGCTGGCAGATTTCACTCTGAGTCTGTTTCCACGGAACTTGCCCTAAAACATCAGTTCATCATCAGTTGTGAATGGAGCTTGATATGCATTTTAAAGCAAGCATTTATTTCCCTGGTTTTTCCAGAAGCTCTTTGAGGCGTGGCTTCAGAGTTCTCCACCACCCCTGGTCCTCATCTCTGGGCAGGCGCCCTTTGCCCACTCCAGACTTGGCTTGGCAGGCTCCCTCTGCTCCCAGGGTCCTGGCTGAACCTTTGAATGGGGGTCGGTGGCTTCAGGACCACTCTTCAGGTGGGGAAGAGAAAGCTCTTAGCTCCTGGACAAATCACGAAACTTAAAACTGACTGCACTGCAAGGGGCCCAGAGAGCCTCACCCATTCAAACCTTCCGTGTCCCACTGGGGAAACTGAGGCCCAGAGAGAAGAAGGCCTTGTTCAAGGCCACACAGCGAGTAGGTGCCTCTCCTCCCGGCCCTTGGAGCAGAGGGTGCTATGGGGAAATAGTAGGGCAGGCTGGTCTTACGAGCCAGACATGTGGCAGTTGGTTACAGCATTGTTGTTTAATCGGTCAATTGTGTCCGACTTTTTGTGACCCCATGGACTGTATCCTGCCAGGCTCCTCTGTCCATGGGGTTTCCCAGGCAAGAGTACTAGAGTGGGTTGCCATTTCCTTCTCCAGAGGATCTTCCCAATGCAGGGATCAAACCCAGGTCTCCCACATTACAGGCAGATTCTTTACCATCTGAGACACCAGGGAAACCCAGTTATGGCATCAGGGTCCAATAAATGCTTCCATAGCTTTCTCCCAGCAGAGGGGCAGCCAGCCTGATCCAGGAATGGGTATCAGCAATGGCTTCCTGGAAGGGACAGTGTGGGAGTGAAAGGGAGCTGCCAACAAGGAACAGATTGAGAAGGGAGATTCAGGTGGAGAGTTCAGAGCCGCAGAGGCCAAGAGGGAGGGAAAGCATGGTCCATGCCGGGAGGTCCACACATCTCCAAGAGAGCAAGGGAGGAATGTGCCAGAGGGATGAGAGGCCAGCCTCAATGGTCAGGCTGGCAGGACTCAGGTCCTTAAGTACTTTGAATGCTATGGTGAAGCGTTTTGATTTTCCCCTCACCATGGGGAAGATGGACCTTGAAGGAGAGTCACCTGGACAGAACCACACAGGGTCCTTATCCGTCATGTCATCAAGGTCATGAGCCAGGTCTGATGGGGTCCTGGCCCTGCTCTTGAACGTCCCCATTGGACCCCGCCCTGACCCACTTCTTGGGCCCCAGCTCCCTCTAGCCACAGGCAGCACTGACAGCCCCCTGGGAACCATTCCCCCTCACAGCGGCCAAATGAAAATGTTTGTTGAAAACAACATGTGCATAATTAAAGCTTAATGAGTGCTTGTCTGTTTGGAATGTGCAATTAGATTTATAATCGAGGATGGAAGCGAGCTCCAAATGGCTTTAAATGGAGCTGAGAGAGAGGATAATTTTTGCCATAAATCTGCAGTAACGCAGACGGTGTGTAAGTTACCACCAGGGGTAGAATCACAGGCCTGCCAGGCGGCCAGGCTGTGCCCACTGAGCCACTCTGTCCATCAGGTTGTCTTGGCAGCTGCTGGGGGTGCTCAGTAGGGGTCTTTGAGGTGGATCTGCTCTGGGTTGGAGCTGGAGTTTTCTTGTGTCTTCCCATCACTGAGCTCTGTGGTCTGAGCTGACAATGGGGAACTGAGGGGTTGATGCAAGTCCGGCTACCCTGGCTACCCTAGGGGTCTTGGGCCAGGCAAGGAAACCAGCATCATCACCTTGTCACCTCTGGTCTGGAGTGTGGGTCCACATTTTGTCCTCTGTTGTATCGCAGAACTCACTGTGGACGGTGACTGCAGCCACAAAATTAAAAGGCAGTTGCTCCTTGGAAGGAAAGCCTACGAAAACCTAGAGAGCATGTTAAAAGCAAAGATATTTTGCCGACAAAGGTCCATATAGTCAAAGCTAAGGTTTTTCTAGTAGTCATGTACAGATGTGAGAGTTGGACCAAAAAGAAGGCTGAGCACCAAAGAATTGATGCTTTCAAACTATGGTGCTAGAGAAGACTCTTGAGAGTTTCTTGGACAACAAAGAGATCAAACCAGTCAATTCTAAAGGAAATAAACCCTGAATATTCATTGGAGGGACTGAAGCTGAAGCTCCAATACTTTGGCCATCTGATGCAAAGAGCTGACTTATTGGAAAAGACCCTGATGCTGGGAAAGATTGAAGGCAGGAGGAGAAGGGGACGACAGAGGATGAGATGGTTGGATCACCAAGTCAATGGACATGAATTTGAACAAACTCTAGGAGTTAGTGGAGGACAGGGGAGCCTGGCATGCTGCAGTCCATGGGGTCAAAAAGAGTTGGACGTGACTTAGCAAGTGAACAACATTTGTTGAGTGAATGAATGCCTCTGTGCCAGCCTCTTGCCTTAAACATCACTCTCCCTCTATGGGTCTCAGTTTCCCCATTTCTGAATGGAGAATTGGATTCACCTGTTGCTATCTCTAAGGTTCTGAGTCTGAAACTGTAGTGGCTGGGACAGCATCTTGACCAGCACTGTCCAATAGAAATATTATGCATACCACCTATATAACTTCAATTTTTTAGTAGTCATATTTTAAAAAGGAAAAGAAACAGCTGAAATTAATTTTAATAAAATATTTTAGTTAACCCCACATACCCAAAATGTTGTCATTTCAGCATGCAATCTATATAAATATATTGATGAGGTATCTTTATAGTCTTTTTTGCTTTTGTCTTTGAGACCTGATGTGTGTTTTACACATAAACACCTCTCAGTTTGGACCAGTCACATCCCAGGCGCACACGGACCACTGCACTGTTATAGCTCAGGTCTAGAAAAAGTGAGGTTAGAGCCAGTTAGGAAGGCCCTACCTCCCTGTTTGTAAAATGGGGCAACAACTCTTATCTCCCAGAGGAGCCAAGTGCCTGGTAGCACACTCTGCCACCAAAGTTGTATTGATCAGTGTCTTTTCTCACTACCTCCTGATAGTTTTTATTGATAAAACAGATGGCACCATCCTACGTGACTCTTCTTAGCAGTGGGGAGGCGGTTCCTGCAGTGACCTCAGCACCAAACTTGCTCCAGAGACTCTCAGCCCCTCAGCAGGCCATATCCAAGGCATAGTCTCTCCTTCCTGGTAGACAAAGTCCCTGGCCCAGGGCCATGAGGTCACCTGCTCTGGTTCACTCAGCTTAGAAACAGTGGGGGTAGGAAGCCATTGTGGGCTTTGGGGGTTCAGCAGCCTGGAATACAGAAATCAGATTGGGCCCTTGTTGGCTGTGTGGCTTTGGGTAGATCCCCTAACCTCTCTGGGCCTCAGAGCCCTGGATTTCTTGGTGGGCAGAATAAGAATGTGCAAAGGACTGATAAGGAGAAAAGCTTTTTTCTTTGGAGAGAAATTGATGTTTGATATTCAGGAACAAAGCATGAAAGTCATCATCATGGGAAAAGCAAACCCCATTAGACAAAGATTTTAGTTTGCAAATTTTATTTCAAATTATATATGACAGGTGGGCACCAAATTACATATGGCAGGCAGGAAAGAATCCCGCTTAAGACCTCACAGGTTTGCATGAAACCCCATTCATTTTCTTCATCTACAGAAGAGAAGCAATTATATCAACCTCCTAGGGTTGTTGTTCCCATCACGTCATGGGAAATAGATGGGGAAACAGTGGAAACAGTGTCAGACTTTATTTTTGGGGGGCTCCCAAATCACTGCAGATGGTGATTGCAGCCATGAGATTAAAAGATGCTTACTCCTTGGAAAGAAAGTTATGACTAACCTGTTGCTTCTGCTGCTGCTAACTCACTTCAGTCGTGTCCGACTCTGTGCAACCCCATAGACGGCAACCCACTAGGCTCCCCCGTCCCTGGGATTCTCCAGGCAAGAACACTGGAGTGGGTTGCCATTTCCTTCTCCAATGCATGAAAGTGAAAAGTGAAAGTGAGCATATTAAAGAGCAGAGACATTACTTTGCCAACAAAGGTCCGTCTAGTCAAGGCTATGGTTTTTCCAGTGGTCATATATGGATGTGAGAGTTGGATTGTGAAGAAAGCTGAGCGCCAAAGAATTGATGCTTTTGAACTGTGGTGTTGGAGAAGACTCTTGAGAGTCCCTTGGATTGCAAGGAGATCCAACCAGTCCATCCTAAAGGAGATCAGGCCTGGGTGTTCATTGGAAGGACTGATGCTAAAGCTGAAACTCCAATACTTTGGCCACCTCATGCGAAGAGCTGACTCATTGGAAAAGACCCTGATGCTGGGAGGGCTTGGGGACAGGAGGAGAAGAGGATGACAGATGATAAGATGGCTGGATGGCATCACTGATTCGATGGACATGAGTTTGGGTAAACTCTGGGAGTTGGTGATGGACAGGGAGGCCTGGCGTGCTGCGATTCATGGGGTCGAAAAGAGTCGGAAACAACCAAGTGACTGAACTGAACTGAAGGGTTGTTGTAAGAAATAAACAATGTAAGTAATATAATATTACCTTATAAGTTATATATATATACGTATATGTATGTGTGTGTGTGTGTGTGTGTGTGTGTGTAATAGCTAACAATTTTGAGTGCTTTCTCTGTACCAGGCAATATTCTAAGCACAGAAATTAATTTATTTAATCCAAATGATAGTCATACACGTTTTCTAGATGAAACAGAGACATAATAACTTAGTTTAAAAGTTGCACAGCTTGAAAAGCCAGCAGATTTGGACCCAGGCAGCTTGGCACCCGAGACCATGTTTGTATCCATGGTGCCATCATCCTTCATTAAGAGATGGTGGGCCTGGACTTGAGCGTATGGGATCTGGTCGGAGTTGAGCCCAAGGCCCTCTCCCTGTCCAGCTGCATCTCTGCAGGGCCTCTCTGCCCCTCCTCCACCACTTCCCTGCCCCGAGGTGTATCTCTCTGTAAGACTTCCACATAAAACCGCACTCTCGGCAGGACCCAGGGCGCAGCTGCCACATTCGCTGCCTCGCTGCTTTTGAACTGTGTTTTATCTACGCAGAACAAGTGTTCTCACGGCCCGGTGTGGGGGCAGGCGGGAGCCGTGTAGGCTGCTTTGATTGTTTCCTCTTTAGATCTCCATGAGGCACATCTCTTGGTGTCTGCAACTGGCCGGGTTGAGGACTGTGCCTCTTTGGTCTTTGATGTGTGTCTCTGTGCAGAGGGGAGGGTCAGCAACTTGTACACAGCAACTGTTGCTTTGGTACCTAGCGTTGAGGGTAGATTCAGAACTGATTGGAGAGCTATGCGCAAGCTACCAACCACTTTGAGCATTGCCTTGCTCACCTCTACAGTGGGGCTGGTCATGCAGCCTTGGGAATTCTGGGCTTTCCAATGAGATGACCAGGCATGGCTCTGGGAGGAGGTCTGGAATAGAGTAGGTGCCCACTGGCCTGTGCTCCCAGCAGCCTCCGATGTCATGTTCCCTGCTCTTTGCCTGGCCAGCTCCTGTGTGTGCTCCATCATGGGGCTTCCAGGCTACCCTTTTCAGAAGATTTCTCTTGAAAGACCCTTCTCTCGTCTTCCATTCTTCTATGATAACTTTATCCTACCATGGTCACATTTGTCAAAGATGAGGCTCCCATTCAGTATCAGAAACAAGATGCTGAATTCATTGCTGTACTTTGCAAAGTTAGTCTGTCCAAATCAAGCAAGAGCTGAGTTTTGTAGGGTTTGAGGAAGCATGGAGTCCTGGGATAGGGGACTTTCAGAAGCAGGAGGTTCTTGAGACAGGCTGACCCCCACCTGTGGACGTGCAGCTGTGGTAGTGAGACTGTTAATTGATCTCTTGACTTTCAGAGGATGGGTGGGTGCAAAACTGTCACCGACCAATTAGGACAAGCTTTCAGACAAAGTTTTTATTTGCTCCTGTCATGAGACAGTGGCCAAAGAATGGCCTGTGTTCATTTCTCAGGTTTGGAGACTAGGAGCATGTTATTCGCCCAAGCTTCTCCGAAGGACTGGGGACTCCTAAGGGGCTGTGTCATTACCGTTACAGTAAGCCTGGTGTCTGTACAATGCCAGGCACATAACAGACAATCACTAGGTACTAGTCAATGAACAATGACTGTTGCCCCTTCTGTGACCTCAGAATTCCTTTGCTGTTACCTCTTTTCAGGGCCCCGTGACAAGCTTTGTTTATCATAAACCCTCGATGTTGGGAGATGTGTTACTCAGTACATTGTAGGTGCTTGGTACCTGATATAAGGGCATTGACTGATTTCATTTTGCCTCAGCACATGTAAATTAGGTCTTAGACCTAAGACCACGAGTGGGAGTGAATGAGAGGCAGACATGAGGGGGATGAGGTCAAAGTGCAGGGGCTCACCTTGAACAGAAGGGAGACACTTCACCTATTTAGACTAAAGGAGAGGATGTCAGGAGGGATGTAATGTTAATAAAGCAGGGGAAGGGAGAGAGTTGAGGGGATATCTGATGGCCTCCGTGACACAGGAGACATGGTTCTCTGTGAGACTGAGGGCTATTGGGGCTGATGCAGGGATAATAATCTAGCATATAATAATAAAAGATAACATTTATTAAACACTTGTCAAAAGGTATCACCATTATGAAGTATTATGTTACAGCATCAGTTCAGTTCAGTTCAATTCAGTCGCTCAGTCGTGTCTGACTCTTTGTGAATCGCAGCACGCCAGGCCTCCCTGTCCATCACCAATTCCCAGAGTTTACCCAAACTCATGTCCATCGAGTCTGTAATGCCATCCAGCCATCTCATCCTCTGTTGTCCCCTTCTCCTCCTGACCCCAATCCCTCCCAGCATCAGGGTCTTTTCCAATGAGTCAACTCTTCGCATGAGGTGGCCAAAGTATTGGAGTTTCAGCTTTAGCATCAGTCCTTCCAATGAACACCCAGGCCTGATCTCCTTTAGGATAGACTGGTTGGATCTCCTTGCAGTCCAAGCGACTCTCAAGAGTCTTCTCCAACACCACAGTTCAAAAGCATCAATTCTTCGGCGCTCAGCTTTCTTCACAGTCCAACTCTCACATCCATACATGACCATAGCTCGTATCTAATATATGATAACAGATATAAAAAACTTTTTAAGGCAGGAATAATTAACTGCCATCATTACCATTTTACAGGTGATGAAACTGAGGCAAGGAGAAGTTAAATCCAAGGTTACACACAGCTAGCAAGTGTTGGAACCAATACTTCTATTCAAGAATCAATGCTGTTGACCAGGATGTCACACCATACAGGGAAGATGAATTAAGTCCAAAGCTGACTTGAGATGGGGACTTTAAAACTGGGCCCAAGAATATGGGTTGATAGAAGCAAGCCGCATGGGTTAAGGTTGGAGTCTGTAGCCAGAAACAACAACAACAACAACAACATCACCTAGAAAGAGTTGGATTTCAGTGGGTAGAGAAAGGGAGGAGGAGGGTGCTCCAGGCTGACGATGGGGAAACATATGCAAGCTTCAAGGTTCTGGAGGTTTCTGCAGCCTTAATGGGAGCCGAGGCTAAGGGCTGGTTATCATGGAGGGTCCCGTATGCCAGAGCTAGTGATGTGGGGTCACTGCAAGGTTTTGATCTGAGCAGTGAAATGATTACCAAAAGATTGCTAGTGATAGCCAGGGTGGAAGGAAGATGGATTGGGTGGGAGGAAGCTGAGCAGAAGACTTCTGCTGGTGATTGGATCAGGAGGATGTAGGATGGAAAGGGTCCAGAGTCACCCCAGGGGAACTCTGTAGAAGGTGACATCTTTCGTGATGGCCAACCACCAGAGAAAGAGCAGGCTCATCCATGTGTCATGTGTTCAGTGTTGGGTGGGTTGAATTTGAGGTGTGCATGAACCGAATGGGGAAACGTTCAGGGGTAAACTGTGCATTGGAATCTGGAGACGGCTTGGCTGAAGATGAGTGTCTGAGAGTTGGTGACACATGGCAACCCTAAGAAGCCATCAGCTGAGTTTGGTTCAGTTACTCAATCGAGTTTGAGTCTTTGTGACCCTATGGACTGGAGCATGTCAGGCTTCCCTGTCCATCGCCAACTCCTGGAGCTTGCTCAAGCTCATTGTCCAAAGCAAGTGTGAATAGAGGAGGAAATACCAGACTTATCTATCCCACCCACCAGTTCAACCCATTCCATCAATCCAGGCATCTCACTCACCCATGCCAATTATCTCCTTGTTTATCTTACCCACCATCCCAAGCATCTTTCCATTACCTGTCTCTTCATACTCACTCACCCATCCCAATTCATTCATCTGTCTCTCATCCCTCTCATCTCAGTCACTCATCTGCCCATCCATCCATTCATCCCACCTTCTAATTCCATCTATCTGACCCTTGAGTCATCTCTTTGTCCACCTTCTGGCCCATCTGTCCCATTCATTCCCTAAACCACTCATCTCCCCTGACCATCCATCCATTCATTCATCCCACCCATATACCTCCCCACCATCCATCCGCTCATCTTACCCATCCCAACTATTTACGTCTCTATTTACCACCAGTCACTGGTGACTTTTGAGCACTCAGAATGTGGCTAAGTCTAAACTGAGCCATAGTGGAAGGTAAAATACACACTGGATTTCAAAGACAGTACCAAAAAAATAGATGGTAAGCCATCTCATTTACAAATTTTTTGTATTGATCATAATGTGAATATATTGGGTTAAATAAAATGTCTTTAAAATTAATTTCACCTGTTTATACTTGCTTTTTAAACTGTGGCTACTAGAAAATTTTATATTACACTTGTGGCTTGCTTTACATTGCTGTGGGACTGTGCTGACTTGTACCATCCATCATCCACTTATCCATCCATTTATCCATCCATCATCCCATCCTTCAGTCCGTCCCTCCCTCCCTTCCATCCATCCATCTACGCAGTTATCACATTTGTCCATTCCACAGATATTTAATTCATACCTACTATGAATCAGTGGCTATGTGGGTCTTAAGAATAAGGAAACTGAGGCTTCAAGCAGTTGCAGAGCTTGCCTGAGTTTTCACAGATGGAGCTGGCATCATCTGACTTGCAAAAATCAGGGCGTCTTGCCTTTCACCTTGCCTACCTATTTGCTAAGTTTGCTTAAAGATAGAAAAGGGATGTATCCTTTTCTTGGAGTGTGTGGGGGGTGGCTGTTGGATTAGAGGACCGGCTACCCCTCTCACCAAGGGGACCACAGGTTTTGAGAAGAGACAGACCCTTCAGAAGCCTCTTCTTGGTGGCTGTCATGAAAGGGTTATCCTGACACATTCGCTGTTTGCAAAAATGTGGATTCTTTCAGATTCCCAAACTCATTTCCATGACAAAACTCTTGGGAAGAGAAGATGAAGGGCTGGCTTTTGCAGAACAATCTTCCAGCTGTAATGACGACTGAAGATGGCGGTGGGAAAAGGAATTATAATTAGAATATGAAATGGGGAAAATTAATCTATTCCAGTCAGTGGTAAGAGATGTTCTCCTGGCATTTCATGGAAATTCTTAGGCCCTTGTCCCCCACCCTCCCATACACACACATTGTTTTTTTTTCATGTTTTAAAGTGTGCAGAAGGTTGTGTGATGTGATAAAAGATTTTTGACTGAGGGATTGAGAAGCTGAAATGTGCACAGAATTTAATTCTTGGGTGTCTGTGTGTGTCTCTACACACTCACGTCATCTGTTTGTGTGCACGTTTCTGTGAGTTATACACGGATTCAGTCGCAGATGGATGGTGTATTTATTCACGCCTGGGCATCCCCTCCCTCCCCTGTGTGCAGACTCCAGGTGTTGTGTACCAGTCACGTAAAGGGTCTGTGCTGTGTGCACTCGTGCTTGTGCCCTGGACACCTTTGTCTGTGGCGGTTGGTGTCACCCATGCTTGCGATGCGTGTGTAACTGAGTGTTGTCTTGAACACTCTGTTGTGTGAGGTGGGCCCCTGCCAGTTTGCGTTGCGTATGTGGTCGCCGTGCTTGGGTGCAGCGCGTGCATCACTTACCTGTGTGCCCATGAACTCACGCAGCATCACCGCTGTACGCTGGGCATCCATGCGGGTGTTTGGCACTTTTCTGTGCATGTGGAGGGGGTGGCTCTGCTGTGTCCAGGCTCTGTGACTTCTCCCCTTTGCCCTAGGGGCCAAGCCAGGGAAACCCGGGAGGTTTCAGAGGCCCCTCCCCTCCTTCCTTTTCCCTACAAGGGCTCAGAGGTGGTGGAACACTGGACAGAGGCGGGCAAAGAACAGAGCCCCCAGACCACCAACTTGGGGCCCTCACAGCTGCTCAGTAGCCGGTCCTGAGTCCTGTGCTCCAGGGCACCGTGCAAAGCACCCAGCAGGGAACCCAGCAGAGGCTGACCCAGCAAAGGCTGACCCAGCCCTGCCAAATTCTCAGATTTTCCTTGAAGCAGGAAGCAAGCTTTCCTCTGCCACGTGGCTGCTCTTTCTTGTTTGAATAAAGGACAAGTGAATAAGCCCACTTGAGGGGACTCTGATGACCTCATGGGAATCCCCTGCCCAACCCCTGGCACACACACCTCAACATCCAGGATCCCTGCTGCTCTTCCCAGTAGTGTCGTTCCCCACTGCTCACTGAGGGTAGGTCCTCCCTGCATGAACCACAAACACATACTCGTCAGATTCCTATTATGTGCCAGGCCCTGAAGAATGATTGGTTATGTCTGGGGAGGTGGGCTGCAGCCAGGCCGTGATTCCTGCTGCCAAGGAGCTTACATGCTCGTGGGAGAGACCAAGCCCAAGAAGCAAACAGACCACTGCTGTGCAGCATCTCCCTAACTGTGTGATCTTGGACAACTGTTTATCTTCTCAGCTTACTTCCACGGTTTGAAACATTGGTTGCTGTTGTTTTAGTTGCCCTCTGTCCATGGGATTCTCCAGGCAAGAATGCTGGAGTGGGTTGCCATTTCCTTCTCCAGGGGATCTTCCCCACCCAGAGATCGAACCCGAGTCTCCTGCATTGGGCAGGGAAGCCCAAAATGTTGGTTGTTGAAAAAGCTAAATGAGTTCTTTTATGGAAAGCATTTTGCTCGGTGCCAAGTTTATTCATTCATTCACCCAGTGAACAAACACTCACCAAGTATTTGTTCATCGCCTGCTGTGCATGTTGGGGAGCAGGGTTGGGGTGGGGAGAGAGAGCAGACCAGAGTGGCTCTGTTCTAGCCAGGAGTTAATAAATGGGATATTACACAGAGTTTGGGGGCATATCTTTTAACATACATTAAAAGATATCTCCTGTATCTTTAATATACACCATACTGTTTGATGACTTTCGCTTTACAGAATGTTTCAAATACCTTGTTAAATTTAGTTCCCTCAGACTTCCTAGTGGCTTAGTGTACACTTGCCAATACAGGAAACAAGGACTTCCCTCGTGGCTCAGACAGTAAAGTGTCTGTCTACAATGTGAGAGACCTGGGTTCAATCCCTGGGTTGGGAAGATACCCTGGAGAAGAAAATGGCAACCCACTCCAGTACTCTTGCCTTGAAAATCCCGTGGATGGAGGAGCTTGGTGCAGGCTACTATCCATGAGGTCACAAAGAGTCGGGCACGACTGAGTGACTTCACTTTCACTTTCACTTTCTGGGAAGATTCCACAGGCCGTGGGTTGACTAAGCCCGTGCACTGCATTCTGGGGCCTATGTGCCACAACTACTGAAACCCGCTTGCCTGAGGCCATGCTCTGCAACAGGAGAAACCACTGCAATGAGAAGCCCGTGCGCTGCAACTAGAGAGTAGCCCCTGCATGCTGCAACTAGAGAAAGCCCAGCAACAAAGAACCACCCAACCAAAACTATCCCAAAGAAAGGCAATGCCAAAGAATGCTCAAACTACTGCACAATTGCACTCATCTCACATGCTAGCAAATTCTCCAAGCCAGGCTTCAACAATATGTGAACTGTGAACTTCCAGATGTTCAAGCCAGTTTTAGAAAAGGCAGAGGAACCCGAGATTGAATTGCCAACATCCGCTGGATCATCAAAAAAGCAAGAGAGTTCCAGAAAAACCATCTATTTCTGCTTTATTGACTATGCTAAAGCCTTTAACTGTGTGGATCACCACAAACTGTGGAAAATTCTGAAAGAGCTGGAAATACCAGACCACCTGACCTGTCTCCTGAGAAATCTGTATACAGATCAGGAAGTAACAGTTAGAACTGGACATGGAACAACAGGCAGCTTCCAAATAGGAAAAGGAGTATGTCAAGGCTGTATATTGTCACCCTGCTTATTTAACTTACATGTAGAATACATCATGAGAAACATTGGGCTGGATGAAGCACAAGCTGGAATCAAGATTGCCAGGAGAAATATCAATCACCTCAGATATGCAGATGATACCACCCTTATGGCAGAAAGTGAAGAAGAACTAAAGAGCCTCTTGATGAAAGTGAGAGAGGAGAGTGAAACAGTTGGGTTAAAGCTCAACATTCAGAAAACGAAGATCATGGCATCTGGTCCCATCACTTCATGGCAAATAGATGGGGAAACAGTGGAAACAGTGTCAGACTTTATTTTGGGGGGCTCCAAAATCACTGCAGATGGTGATTGCAGCCAGGAAATTAAAAGACGTTTACTCCTTGGAAGAAAAGTTATGACCAACATAGACAGCATATTAAAAAGCAGAGACATTGCCAACTAAGGTCTGTCTAGTCAAGGATGTGGTTTTTCCAGTGGTCATGTATGGATGTGAGAGTTGGACTATAAAGAAAGCTGAGTGCCGAAGAACTGATGGTTTTGAACTGTGGTGCTGGAGAAAACTCTTGAGGGTCCCTTGGACTGCAAGGAGATCCAACCAGTCCATCCTAAAGGAAAGCAGTCCTGAATATTCATTGGAAGGACTAATGTTGTAGTTGAAACTCCAGTACTTTGGCCACCTGATGCGAAGGACTAACTCATTTGAAAAGACCCTGATGCTGGGAAAGATTGAAGGTGGGAGGAGAAGGGGACGACAGAGGATGAAGTGGTCTGACACAATGGACATGAGTTTGCATAAACTTTGGGAGTTGGTGATGGACAGGGAGGCCTGGTGTGCTGCAGTCCATGAGGTCACAAAGAGTTAGACACACCTGAGCAACTAAACTGAACTGAACCAAAAATAAATAAATTTTTAAAAAGATATTTAATTATTATTTAATTATTAAAAAAATTTAGTCCCCCTCCATTTCCCTGACCCCATGGACTATGCTAAGTCCATGGAATCCTCTAGGCCAGAATACTGGAGTGTGTAGCCTTTCCCTTCTCCAGGGGATTTTCCCAACGCAGGGATCGAATCCAGGTCTCCGGCATTGCAAGCAGATTCTTTACCAGCTGAGTCACAAAGGAAGCCCTCTTTCTTTTAGAACTTATCAATTATGTGTGATTTTTAGAAATATCTAATTTTTATCAAAGAGTAAATTTAGGGCCATGGTGACCTATCAGATGGAACCTAGGAGCTTTCGTTGAGAACTCGCTATGCTGCCGAAGTCATAGTCCTATCCTCAGTACCAGTCTTGTCGGGCGTCGGGGGCTTGGGAAACCATCAGGACACAGTTCCAGCCTTCACGCTGCTCCACTCTGGGCAGAGGACAGATGTGGAGGCAATCAAGGTTGTTAGAGGGACAGTCGAAGGAAATGAAAGCAATGATGTCCACCCTCTTGCAGGAGGTGGTTTCTGAGCAGAGACTTGAAGCCTGAACTCCATATGATGGATGAAGCCCTGCATTTGGGGTCATGCCCAGACTCTAGGCATGGCGCAGCCTTTTCTTCTGTGAATCCAGCAGTCACTGAAGGACTGTCCATCCCTGTGTTGGGAAGGCACTTGGGTATAAATCCTAATGCTACTGCCCTGATGAAAAGATTGGCCTGGTAAAAGACAATGAAAGTGATGTTGTGGTTGCTTCATTCATTCATTCAACAAGCATTTATTGAGTATCTATTCCATGTCAGGTGCTAGTCTAGATATTTGGGAGGCATCATCTTAGTCTTAGAAAGACTAAGACCCCTTGGCCTCAAAGGCCCTTCATTTTCATAGGGGAAATCCAACTGTGAGCAATGAATGTGATAAATAAGTAAATTCCATAGAAAGCTAGAAGGTGAAGGGGTGATGGAGCAATGAACAAGGGTGAGCAGGGCAAGGGGAGTCGGGCGTGCTGGGCTTCTGAGCCCACCGAGGTCAGAGGCTGGTGTCTGAGCCAGTTTGTTATGAAAACCTCTCTGAGCAAAGAGGGTCTGGATGAACTGATGATTGCGGGAATATGGGCTTTTCCAGCCTCCATACAGACCGCTTGGTGCTGTCCATCCAAATTACAGATGCACCCACAGTCGGATGCAGCAATTATTCGGACTAATCCTACAGATCGACTCACACCTGAGCAAAATGACAGATATACAAAAATATTCACCAGAGCAGTGTGAGAACTGCACAAACCTGGAAGCAACTCAATAGCCCGTGTGCTCAAGTCGTTCAATATATATGTTACAGCCATGCTGGGGCATACCAGAAGACAAAATTACGATCTGATATAAAACACTTCCCAGGATGTGTTGCTAGGAGAAATATAAGGTGCGAAATGGTGTGTATACAGCATTGTCATTTATAGAAAAGAAGTGACTCCAACGTATATACAGGGACTCTCTCTGAAAGGATGTTTATGAAGCTGGTAGAAGCAGTGATTGTGTCTGGAGAGGGGCAGTGGATGCCTGGGAGGTGGGGGCAGGTGACTTTTCATTCTGTTGCTCTTTGTGTACTTTGGGAATTTTAAATCATGTGAATATAACCTAATAAAAAATTCTTTTCAATTACAATAAAATGGACAGCTGGTGTTGGTACCCCACCCAGATCTCTTTATTGTCCAGCACAGTTGGACAATATTGTCCCCCATCTGCTGTGAAAGTATTAGCTGCTCAGTTGTGTCCGACTCTTTGTGACGCCATGGACTGTAGCCCACCAGGCTCCTCTGCCCATGGAATTCTCCAGACAAGAATACTGGAGTGGGTTGCCTTTCCCCTTCTCCAAGGGATCTTCCCGACCCAGGGTTTGAACCCCGGTCTCCTGCATTGCAGACAAATGCTTTACTGTCTGAGCCACCAGGGATGAGCACAGGCTGAAAACAGCTCACAGCTGGCACAGTTCTCTGGAAAAATGTCCTTGGCCAAATGGGGGCCACCCTTCTCAGGTTATGACTCCCTTTTGCCCCTTAAGCCGCCACCAATGACTGACATATATGGGTTACAGAAGCCCCACCGCTGGCTTCAGGCAGGAACAACTCTGCGGTACCATCCATGCTCCGGAGCAAGCTTGTGGCGGGATAAGCCTACAGCAAGCCTCCCACTGGGGCCCCCTCCTTGCTTAGCTCCTTCCCGTACCCTATCCTGATCCCTCCCTCCCTTACAGGTTACTCCTAAAGTGCACTTCTCAAAGATCACATGCCTTTGAATCCTGGTCTCAGGCTCTGCTTCTAGAGAACCCGATTGCTTGTCTCCAGTGAAGGGAGCTGGAATAGAGCCAAGTGCTTTGCACTTTTGAGTGCAGTGTCCCCGGGAGAGAGGTTTACTCCTGTCACCCCCTTCTGATAGACGAGGCACCTCCGGGGTGTAGTCTCCAGCGCAGGATCACACATCTTGAGAAAGGGGAGCCAGCGACTCCAGAGCCCCCGCTTCTCCAGCTACGCCTGCTCCCTCTTGCAGACGGATTTTCCAAATCCAGCCTTGGCAGTGTCTCAAAACACAGGGTTGTAGTTCCTGTACCTGGTATCTATCACAGTCCTCAGTGCCTGTGGTCAGGGTCGGCCTGAGGGGCAAGGGTACCTGGAGGATGGGTCGGGGGCAGGCTGTCCTGATCCCAGGGCTCTGGAGACCTTGGCCTCCCTCAGCCTGTGGGATTCCAGCTCTAGCTGAGAGCCTGATGTCATTTTGGCCAGGAGAAATATTTGCATACTTCCAGAGATGGGGAGCTCAGTACCTGACAAAGCCATCTGTCACGTCTATGGACAAGGTGTAAAGGGCAGAAAGGTATTCCTCTCTGTATCCTGAGTGTGATGAACCCAAGCTATGGAGGTCACGAAATAAGGACACCTCCTTCTACCCTAGAGGGAGCTCTGCTGAAATGGAGACTGGGCATCTTGGGTTCAATCTTTGCTTCTCTGGGCTCCAGTCTTTTCCCCTCAGTACTATAGTCCCCTGACCTCCTCGGGCTTCTCCTGGGCCCTTCCAGAGAACATTTTCATCAGAGCTGCCTCTCTGTTTCTCTGTTCCAGTTTGATGGTGAGAGTGCCTACGTGGGGATGAGTGACGGAAACCCAGAGCTCCTATCAACCAGCCAGGTGGGTGCCCAGCCTCCCTTGGGCTGCTGGAGCTGAGCTGCTCCCAGGGTGGGGTGGCAGGGGTGCAGAGCTGGAGGCATAGGCACTACTATCCTCTCTCAGAATGATCAAGAATATCAATTGATTGTTAACATCGAATTGTTATAGATGTTATATAACATCTAATTGTTAGGGACTTCCCTGGTGGTCCAGTGGTTAAGGCTCTGTACTTCTGATGCAGGGGGCATGGGTTCAGTCCCCAGTTGAAGAGCTAAGATCCCAGATGCCTTGCATGCAGCAAAAAATTAAAAAAACAAAAAACATGTAATTGTTAAGAGGCCTGTCTAAATCATAGATGTCATTGTTCTTGTACTGGTGACTTTCCAAATTAGACTATAATTGTTCAACAGGAAAAAAAACAAGCCTTTATAAGCTTTTTTGAACCAAGTCTATAAACTGATTTTTTTTAGAAAGCAATGTCGATTGAGTTTTTCCTTCAAATGGACAAACCGGGACTATAGTGTTTCCTATAAATCAACTACCTGGCTACTCTTGGCATCATTGAAAACTTGATGAAACTCAAAACATGTTGTCTGCACTCTCCACGCACAGAGGGGAGATTTTCAGCAGCAACAAATACACACGTCCCATGTCCCTGGTGGCCCTGCCTGTCACTACCACACAGCAGCCGTGGGGACAGGCACTGGTGTGGAGGCGCTCACACCCATGCATCAGCGTGCAGGGTTCTTCTGCCCGCCTGGAGTTGTCTCATGCTCTGGGGAGGGTTGTGGACGTGGAGGAAAGGGAAGAGAGTGGAGGCTTCCTGGGCAGCTTTTCTTGGTGGGGACAGGAGCTGAGTCATCCCAGGGAAGACCAGCCCTAGCCCCAGTCCAGCCCCCTGTGAGTCCCAGACACCAGTTGGACAGATTTTCCACTGTCAGCCTGGTCTCTGAAAATTAAGGTCTCTCTTAGCCAGGATCATCCTCGGTCTAGACTCAGATGCCACAGAGGGTCCTCACTGCAGTCTGGGACCCCAAAGAGGGTCTTGCAAAGATCCTGGAAGATGCTTCCCAGTGGTGCCTCCTGGGTGGCAGCAGCTCGGGGTGCTGGATGGAGGGCAAAGGGGTTTCGTAGCCATTGACAAACGTGAGGGATCTGGGAGACAAGCCTGTCCCTGGAGCTGCTGTGCCCTCCCTGGCTGTGTAGTCATGGCATTTGGGTGGCTGGGATCACATTTTCCAGCTGGAGAAACAGAAGCCTATATATTCACAAATATTTATGTGCCCTGCTACGTGAGAGGTCCTGCTGGGGACACAGATGAGAAAGACATGGGCTTATAGCTCTTGGGGAACGCTACTGACAAGGAAAGAGACTATGTCTCAGTGTGGCGTGGAAACTCTGTTACAGGGCTCTGGAGCCCACACCCACCCCGACCCCCACCCCACCCCACCCCACCCCCGCCACTGCAGCAGGGTGCTGGTGGGCCCACATGCCATCCCCTTCTCTGGTCTGTGACCATGTGAGAACCAGAGGCACTGCTGAAAAGCTGCCTTTATATTGCACTGACAAGCTGCAAGAACTGGTGGGTAAGACTCCAGTCCTGGAAATGCCCATTTTGGAAGAAATCACAGAAGTCATTTAACTGTCCGTAAGCCCCTTGGAAATGTGGTTAGTTCAAAAGCCAGCGCTTACTCCTGAACCTCTTATCTGAGTCCTTTCACAGTGTTTCAATTTGTTGTTGCTCAGTCGTGTCCGACTCTTTGCGACCCCATGGACTACAGCACATCGGGCTTCCCTGTCCTTCACTATCTCTTGGAGCTTACTCAAACTCCCGTCCGTTGAGTTTGTGATGCCATCCAACCATCTCATCCTCTGTCGTCCCCTTCTCCTGCCTTCAATCTTTCCTAGCATCAGGGTCTTTTCCAATGAGTCAGTTCTTCACACCAGGTGGCCAAAGTATTGGAGCTTCAACTTTGATTGCATTTTGTTAACATCCTGACTCAGAACTGTGCTATGCTGGAGTCTGCTCTGGCTCCGTCCCTAATGGAAAGGGTTGGTACTGGACTTCCACCGAGAAGGGCAAGTGAGACTCAGGAGCTCTGTGTCTGCTCTAGGCTTGGGCAGAGGGGCATAGTCCCTCAAAGGGGAGCTACAGGACAAATAAACGTGATTATTTCAACTGGCTTTCATGACAGCTTTGAGAAGTGTCATGAAAAAGTAAGACGTTACCATTAACCCCATTTCATAGATTAGGCAACTGAGGCTCTAGGATGTTGACTGACTCAGCCAGGGAACAGTAGAGATGGAATTTGAATCTGCATGGCTGGGACTCAAAGCTCCGAGTTACCTTACTGTGTTTGTGGAGAGCTCTGTACCCACCTCAAGGCTATTGTCAACTTGCTTCGGCCTAAATGTCACTTCCTTACAGAGCTCTTTGTGAGCTCCAAATCCAAGTAGGTCCCTTTTCCATAATTCTCTCTCGTGGTACCACGTCCTTTTAGTTCACAGCGTTTGTCACTGTGCATTTTGCTTATTTGAGTAATGACTTAGCTAACATCTGATTTCCACCCTAGACTGTGACCTCCCTGAAGGAAGGATCTGGTCTCTCTTTTTCTTTGTTGTGCCTTCCTATTGGGCCATACTGCCTGGCACAAAGGAGGCATTCAGGAAACATTTATGTAATGAATGTATTCCTTAACAATGGAACAATGTGGCTGGACTCCCTAAGGGTCCTTCCTGGTCTCCTGCACTGTCGCTCAGAGAGTCTCCCTAACTTAGAACTTTATAAAGGAGATACCAGGATTCCCAGAGTCCATATGGTGGCATAAGCCAACCTTGACGTGAGCAGACTTAGCAATTACAGTCTAGACTTCTTAAAGCATATCAGTTAGCTTTTGCTACATAACTTGCACTCCCCACCGCCCAAATTTAGTGGCTTAAAACAACACCTATTCATCTAATTCATGATTCCATGGCTTGGAAGTTTGGTTGAGTTCAGCTGGGTGGCTCTTCTGGACATGGCTAGGATCATTTAAGTGCAACAGTCAGCAGCCAGGTAGGCTGTTGGCTAATTGTTATGGGGGACTCCCTTCTACTTCAGATGGTCTCTCCTGCTCCAGCAGGCTAGACCGAATTTGTCTGGAGAAGGGTTCCCAGAGCAGCAAGAGCCGTAGCTGCATGACCTCTTGAGGTCTGGCATATGACTACTTCTAGCACACGCTGTTGATCAAAGAAAGTCACAGGGTCAGTCTAGAGTCAAGGAATGAGGAAATAGACTGTTGATGGGAAAGTAATATGGTCTTTTAACAAACTATCACATGTGGGAGACATGTGGGATGTAGTACATGCCAATTTTACTTAAAAATAAAAATAAGACCTGCAGCTCCAGTGGTTTGGTAGGGTTCCACTGACCTCTAGTTCTTTTTGTTTGTTGAAGTATAGTTTATTTACATTGTTGCATTAGTTTCAGGTATATAGAAAAGTGATTTGGTTATTTTATACATACATACATACATATATATGTATATATATAATTTTTCAAATTCTTTTCCATGATAAGTTATTACTAGCTATTGAATATAGTTCCCTGTATTATACAGTAGGTTCTTGTTGCTTATGTATTTTATATATAGTAGTGTGTATTTGCTGATCCCAAACTCCTAATTTATCCCTCATTCCCTTTTCCCCTTTGGTAACCTTAAATGTGTTTTCTATGTCTGTGAGTCTATTTCTTTTTTATAAATAAGTTCATTTGTGTCATTTTTGTAGATTCCACATATAAGTGATATCATAAGATATTTGTTTTTGTCTGGCTTACTTCACTATAGAATGATATTCTCTAGGTCCATCCATGACACTGCAAGAGGCAACATGTCATTCTTTTTTATCGCTGCATAGTATTCATTATGTATATATGCATATATATAGACACCACATCTTTATCTATTCATCTGTTGAATAGATGAAGGACATCTATTGAATAGGACAAGGCATCTAGTTCTTAATGGCAAAAGTTCTGTGTCTTTCCTTCCAGTCTTTTCCCTGGAATGCTTGCTTGAACCCACACATGCATATTTGTACATGAGAACCAGTCATGGTGTGTGGTCTTATCAACTGTAGGAATTGTATTGTCCCAGTTATCAAGGGATGGACATAAACATGTGGGCAAACAAAGGCCTCACAGCTAATAGAAGATTCAGAGGATAAACACTTGAAACGGCATGAAATGCATTTTATAAGTATGTTATAATAATTGTATTCATATGTATAAAATAAATTGTATTTACATTGTATTATTATAAATACAACTGTATTTTATAAATACAGTTAAATACAAGCATCATCTATTTACCAAATGTTTATTGGGCACTTATTATGTGCGAAAGCTCTAGGTATAAGCAGGAAGCCATTTCTAGAAGACGTTTCCTTCCAGAAAGTCCAATTTCATCATGTTAAAAACCTTGCTCTTTAAGGTAACCTTCTGCTGAAACATGGTATTTCTTATCTCTGTAGCTGAGACAGAGGTTCCTACAGGACGTATATTAGCCAAATGTGTCCCCTCGTAAAACCTTTCAAACTGGTTCTCATAGGCTTGAAGTTTCTTTTGTAAATGCATGCTTCATTGTTTGCTTTTTTGCAAGTCTACAAAATTCCTGCATAGCAGCCTTAGTTTCCATATATTACCCCTTCTCCTCCCTCCCTCGTGGACCTTGAGTTTCTTTGCTACCAGACTTTCCTGGGTGGTCTGAGCCTGAAACGCGGTAGTCAGACATAATTTCTGGCCCCTCAGTAGCTTCTGGGGGTGGCGGGCCTGGTAGAGATCAGCTCTTCCCCATCCTGAGAGATTACCCCATTGAAGAGTTACAGGGATTGATTGTTCCTGGTCAAGTGACCCAGAAAGAGTTTCCCCTTTCCTGGGATGAGAGTGAGGAGGAAAAGAACTGCGCTGGGATCTTAGCAGACCTAGGTTCGGATTTCCATATACCAGATTTCCAGATGACCAAAAATTCCAGATTTCTCATATACCAGCCAAATGCCCTTGTTAATTTATGTCAGCTCTCTGTCCAGTGGGAGAAATAGTGCCTGCCTCCTAAGGCAGCACTTCCCATCGGTTTGGGCACCAGTTTCCTGAAAGACAGTTTTCTCACGGATAGTGTGGTAGTGGTGTTGGGGGCAGTGGGGTTTGAGATGACACAAGAACATTACATTTACTGTGCACTTTGTTCTTATTATGATTACATCAACTCCACCTCAGATCATCAGGTTGGGGACCTCTGTCCTAAGGTGTTTTGAGAACTAAATGAGGTGTGTGATGTGGATTCTATTGGTACCTCCCCTGCGGATTCCCTTTGCCCGCCCAAGACATCCATTGCCCAGGTGTTGTGAGTGTTGGCTTTTACCTGCTCACAGCTGTCTCTTCCCTAGAGAATTCTCTGCCAGACAGGGACCATGAATCAGGAAGGGGAGTGGGAGATGTTCTAGAAGGCCGTGCCCCTTGTCCCTAGAGGGGATCAACGGGGCCACTCCCTGTGGAGTTCTAGCCAGCTCCAGCTGAGATGGCATCCTACCTCAGCTCCATCCTCTCGGCCCTGTCCTGCTTCCCTCCCTCCCCTTCGCTGGTGTCACTTCTCAGTAAGTCGCTCTCCTGGGAATCCCCATCTCAGCTCCACTTCAAGAGAGCCTAACCTAAGAGATATGTAAATCACCAGTGTTCAAAAAAAAACCCTAGCTGTGTCTTCTTCTTATTGTTTTTATTACCGTAAATAATGCTTTGGTCACAGGGGGTGAACCTCTGGTCACTTCTTGTGCTCATTTACGGCTCTGTGCCTCTGCGGGCAGCGTTTCCTCCGATGGGAATCCCCTGGCCACTCTCACCCAGCAAATACCTGTTTGTTCTCTCAGGGCCATTGCAGATGTCACCTCCTCATTAGCGCCTCCCTGGCTGTGGGTAGAGTTTTCCAGCCTTTTGCCTGTAAAGAGCACTTTTTAATTGAAGTATAGTTGATTTATAATGCTGTGTTACTTTTCAGTGTACAGCAAAGTGGTTCAGCTATATATGTACATAGATGTTTTTTCGTATTCTTTTCCATTATGGCTTATTACTGCCTATTGAATATAGTTCCCTGTGCTGTACATCATGTCCTGGTTGTTTATTTTATATATACTAGTTTGTATCTGCTAATCCCAGACTCCTGATTTATCCCTCCCTCACCCCAGTTCCACTTTGGTAACCGTGTCTGTGAGTCTGTTTCTGTTTGGTGAGTCCGTTCCTCTGTACCATATTTTAGACTCCACATGTGCAGATAGCACACGGTGTTTGTCCTTGGTCTCTAGGTCCATCCGTGGCATTATTTCATTCCTTTTCATGGCTGAGTGCATGTATGCCACATCCTCTTCATCCATTCATCCATGTAGGTTGCTTCTTGGCTAGTGCGAATAGTGCTGCTCTGAACACTGGGGTGCGTGTATGTTTTCAAATTAGAGTTTTCTCCAAATATATACCCAGGAGTGGGATTGCTGGACCATATGGCAATTCTATTTTAGTTTCTTTAAGGAAACTCCATACTGTTTTCTGTAGCCGCTGTGCCAATTTACTTTCCTACCAACAGTATAAGAGTGTTCCTTTTTTTCTCCACACCCTCCCCAGCACTTATTATTTGTAGATGTTTTGATGCTAGCCATTCTGACCAGTGTGAGGTGATACCTCACTGTGGTTTTGATTTGTAGTTCTCTAATAGAGATGCTGAGCATCTTTTTTCATGTGCATATTGGCTATCTATAAACAGCAGTTCTGCTAAATATTTCAGACTTTGTTTTAAGAATGACTGAAAGAGCTTGTGTATATGTTTGTATGTATGTGTTAGAGAGAGAGAAAGCTGGCACATGACTTCTTCCGGCGTATTTGCTTTGCTTCCAGTCAAAGCAAGTTACTAGACTTTGTTAGTGAGAGATAGAGGGAGACTGAGATTGAGTGATGTGATCAGATTTGCAGAGGGCTTACAAATTCTCAATGGCAAGATTGGATACAGGAATACCAAATGAGAGGGTGTGGTAATAGTCGCAGTGAAGGATAATGTATTGTCCTAGACTGTGTAGAGGCAGAGGAGATAGGAAGAAGTGGATAGATCTGAAATGTGTTTTGGAAATAAAGTCGGTGGGTCTTGATGATGATGAATGCAGAGGGAGAGAGAAAGAGGAGTAAAGGATGACTCTTAGGCTTCTGGAATGAGTCTGTTTTCTGGCACAATAGCATAGTTTTCTAAGTTGGAAATTGTCTGGGGAGATGCAGGTTTGATAAGGCCAGAATTGGATGTGTTACATTGGAGATGTCCATCCAGGTAAGGGTGTCCAAGTAGGTAGATGATTATACAAGTCTGAAGCTCATGGTGGAAATGAATTTGAAAGTCCTTAGCCCATGGTATTAAAACCTTGAGAGGATGAAATTTACAGAGGGAGAAGGGAGTAAGAAGACCACAAGGCAAATGATTCTTGAAGTGTTGAAGTCTTACATTTGAAAGCAAAATAGAGGAGAAGACAACTGTGAGATAGGTTGAAATCAGTGGCTGGAGAAGTAGGGACCATGGAGACTTAGAAGCCAAGGGCAGGGTTCCAAGAAGGAAGGAGGAGATCTGGGGAAAGATGCTGTTGGGCCCAGCCACTTCCCTATCAAAGGATAAACTTTAAATAAATTAAAATTTTAAATGTACTCAAGAAAACCATAATGGCACTAGAAAAAAGTCTTTACAGTACACATTACAACTTTGGAGTAGGAAAGGTGTTTCCACGACTCAGTCTTAAAAGAAAAGGCATTGAAAGGTTGACTGTAAATTAAAATGAAGCACAACTTTGGCATGGCCAAAACACCATGAGTCAAGTCAAAGACAAACAAAAAACTGGGCAAGAATGTTTTCAACTTATGATCAGTGAAAGGACTGATTTCCCTTCATATATAAAGAGTTCCTAGAAATCAATTCAAAACACGATGAGCAATAGTTTACAGATAAATAAATATGAATGGATATTAAATATATGAAAAATGCTAAAAAACAGTCCATGAGAGAAACAAAACTAACATTTTCACCTATTAGATTGGCAAAAATCCAGAGATTTGAGAACAAACCCTGCTGGAGCCCATGGCGGGAAACAGGCACTTTTATACATCACTGAAAGGAGAGTAAATTGATATAACCTTTATGGAAGGCAAATTGGCAGCATCTACCAAAATAAAAAATGTATCAACCTTTAGCCTAGTAATTCACTTTTTGGAAATATAGCCTACAGATATATCTGCATACATGAGAAATGATGTATTCAAGCTTATTCATTTTTGTACTGTTTATAATGGCAAAAAATTGGGAAAAAAATCAAAAGCGCAGTAATATGGGACTAGTTGCAGAAATTATGTACATCTAACAAATGGAATACTGTGTGGTTATAGAGACAGAATGAGGAAACTGAAGTGATAGAATTCTTTAAACACATTTCTTACTGAAAAAAAGCAATGAACAGTTAGTATATTACCATTTATGCCAAAAGCATAGTAAGAATGTATGTTTCTGTGTGTTTGTATAACTCTGGAAGGATATATAAAAGTGAAAGTGTTAATCACTCAGTCGTGTTTGACTGTTTGCAACCCCATGGACTGTAGCTCACCAGGCTCCTCTGTCCATAGAATTCTCCAGGCAAGAGTGGGTAGCCATTCCCTTCTCCAGGGGATCTTGCCAACCCAGGAATTGAACCTGGGCCACCTGCATTGCATGCAATTCTTTACAGTCTGAGCCACCAGGAAAGGATTTATGGAAACTAGTAAAAGTGACTTTGTACCTTGTATGTGTGTGTGTGTGTGTGTGTGTGATGGTTATTGGGGAGGTAGACAAGGATAACAAAGAGACTTTTCACTGTACCTTTTTACCTTTTGGGGGTTTCCAACCATGATGACTTAATATCACTTCAAAAAGTTAAATAAAATTTAAACAAGAAGCAGCAGAAAGTCCATGCTTCTGAGGGGTTGGTTGGGGAAGGAGTTGAGATTCATTTGATGGTTTTAGCAAAGAGAAAGTCACCCTGGACCTCAGAAGGAGTAGCTCTGATGTGTAGGGGAGGTCCTACCCATCCCAGGGTAGATGGAGGAGAGAGTATGAGGTGAGGACATAAATGGTAAGTCTAGACAATGTATGAGTAGTCTAGTGGGGAAGACGAGCAAGGGCCATAGCTGAAATGAAATGAAGACTCCTTAGAAGCAGTTGTTTTTTAAGACAAGAGAGTCTTGAGAATTAATCTCAATAGAAGGCATCTAGGAGAAAGGGTAATGCTGTGAGCTCAGGACAGGGAGGAGTTAATTGATGGCTTAAGTTTTTGGAGAGGGTGGGAGGCATGGGTACTGTTGCACCACTGCCCAGAGGTGGAAGCTCTGGCCTTTTAGCCAGAAGGGGGACTGAGGAGCAAAGGAGTGTTGCTTTATAGATAGGATGGCTGGGAGCAGAGGGTGCCTGTACCAGTAAGCACCTGTTCCCAGAGAGATTGTGGGTGGGTCACCTGCTGAGAGGGCACTGGAGGTTGGAGAGGGTGGCAAAGGTCTGCGATATTTGTTGTGGGTATGACACCATCCTTATGGCAGAAAGTGAAGAGGAACTGAAGAGCCTGTTCATGAAAGTGAAAGAGAAGAGTGAAAAAGTTGGCCTAAAGCTCAACATTCAGAAAACTAAGATCATGGCATCTGGTCCCATCACTTCATGGCAAATAGATGGGGAAACAGTGTCAGACTTCATTTTCTTGGGCTCCAAAATCACTGCAGATGGTGACTGCAGCCATGAAATTAAAAGACGCTTACCCCTTGGAAGGAAAATTATGACCAACCTAGATAGCATATTCAAAAGCGGAGACATTACCTTGGCAACAAAGGTCCCTCTAGTCAAGGCTATGGTTTTTCCAGTGGTCATATATGGATGTGAGAGTTGGACTGTGAAGAAAGCTGAGTGCCAAAGAATTGATGCTTTTGAACTGTGGTGTTGGAGAAGATTCTTGAGAGTACCTTAGACTGCAAAGAGATACAACCAGTCCATTCTAAAGGAGATCAGTCCTGGGTGTTCATTGGAAGGACTGATTCTAAAGCTGAAACTCCAATACTTTGGCCACCTCATGCGAAGAGTTGACTCATTGGAAAAGACCCTGATGCTGGGAGGGACTGGGGGCAGGAGGAGAAGGGGACGACCGAGGATGAGATGGCTGGATGGCATCACCGACTCGATGGACATGAGTTTGAGTAAACTCCGGGAGATGGTGATGGACAGGGAGGCCTGGCGTGCTGCAATTCATGGGGTCGCAAAGAGTCGGACACGACTGAGCGACTGAACTGAACGGAACTGATGGAAGACTGAGTTCTTGGTTCAGGTGCTGTCGGGGTGGATATTATTAGAGTGAAGCCAGGGCAAGGATTTTCCAAGCAGATGTACCAGAAGGACATCCAAGCTTCATTGCCCAAAAGAGGGACTGAAGTGAAGGACTTGGAAGTCCAAGTTTGGAAAGGAGAGAAGAGAGAGCACCCTGGGCTCCGAGAGCCCCTGGGGAGGAGCTGGACAGTAGGACATCTAAATCACAGAGTGGCACGTGAGCGGTGATTCGAAGGCGAGCAGCCATGGGCATTGGTGGAGGCTCTCCTCTCTAGGGGGAGGGCGTTGACAGAGTGAAGCAGGCATTCCTGGGGGTGAGAAGCTGAGGGCCCAGCGTCATCAGCATGATGGCTCAGCGGGAGGGCCTTGGGGTGATGCTGGAGTGTGGTGGATGGGAAGCCAGAGCTGAAAGCTGGGAGCATGCTGGGGAAAGGGGACACGCTGGAGAGGCATGAGTCACCGGATGCTGATGGAGCTGCAGAGGGTGGGGTGGATTTGTAGGGGAGGTAGACAGTGGTCTGCCTGGGACATTGGGCAAAGAGAAGGATGTCAGCCCCATCCTCAGGGATGCCTGGTCTGTTTTTCTTACCACCTGGATCAAGCATCGACCTCCACTAGGTCGATGGTCTAACCTGGAGGCCAGAAGATAGGTTGCTGGTTAGGGTCAGATCTGCAGTCCCCAGGCACTGTCCCTGTCGCGAAGGTTCAGCCTCCTTCCAGCAGTGGGCGCTGTAGGGTGCCCAGAATGGGGAAAGAGCCCGGAGACTCTGGATTTTAGGTTCAGCTCTGCCCTGTTCCCCTTACCTTGCACTGGTATCTCTCTGACCCTCAGTTGGCTCATATGAGTAATGAAGGAAGATGGTCTGTTGGCTTTTTCCAGCCCTAAATAATGCAGCTGCTGGTGATGGTCATGGACATTTACCAGGCACTTCCTTGGGCTCAGGCTCGGGGTCTCCGTGTTCTCCACGGCTGGTGTCCTTTCCTCTCTCGGGTAGGCAAGGTTGCTCTCCCGTTTTACAGAGGAAGACACTGCAGCCATAGTCTTTCTGAAGCAAACAAAAATACTTCCAGCAAATGTACCAGGAGACAGAAGACCTCTTGCCACTATTGAAAGCTAAGACTCTAGGTTTAGTAACTCCGGCCCCTGAGTCTGTCTACAATGTAAAGGGCAAAGATGACATGACTTTTATTGCTTTAATTAAAACCTGGGTGAAGAGCTCCCGATTCATATGAAAATGAAATTGTGTTCTGCCTGCTGTGGTGCAGAGAAGGGAACGGTGGCGATTACTGCTAAGATTACAAACAATCAAAGAGAAAAGGCCTTTTGCAAGCATTTCCTATTAAAGCCACAAACATCACACTTTAAAAATAATTATGGTTGTGTTATCGGAACATGATTCATGAATTCTGAATAAATATGAGGGGCCTTAAAGGAAACTGTTTCAAGACTAGAGATTGTGTTCAAATCTGATGAAATTTAATATCACTTCGCAGCTGGAGAAGAAAATGTATGAAAGCGAAAAAAAAAAAAAAACCATGCAAGCTATGTATATGGAGAGAATTGAGTATATGTCAGGCTGAACTAAGGCACATTCCCTCATGTGTCCTACACATGTAATCGGAAAAATGGACCAATCTCTCTTGTTTTCTTTGAGAGAAAACTGCTGAGAAAGAGTCGATGCTCACCAGTCTTAATTACGTACTGCAACAGCTAATCTATATAATATATATATATTTGTTTTCAAGCTCTAGCCTCCTGGCTGTTAAAAGTTTAAATAGTTGAGGGCACAGGCATGGGAGGCATTAGGGCATGGATTTGTGGGCAGAATTTAGGGCTTGCCTGGTGGCTCAGACGGTAAAGAATCTGCCTGCAATGCAGGAGGCCCGGATTTGATCCCTGGCTCGGGAAGATCCCCTGGAGAAGGGAATGGCTACCCATGCCAATATTTCTTGCCTGGAGAATTCCATGGACAGTGGAGCCTGGTGGGCTACAGTCCATGGAGTCAGAGTCAAACACAACTGGGAAATGAACACTTGTGGGGCAGGGGTTGGGGAGGACCTTGGTCTGCACTTACTATGCCTCCCCCATAATGCTGATATTTTTTGTACAATGCAGTGAATGTTTATGGCATGTAGTTTTGTTTCCTTCCAACTATTATGAGAGAAATTGAATCCCAGGAAACGTTCACTCTCTCTAAAAGGGATGGAAACAATGAAGATGGTGCAGGAAGTTTATGGGTTGGGGGGAGGGAACAGCATTACATTGGAAACGTAATTTCAAGGGTTTTATTGAAAACAACACCCCTTGCCCACTCCCAGCCACCTGGAACTCAGCATCTTCTATAGGGCCTGAGTCTTTACTGGGGAGGATGGGAGAGTGCCTGATTTCACACACTTGTTCACTGTTACAGTGCAAGCTCACCCAGGGATTAGCAAGTTGGAGTGGGCCAGAGGTGGTGCTGGGTCCTTGGCCTCTGGAGGGGCCAGAGCCTGACTGTGGCCTCTTCAGCCTCTTTCCCTGGGCGCCCTTGGGTGGTTTATGTGTCCTCTCTGAGCCCTGCTTTTTGCATCCGTGAATGGGGGCTGATTGGGTGTCTCAAGGTTATGTCTTCTGATGGGTTGGCCTCTTCCACCTCCTGCCTGAACCCTAGAAGGGACAGTGGTCTTTTCAACTGACCAGGGACTGGCCTCCCCCAGCTGGCTAAAGTCGCCCCCAGGCTGGAGCGGCCCCCGAGATGGAGTCTGGTGACTCTGAAGGAGGTTTTAGCCCACCATAGGCAACCCTAAAGAGATGCTGTTGGTCCGATGAGTTATGAAAGTAATGACAGGGGAAGACAGACTGAGCTGGGCTCAAGTTCTAGTCTTGACATTTCATGGCTGGGCGACCATAGGTAAGTCAACCAACTTTTCTGAGCCTCAATATTGTCTTTAGAAGTTCTTCAAAGTGATATGGGGGGAAGTAAATAAGGTGCATTTATACCCAAAGTTCTTATTACAGTGCTCGGTACGTGGTAGGGGTAATATCATGAGGTGCTATGTCTTACAGATGAAGAAACTGATTTTCAGCAAGGTGAAACAACTTGCCAAAGTCATCCACCCAGGACATGGTGGGCACAGGAGATAAAAACAGCATCAGAAATATCAGCAAAGAGGAGGCCAGTCAGTCATTTTATCTAATGCCAGTCAAATTATATGAAGGGTTGAAATTGAAAAGATGATGTTGGAACTATCTTTCTTTTAAAATGTACCAATAAATGCACTCCCCCCATCACAAAAATAGAAGATGCCTCCTGATAATTGCCAGTCGGCTAAAGTGTGACCCCTCCCCACCCCCACTCCATTTGACCACACACCAGTCTGGTGCCCCAGGCTGAGTTTGCCCAGCCTCCTCTCATTATTATTACAAAACCTTCATGTGGTCCAGACAGCCAGTATCTCTGTCTCTCATATAGTCAAAGCCTGAGACTCTGATGGGAAACAAAGGCCTGGGTGTTGCCCCTGCCAGACCTGGCATCCCGCATCCTGCCAGCCCCTGGGAAAGTGTGAAGTGTCAGGGACTCAGGGAGTCAGGTGAGAGTAAGAGGCAGGTCTGGGCTCCCTGGGACTCCTACCTCTGTTTCGTTCTCCCTGTGTGACCTTGACCAAATTACCTAACCTCTCTTGTCTTAACTTTCTGGTTCGGTAAAATGGGGGTATTATTACTGGCCTTACTTCCCTGATGACTCAGCAGGTAAAGAATCCGCCTGCAGTACAGGAAACACAGGAGACGAGGACTCAGTCCCTGGGACAGGAAGATCCTCTGGAGGAGGAAAAGCAAACCACTTGAGTATTCTTGCCTGGAGAATCTCATGGACAGAGAAGCCTGGTGGGCTACTGCCTAAAGAGTTGCAAACAGTTGGACATGACTGAATGACTTAGCAGCAGCAAGCAGCCTTATCTACCCTGCAGGATAAAAAAACTAGCAGGTGTAGCTTAGTTAAGTGGTTCAGTTGAGTTAGATTGGTTAAGTGGTGTACGTTAGTTAAGAAAACCGATTAAATGGGTCTACGATAACCTGCTCGGCCAGTGATGAATATGATAGGAATTTGATAAAGCTTTTGTTTTTGTTAGAATGTGCCATGTAGAGAAGTGAAATAGTGAAGGAGGTAAGTAAATGTTTGGAGCTAGGCTTCAGTTTTTGGTGAAAAAAAATTTTTTTTTTTTTTTTACATAGGGCCAGGGTGGCATGAATTAGATGAGGCTTATGTTTCAGGTAAACAGAAATCCAGCCCAGATACCCTCAAGCCAGGCCAGCACCAGGGCCTTGTGGATGCACCTGTTTGCTTGTTGTCAGAGTCTGCACAACTGCCCAGGGACGTGAAGCAAGATGGTGGCTCTCAGGAGCCTAGGGGGCTGGCATGCACAGCCTGGAGGGGAGGGTGTGCCTGGCCGGTGAAGGATGGGGAGATAGGCCATAGGAATGAGTGTTTTCTTTGGAGAGGGAGATGGAGAAGGAGCGCCTGTGAAAGCCTTGTTAGCATTGTAAGGTGGCCTGACCTGATCAAAGTCCCCTCAAGAAAATCTTAAAGTTTCCTGTAACAGCTCAAGGCCTTTCAACTCACTCTGTGCTCCTTTGGGCTATTTCCTGTGCTGGGATGGCCCTCTAGAGTGGTGGGTTGTGGCTGGAGATTGTGTCTGTGTGATATGTGAACATGGACCATTGATAGTTTTACACTTGCTGCCAGCCTTAGCAAACAATCTAGACAGCAATAGGAGAAGAAGATATTTTATTAAATGTTCTCCCCAGAATGTATAAAGTAGAAAAAAATAGAAGAAACCAAGTTGGGCAAGGATGTGGAGGCATTGGTACCCTCGTGTGTATGTTACTCGCTCAGTTGTGTCTGACTCTGTGACCCCATGGATAGCCCACCAAGCTCATCTGTCCACAGGATTCTCCAGGCAAGAATACTGGAAGTGGGTTACCATGCGCTCCTCCAAGGGATTTTCCCAACCCAGGGATCGAACCCAGGACTCCTGCATTGCAGGCAGATTCTTTACCATCTGAGCCACCAGGGAAGCCCATGAATACTGGAGTGGGTAGCCTGTCCCTTCTCCAGTGATCTCCCCACCCCTGGAATCAACCCAGGGTCTCCTGCATTGCAGGCGGATTCTTTACCAGCTCATACATTGCTGCATAAATTGGTACAGCCACTTTGGAAAACCGTTTCTCAGTATCGAGAGCTCAGTGACCTAGTAATTCAACCCCTGAGTGTTCACTCAACAGAAATGTGTTCGTCTGATCACCCAAAGACATGTATAAGAATGTTCATAGCAGCACTTTTCATAAAAGCACAAAACTAGAAACAGTCCAAACGCCTATGAACAGCAGACTGGATAGATTATTGCAGAATATTCTTACCCAGTGAAGTACTACACAGCATCGAGAAGGAGCAATTTATAACCAAGTGCATAAATCTCACAAACAACAGGGTGAGTGGAAGGAGCGAAACACCCAAACAGAACGTTCCATATGATTCCATTTACATACAGCACAGAAACAGGCAGAGTTAATCTATGGCGATAGAGATCTGAATTGTGGTTACCCTGGTGGTGGGGGCCAGGGCAGCTAGTGAGGGGCCTTGAGGGGCTTTGGAGGTGCTGGTAAGTTTTCTGTCCTTGATCGGGTGCTAGTTACGCAAGTATTTTTGTTTTGTGAAGATTTGTCATTGAGTTGTCCACATAGGACTTCAGCACTCCCTATTTATATCCTATGTTTCAACATAAAGGAAAAAGAATTATTAGGGTTTGTATAGATGTCTCTATTTTTAGAGATGTGGTATGATGGAGAAGGGAACCTAGCCAGATTTGGTCATTTGTATCTTGTGTCAATCGGCTCACCAAAGTGAGTGCCTTTTCCCACTGGGAGTGTGGAGGGACTGGCCCATTACAGCCTGAGCAATTTATTTAACTTCCTGGGAGGGGCAGAATTCCTTTAGCCTCATAATGGATGATGAGCTGTGAAATTGCTCCAGGGCTACCCCAGGGGAAAAGGGGGTCTGAGCTTCCCTGGATCTGCTGTTCTCTGCTGGCCCTGACTTTCACTCCCATTTCTTCATGGACAGAATTTTAGGAACTCTGAAAACACGAACATCTAAAAAAATGTTTGTGTGCTCGTGTGTCCTTGTGATGCTATGTTGTGGTGTCAGAAAATCTTGTTTATGGAATATTTAGAGATATCTGTGGAAAAGTGCCTCTGGTCACATACACATACCACCCATACCCACACACCCCACCTACATACCAGCACACCAACAGACACACCCACAGCAACACACACACACACACACACACACACACGTCTGCAGGCATTCATGCACAAGTACAAGCATATATGCACATCACAGTCACCCTGTCATGCTTGCTGATACACAACTTTGCAAGCGTTAAGCATCATTCTGTGACCCGGGGCAAGTTACTCAACCTCTCAGTGCCTCAGTGTCCTCACTGAGATGGAGACGATAAGGGCATCTAGCTGTTGTGTGCAGTACACACATATAGACACACACAAATGATATTTTTATTTGTAGATGGTTGCCTCCCTCCTAGACTGTTGGTTTCACGGACGTGGGGACCTAGCACATAGTAGGAGCTCAGTTAATATCTGGTGACATAGTGAGTGAATGAACAACTCTCACTAATGCCCTGGCACACATGCTAACTTTTGGCACATACACATACACATTTTTTAAACATGTATACGTGTCTGCCTATCCACCCATTCACATGCATTGACATATATAGGGCATATACATGCACACACCCAAATAGCCATGTCCAGGCCCAGGAATCAGGAGAGGGGGTGTTTAGCTGCAGTCTTGCGACTCTGGACTGGAAGTCAGAACAAAGGTTCTATTCGTGGCTCCATGTTTATTATGGGGTCTTGGGTAAGTCTTCCCACCTCTCAGAGGTTAAGGATTCCAAGCTGGGATGTGACAGAACTGGCATTTGAACCATGGTCTGTCTGGGTCAGAGTCTATGCTTTTAATACCTAAGGCCTTGCTATCCACAGTGTGCCCCATGGGCCAGGAGCATCCCCTGGAGCTTGTTGGAAATGTAGCATCTCAGGTTCCACCCTAACCTCCTAAGTCAAAACCTGCATTTTCTCAAGGTCCCCAGGTGGTTTCCATGCACAGTACAGATTGAGAGGCATAGCCTGGGGTACACTGTCTGCCTCAAACATTAAGGAGGGTCCACATTCAAGGGGCTTACCAGCTGGGTGTGGCACAGGCGTATGCCCACCTGAGGACTGCTGGAGAGGAGAGATCAAAGAATAAGGGAGGAGGCAGCCGGGAGCTGCCCATTGAGACAGAATCAACACAGGCCTTCAGCATCGTTCCTGAGGGAGCCTGTCCCTCCTATTTATAAAGAGGCAGAATCCCACAGAGATTAAGAGCTAGACTTTTAAATATAAAGACAACATGTATTCATTATTTTACAGTTCTCATGGGTCAGAAATCCAGGTGTGGCTTAGCTGAATGCCTCTGGCTCAAGATCTCTCCTGAGACTTCAGCTGATGTGTTGATCAGGGCTGTGGTCTTATCTGAAGGCTCAACCGAAGGGGGATTTGCTCCCAAGCTCATCAGTGGTTGTTGGAAGGATTCAGACCCCTTGAGCCAGACTCAAGTTGGAATCCTGGTCCTAACCCTTCGCAGCTTTGTGACTTTCAGCCAGTTTCAAATCTCAATGCCTCCCTTTCTTCCTCAGTGAAATGGATTATAATTGTAGGCCCTGCCTCCTAGAGTTGTTGTGAAAATAAATAAATTCATGTATGAAAAGTCATAGGGTAGGGAAGTGCTGAGTAAATGGTAAGTACTATATAGATGTTTTGCTGTTATTATTATTTGAACAAAGCTTCAGAGAAATGGAACAGCAAAAGCTGGCTCACAGTAAACCTTAGGGGTGTGGATGAGCTCTGGGTTGCAGTCTCCTGATGGGACTTTTGGGGCACATTAGAAGGAGTATGGGTCCAGGCTGTAGGAGTCCCTGCTCCATTCTGTACAGAGCAGGCTTAGGGTACTGGGCTCTGTCCTTGGTGCCACCACCTGGGAAGGCAAAAGGGTATTGTGGTTGTTCTGAGAATGAGCAGGTGTCACTTGGGAGGACAATGACCTGAGCAGAAGGTCCAGCAGACCCAGGGTCCTGGTGATACCAGAGCGTGCAGTGTCTGGGGTCTTCAGGGGGCTCACCGTGCCTGGTTTCACGTGATGCTGCAGGGTCTGGTACAGGAGTCCTTGGATGCCAGACAGGTACTGTATCCCTGCTCTGAAGGCAGGTAAGCCTCGGAAGGGTCTGAGCAGGGCAGTGTTCCTGGAGCAATGCAAACTGGGGGTCTTCCCTGCTTATCCCAGTATCCCAGGGCCTCAGAGCACTCATGAAGACCAGTCTCTGAGGACTTCAGCACCTTCAGCCCCAGACAGCTGGCGTGGCACATTTTTAGGCGATGCTACTTATGTAGTTTTCAAAAGGTAGAAATGGAAAAGAAAAAAAGCTACAAATAGACATAATTTTTTCCCAGAAGCTCTTTTAACACAGAAATGACTGGAGAGCCTTCTCATCATCTTAAAATGCTTTTAAAATCAGCATCGCTTCGTGTCTGCCTGTGTACCTGTGAATAAGTGACACATACGTGGATTGAATTTGGGTTTGAAAACCCATTGGTCCAACTCCCTCTTTTCACAGTTGGTATAATTGAGATCCAGAAGCAGCAGTGCCAGTGAGTTTCCTAAAGTTACACAGACTGTGAAGGGCAGAGCTGGAATTCAGACACTTTCGCAGGAAGATGATTTCTAAGATAGGGACAGGGAACCAAGAGATGTCCATGGGTCAAGTTATAATTACTTTGTCCTAAGCAGCGTCTCTAAGGAGAAGGCCACCTCAGATCTTTGCTCTAACTTCTTAGAACAGGGAAGATGGTGCTGAGCCAGCCCTCTGTACCATCAGTGGGCTGTTAGTAAATTCATTCATGTATTCATGCATTACTGGAGAAGGAAATGGCAACCCACTCCAGTGTTCTTGCCTGGAGAATCCCAGGGACGGAGAAGCCTGGTGGGCTGCTGTCTATGGGGTCGCACATTAAAAAATGTTTGCTGAGTACCTACTGTGTGCCACACAGTGTCCTAGGAGCTGGAGACACAGCTGCAAACCCAACAGTCCAAAACCCCTATTCTCATTCATTTGTTATTTCATTCAACAAATATTTGTTGAGGCCCTACTATGTGCAAGGCACTGTTCTTGGCCCTTGGGATAATCAGCGACCAAACAGTGGAATTTATATTCTACAGAAGGGAACAGGCAATTATTGTTGTTCAGTCGCCAAGTCGTGTCCAACTCTTTGCAACCTCATGGACTGCAGCACACCAGGCTACAGTGTCCCTCACTGTTTCCTGGAATTTGCTCAAATTCATGTCCATTGAGTTGGTAATGCTATCCAATCATTTCATCCTCTGCCACCCCCTTCTCTTTCTTGCCTTCAGTCTTTCCCAGCATCAGGGTCTTTTTCAATGAGTTGACTCTTCGCATCACGTAGCCAAAAGTATTAGAACTTCAGCTTTAGCAACAGTCCTTTCAATAAATGTTCAGGGTCAGTTTTCTTTAGGATTGATCTCCTTGCAGTCCAAGGGACTCTCAACAGTCTTCTCCAGCACCACAATTCGAAAGTGTCAATTATTCGGCACTCAGCCCTTTTTATGGTCCCACTCTCACATCTGTACATGACTATTGGAAAAACTATGGCTTTGACTGACTGGACCTTTGTCGGCAAAGTGATGTCTCTGCTTTTTAATACTCTGTCTAGGTTTTTCATAGCTTTCCTTCCAAGGAGCAAGAGGCTTTTAATTACATGGCTTTAGTCACCATCCACAGTGATTTTGGAGCCCAAGAAAATAAAATCTGTCACTGCTTCCACTTATTCCCCTTCTATTTGCCATAAAGTCATGGGACCAGATGCCATGATCTTTGTTTTTTGAACGTTGAGTTTCAAGCTAGGTTTTTCACTCTTCTCTTTCACCAGCATCAAGAGACTCTTTAGTTCCTCTTCACTTTCTGCCATTAGAGTGGTATCATCTGCATGTCTGAGGTTGTTGATATTTCTCCTGGCAATCTTGATTCCAGCTTGTAATTCATCCAGCCTGGCATTTCACATGATACACTCTGCATATAAGTTAAATAAGCAGCCTTTTATATAGCCTTGTCATATTCCTTTCCCATTTCCATTTCCCAGTCCATTGTTTTATGTCCAGTTCTAACTATTGCTTCTTGACCCACATACAGGTTTCTGGAACAGACAATAAGTATCTTTAAAAAGTCAAGAATTTTGTGTGTTAGATGGTAAAAATTCTAAGGAGAAGAAAAACCATCTGTAGGACAAGGGTCAGCAAACCATGGCAAATCTGGCCAACCACTTGACATTTGTGAATAAAGCTTTATTGGAACACAGCTACGTTCATTAGTTTCAATACTTTCATGCTCCAGAAGCAGAGGTAAAATAGTTGTGACAGAGGCTATATGACCCACAAAACCAAAAAGGTTTATTATCTCCACCTTCATAGAAAAATTTTTGCAGACCTCGCCTTTACGACATCCAAGGGAAAGTATCAAAGAGGCAGTTGGGTATGTGATTGTAAAAAAAAAAAAAAAAAGTATGTTATTAAAATAAACCTCTGCCAGTTATTAGAAAAGGGAGCCTGCTTGTCTGTAAAATGGGATAATGATTGTGCCCAGGCCACACCCTGTCACTCAAAAGCTGTGACCCCCAAGTTATGCCCAGCCTTGCTACTTCAGTTCTCCTGGAATTGCTTTCTCCTAAAGAAGAAGGAAACCCTTCCACTAATTGCTCATTTTTCCAGAAGCATCCCCCACAAGTAGATCAGTCTGGAAAGCTGCCTGAAACTTAAAGTGACTCAGATAATTTCCTGAGCAAAAAACCTGCAGGATGATCATGTTTGTTCCCAGATACACTTTTAATAAACAAAACTCATGTCAAGTGGGACTGGTTGTCATTATCACATTCATTGTGACGCCTCTGTCTGCTCCAACCTAAGCATTTCAGGGTCAGGACCACCGGTGGGAGAGTTTTCTACAGTCTCCTCCATCCCCGTTGCCATGGCTTGGAGGTTCTGCCTGTAAATAAAGGCTTAAAAGGCTATTATATCCTCCTCCCCTCCCCCCGCCACCGGAATCCACATTTAATTTTAACAATATGGCTTTTTCACTCCCGTTTCGCTTATATATGGCATGGGCTTTTATTTATTTATTTTTGAGAAGCATTTTTAGCCCTGGAAAATGATAGCCCAACAAGAAGGCATTATTGTACTGATTTTCAGAAGGGTGGCAATACTCCAGATGTGATGGACTGCAAGACATGAATCAGAAAAATTCTATTAAACATCTCTGGGACAGGAGACACAGGGGTATTATCCAAGATGATTAATTTGACTCAGTCATTATGGACACAGACAAGCCTGACAAAATTGCATTTCATTCCCCACTGAATTCATAAAATCACTGTACACATAATAAGTTATGGCGCTGGGTGCCCTGATCCAGTTGATGGAGCGTTAGGTTGGGGTAAGATGCTGTTTTCCTTATTTTAAATACAGAGTCAGGAAACGCTGAATTGAATGGCAGTCCTCCATCTGATGTTCTTACAGGGTGTGGGTTTGATTTGTTAAGATGGTAGATGGCCATATAATTTACTGTCCAAACCAGGACAATTTTAAGGTGAAAGGGGGCACTATTAAAAATTACTCCAAGACAAGAGGCATAAAGCAGGACAGTTCTGGGCTAATCAGGACTGATACATGTGTTGGGACAGGCGTGAATAATGGTAGAGCATGTGTTGGCTCCAGTCAGTCAGGGCTTCTTGTCTTTGTGAAATACTGCCTATTTGACTTTGGATAAGTCATTTTTCCATGTTGAACCTCAGTTTCCAAAACAGAAAAGATATTTAACACTTGTATTGCTTACACCCTGAGTTTTTTATTTGTTTGTTTGTGTGGCTTCCTTGGGTATGGGGGAGGGGATTGTGTTGACCTCTGGCCCTGTGTTTTCATATCCTTGTATAATTCTCTCTGCGGTGAGGTGGGGTTTGTTCATAGATAAAGACACCCAGGAGTAGGTAGTTGCGATGAATTGCCAAAGGTCCTTCAGCAAGTAAGTGGCAGGACTGGAATTTCCCCAGGTCAGTCTAAGTCCAAAGCCAGCGCTGTTTCTGTAGATTAAAAAAAAAAAAAAAAAATAGTACCTACTGATTGTATATTTCAAGAATCTTCAAGCTTTTGTGGGAAAAGTATTTCAAATACATGAAAGCGTTTGGAGCTCCAGAGTCCTGTGTCCGCATAAGGTGTTGCTGTCAGTCTGGGTTTTTCAGCAGGCTGGACTCCACAGGGTACGAGAAAGCAGAGGTCCACCCTTGTCCTTTCCTTCCCGGCTCATGGTCTTGGAAACCTGCGGTGGGCAGGCGGTGGTCTGTTGCCTCTCCACTCACTCCCATTTCCTGTGATGCTGCTGGAGGCTTCAGAGTCAGGACAGGGGAAGGCAGGATTAAGGAAGAGGATCAGAATATCACGCTCACTAGTCTTGTTGATATCCTGGCCTTTGTGCCTGCTGCTGTAGCAGACCCTCACACGTGGCCTTTTTTCCATGGGGCGCACTGAGCTGGGGATCCACTCTGCAGGTGGCATGCTTGTTGACATACCTCCTGCTGCTAAGACACCCACCCCTGCCCTATCAGGCTGCTGTCCTGGGTGAACTCTTTAGATACCTTCAGCCAACTGCTGTCCTTAGCTTTCATCTGCCCCCAGCAACTCACACATCCCATACTTGCCACACCATGGACATGCAGATCGCTCTCTGACTCTCCTTGCAGGCTCTTCTGGCGGCTCCAGCTCTCCTCGCATCTTCTAGAACCTCCTAGTCACAGAGCCTCTCGACTCTGGAGACACAATTTGAGTCCTCCTGAAAGCTCTTTCTCACCGACTTCACCAGGGAATGAGGTGTCCTGACCCTTTTGTGTTGCACTCCAAGTCCTGACAGGTGACAGAGGTCTTTCTCACATGGCTTGAAAGTGGGGGTTCAGGATGAGAGAAAAGCCAAATCACCCTCAACTCCTATAGATCCCTCCTCAGTGAATTTTCTGCCTTCCACAGCATTGGGGTGGGCGATGGAAACTGGTAATCCAACTGTCAGCCAGACAACCTTCTAGTAAGCATTCATTGGATAAACCAATTAAATAATGAAAGGTATACTTCTCCAAGATACAATAATTGTTAATTTGCAAATACATAACAATGCTCTGAAATATATGAAGCCAAAAATGGACATACAGGAAGAAATTGATAAAGTCACAATCATGGTGGAAATTTTTTGACCTACCTGTCTCAGAAACCAACAGAAAAAAGAAAACTAATAGTTATTTAGAAGATTTACACGACAGAATTAAGCTGAAAATAATAAACATTTATGAAAATTAGCCTTATACTCTGTTATGAAGGAATTCTCAACAATAACTTTCAAAGATTCTATGTATTTTTCATTCCTTTTTGGGGCACCTTTTTTTTTTTTTCTTGTCAGTTGTTTACTATTTTGTTAACCTCTTCAAAAAAAAAATGTCCTCCTCATATTTATGTAAAATTTGCCTTCTACAGTACTTTGTTTAGTCTTTCTTCTAACGACTTTTGGTTTATTTTGTTTTTGTTTCTAGCTTCTTGAGTGCTGAATTCATCTATTTTGTCTTTCTTGTCTTCTAATAAATTCATTTAGGTAAGAAGTTATAAATTTTTCATTGTCTGCCTCTCACAGATTTTTTTCAGGTGGTATTTTCATTGTCTGTAATTTCAGTTGTGATTTCCTATTTGACCCCAAATTTACTAGATTTGTTTTTAAAATGTCCAAGTATTTAAGAGGGTCTGTCTCCCTCCATGTTCTTCTGCTCCGTTTCTCTCTTCTTTCTTTGTTGTTAAAAACTAGATTAGTGCAAAAAAAAATCATAGAATGTGGCCCATGTCATCTCTACCTTTTGAAAAATTTGTAATTGTCTGAGTAGTTAGCACATGGTCATGGTTTTTAAGTGTTCTGTGCACATTTGAAAAGAATGTGTGTTATTTAAATTGAGACAAATCAAGAGAGGAAATTGTGTTATTCAAATCTTCTGTCCTTACTCATTTCTATCTGATCGATTTGTCAGTTTTTGAAGAAATGTGCTAGTGTCTGTTTATGGTTTGGTTAAATCCTCTTTGTGCTTCTAGCAGTTTGTCAACATTTTATATTCCTGTGGTTTATCCGTCTACATAAAAGTTTATGTCTGTCATTTCTTCTTAGTGGATTGTGTCATTTATCAACTTAAGTATTGCTCTTGATCTCTTTAATGCTTTTTGCCCCCAAATTGTGCTTAACTTGTTATTAATTTTGCCACTTCTGCTTTTTATTTGCCTGATATATCTGCTTAGTTTTAGCCTTTTATATAATTTTGTCTTAGGCCTGCCTGTTATACATGTCACATGCTGGAATCATTTATTTTAATCAAAATTTTAATTTTTATATTTTAATAAAGGATGAAATCATTTGTATTTATTGTGATTACTAGTAGTCTTAATAATCCCATTTTATGAAGGTTATCATATTTCATAATTCATTTCTATTTTCTTTTTCTTTTCACATTTTTGTTAGATTAATCAGGCTCTGTTTTCTTTTCCATTTGTTTTTATTTTTGTTTTTGTTCCTCTAATGGTGTGGAATTTCTGCTTTTATTTAAAATTATAATAAATTGATAATAAATGAATTCAGCAAAGTTTCAGGGTATAAGATCAAAATTCAAAAAGCAGCTGTGTTTCCATATACCAGCAAAGAACAATTAAAAAAAAAAAAAAAACTAAGGAAACAGTTTCATATGTCACAGTATCCAAAATAATAAAATACTTAGGGATAAATTTAACCAAGGTGATGAAAGACTTGAATGCTGAAAACTACAAAACACTGCTGAAGGAAATTGAAGAAGAGCTTAATAAATGGGGAAGACTTCTTGTGTTTGTGAATTGGAAGTCTTAACTTTGGTAAGATTGCAGTACTGTCCAAGCAATCTACATGTGCAATGCAATCCCTGTCAAGTTTTTTAGAAGAAATAGAAGAACTGATCCTCAAACACATATGGAATTGCAATGAATCCTGAATTGCCATAGCAGTTTTACAAGAGAAGAGCAAAGTTGGATAACACTTCCCGGTTCGTACAAGAGCACCGCGGTCAGAACACAGTGCTCATACTATTCAGTTCAGTTCAGTTCGGTTGCTCAGTCATGTCTGACTCTTTGCTACCCCATGGACTGCAGCACACCAGGCTTCCCTGTCGATATCAACTCCCAGAGCTTGCTCAAACTCACGTCCATCAAGTTGGTGATGCCATCCAACCACCTCATCCTCTGTCGTACCCTTCTCCTCCTGCCTTCAGTCTTTCCCAGCATCAGGGTCTTTTCTAATGAGTCAGTTCTTCACATCAGGGGGCCAAAGTATTGGAGCTTCAGCTTCAGCATCAGTCCTTCCAATGAATATTCAGGACTGATTTCCTTTAGGCTTGACTGGTTGGATCTCCTTGCTCTCCAAGGGACTCTCAAGTCTTCTCCAACACCACAGTTCGAAAGCATCAATTCTTCAGCACTCAGCTTTCTTTATGGTCCAACTCCCACATCCATACATGACTACTGGAAAAACCATAGCTTTGCCTAGATGGACCTTTGTTGGCAAAGTAGTGTCTCTGCTTTTTAATATGCTAAGTTTGTCATAGCTTTTCTTCCAAGGAAATGCATTTAATTTCATGGCTGAAGTCATCATCTGCAGTGGTTGTAGTATAAGGTTGGACATATAGACCAATGGAATAGAAATAAGAGTCCAGAAATAAACCTCAATGTCTGTGGTTAGTTGCAATTATTTTCATCAAGGGTGCCAAGGCCAGTCAACAGAGAAAGAACAGTCTCGTCATCAAATGGTTTGGAACAACTGGATAACCATGGGCAAAATAATGAAACTGGATTCTACTTCATGCTGTATACAGAGGTATTTCAAAAGGGATCCATGACCCAAGTCTCAGGACTAAAGCCACAAAATTCTTAGAAGAAAACATAAGGTAACTCTTTGTGACCTTGGATTTGGCTATGAATTCTTAGGTAGGACATCAAAAGCATGAGCAACAACAACAAAAAAAAATGAATTGGACTCTATGAAAATTTAAAAATTCCTTTCTATCAAAGGGCATTATCAAGAAAATGGAAAAAAAAAGCCTACAGAATAGGAGAAAAATATTTTGCAAATCATATATCTGTTTTTAAACTCCGTGCTTAGCTTTTAAGAATATTTCTTTATTTTTAAATGGAGGATAATTGCTTTACAACTTTGTGTTGGTTTCTGCCATACATCAACATGAGTCAGCTATACTTAAACGTATGTCCCCTCCCTCTTGAACCTCCCTCCCACTTTCCACCCCATGCAAATCGTATATCTTATAAGGGTCTAGTATGTGAAATATGTAAAGAACTCTTACAACACTACAATGCAAAGACAACCTAATTTAAAAATGAACAAAAAAGTTCTAGACATTTCCCCAAAGAAGATATGCAAATGGCCAAAAAACACATGGAAAGATACTCAACATCACTAGTCATTAGGGAAATACAAATCAAAACTACTATAAGATACCACTTCATACTCACTAGGATGGCTATAATAAAAATGGAATTTAAGTGTTGGTGGCAAGGATGTGGTATAATTGGAACACTCAGACACTGCTGGTAGAAATGCAAAATGTGCAGCCACAGTGGAAAAGTTTGAGTTCTTCAATAAGTTAAACATAGAATTATCATATGACTCAGCAGTTCCACTCCTAACTGTATACCCCAAAGAATTAAAAATAAGGACTCCGACAAATATATGTACACACTTGTTCAGAGCGGCACTATTCACAATAGCCAAAGGGTGGAAACAGCCCAGATGCTCATCAGTGGATGAACGGATAAACAAAACTGGGCATATACATATCACAGAATACTGTTCAGCCACAAAAAGTAATGAACTACTGATATGTGCTACATTGTGAATAATGTACATTATGCTCAAAAACGGAGAAGGCAACGGCAGCCCACTCTAGTGCTCTCGCCTGGAGAATCCCAGGGACAGGGGAGCCTGGTGGGCTGCGGTCCATGGGGTCGCTGGGAGTTGGACACGACTGAGCGATTTCACTTTCACTTTTCACTCTCACGCATTGGAGAAGGAAATGGCAACCCACTCCAGTGTTCTTGCCTGGAGAATCCCAGGGACAGAGGAGCCTGGTGGGCTGCTGTTTATGGAGTCGCACAGAGTCGGACACGACGGAAGCGACTTAGCAGCAGCAGTAGCAGTAGCAGTAGCATGCTCAAAAACATTATGCCAAATGAAAGAAGAACATAAAATCACATATGGTATGGTTCCACTTATATTAAACTATTCCGAATAGGTGAATCACAGTGACAGAACACAAGTCGGTGGTTTCCAGGGGTTGAGGCCAGGGGACTAGGGAGAAACTACTTAATAAGTATGGGGTTTTCTTTTGGGGATGATGAAAATATTTTGGAACCTGATAGAGGCAGTGATTGCAAAACGTTGTGAGTGAATGTACTAAATGCCACACAAGTGTTAATTTTAAAAGAATCATCTTTTTGTTTGAATTTCACCTCAATACAATTTTTAAAATAATAACAGAAGTATTTAAACTTACATTTTCCTTGCAATATAAATTACTAATCAATATTTGTAATCTTAAGGGAAGGCATAGGTTCTAATGAAATCTAGATGTTTAGTTTGTGATCATTATTAATTTTATAATTCTATCCGGTACCTTTTCTATTTTAGGAACCAATATAGTCACATTACATATTGAATACTATAGTCACCTTATGAACAGCTATTTTGAATTAATATACATTGTAATTTTTCAGCTCACTACTCTTTCTAGAATCCTTTTCTTGATTTTTTTTTATCATTCTCTAGGTTTGAACTTTGAATATTTGTTTCAGAAAGGGTTATTTAAAAGAATATATGTATATAGGCTTCCCAGGTGGCTCAGCGGTAAAGAATCTGCCTGCCAAAGCAGGAGTCAGAGGGAACACAGGTTTGATCCCTGAGCCAGGAAGATTCCCTAGAGAAAGAAATGGCAACTCACTCCAGTATTCTTGCCTGGAAAATTCCATGGACAGAGGAGCCTGGCAGGCTACAGTCCATGGGGCTGCAAAGAGTTGGACACAACTGAAGCGACTTAGAACGTACACACACACGTATTTATTTTTTTACTTCCTATATTACAACCATGTTAGTTCCTATGGCTAATTGATTCACTTGTCATTTTATTTTATTGTGGTAAGCAAATGAGTCTATTCTGATCATTTCATGGAACATAAGCTTATCACTGCAACAGGCTCTGGTCCATTGGGTGTTCTTAGACTCCTTCCTCTCCATCACTTTCTCAAGGCCCAGGGCCCATCCCCCACCCTTGCTTGTTTGTTCCCTTACCTCAAGAAGTCATCAGCTTCCATGTTTAATTAAGACTCTTCCTCCTAGGAATTCCCTGAGAAGACTTAGCTTTCTGACCCAAGGGCAAGCCACAAAGGTCTTTTGGATCAGTGCAGTAGTCTTCCTTTCCTGGAATTGGTGTGTGAAAAACCGGACAGTTTCCCGGATGCCCCTTCTACCCCATCTCTACTGCTTTGCTCTGAGTATAGTCGATTCAACTAACTCGTTCTTTAGTTGATTTGGAAAGAAAAGCACAAAGGGGGGAACTGAGAAACAAGCTGATTCTGGCAGACTCCTAACACGCCTCTGTATGGTAGATGTCATGTGTTGGTAAACCCCTACTTCCTCGCCCTGCTGTTTGCTGCAGTGTCTCTTTCTCCCCACTCCCACCCGCTCCCCACAAAGGACACTTACAGATTCTCATCCACCAGTTCTGAGAAGGGAGAATGTTGGACTGATTCAAACAACTTGTGTCTTAGCCTTGGATCAGAGCCTGGAGTAAGCCTTCTCCTTAGAAGGGGGGGACTCTTCATGGTCTGCCAGTCCATTCATTTTCTTACCACTCTTTCTTCAGGCACTTGCTGAGCAGTTGATTTGTTCATTTATGTATCAAAGACTTTTTGAGCACTCATTATATGCCAGGCACTGTTGAAGAAACTGGGGATATAGCAGTAGACGAAACAGGTGAAAATCTCCTCCTCCATGAAGATATTCTAGTGGAGTAAAGTAATACATAATAAACATAATAAATCAATAAATGTGTAGGATGTTGCTGCTGCTAAGTCACTTCAGTCGTGTCCGACTCTGGATCCCATAGACGGCAGCCCACCAGGCTCCCCCGTCCCTGGGATTCTCCAGGCAAGAACACTGGAGTGGGTTGCCATTTCCTTCTCCAATGCGTGAAAGTGAAGTTGCTCAGTCGTGTCCGACTCTTAGCGACCCCATGGACTGCAGCATACTGGGCCCCTCCATCCTACCGGGCTCCTCCATCCATGGGATTCTCCAGGCAAGAGTACTGGAGTGGGGTGTGTGAGAAAGCATTAAATGATGCATGCGTGCTCAGTCACTCAGTCTGTCCGACTCTTTGTGACCCCAGGGACTGCAGTCCGCCAGGCTCCTCTGTCCATCAAATTTCCCAGGCAAGAATACTGGAGTGAGTTGCCATTAGTAAGTGACAGAAACAAAGAAATTGTAGAACATGGCTGATGATTTGTGACTTTAAATTGAACAGTGAGGGTAGACCTCATTGAGAAGCGGATGTTTGAGTAGAGACCTTAGGGATGAAGGAATGAGTTGTGTGAATACATAACCATACCTAGTGTGGCCAGACTGGCACAAAGAAGGAACATGTTAAGAGGTGACGTCAGGAAGGTAAAAGGGATGTAGGTGGGAGTGGGGGAGCTGGGCCATGTAGCCATTATAAAATCCTTGTTCTTTTTTATTGAATGAAAGATTCTTTAAATTCTGCAGTGCTGGACTTTCCTGGTGGCCTAGTGGTTAAGAATCCACCTTCCAGTATGGGGGACACAGGTTCGATCGAGGATTGGGAAACTGAGATCCCACGTGCTACAGGAAAGCTTGTGCCACAACTAAGACCCATAAATAAATATAAAAAAACTTCTACAGTTTTTTTATGTTTACAGTTTTCAAAAGTTTCACACACATGGTTTCATATCATCTCATAATAACCTTTTCCCCTCCTACTCTGTACTCCCCCTTCCCACTTGCCTCTCCCCACTGGTAACCGCTACTTTCTTATCTATATTTTTGTGTCTTTTTTTTTCTATTTTCACTTTTGTTTTGCTATAATTTGTCATATTTTTTAGATTCCACATGTAAGTGATATCATACAGTCTATGTCTTTTTCTGTCTGACTTATTTCACTTAATATAATGCCCTCCAGTTTCATCCATGTTGCTGCCGATGGTAAAATTTCATTCTTTTTATGGCTGAGTAGCCTTCCTGTGTGTGTGTGTGTGTATGCTATTTCTTCTTTATCCATTCATCTGTTGATGGACCCTTAAGTTGCTTCCATACCTTGGCAATTGTAAATAATGCCACTGTTAGCACTGGGGTGCATGTATCTTTTTGAATTCATATTTTTGTTTTTTTCTAGATTATAACCAGGAATGGAATTGCTGAGGACTCTGTTATTGAGTAAGAAGGGCACTCCTGGAGGGTGGTGAGCAGAGGAATTACATGGACTTACATTTTAACATGTAATTCTGGCCTCTGAGTGAGAATAGACCATAGCAACAGTAGAGGTAGGCAAGCCAGGTAGGAAACTACTGCAGTCTTCCAGGATAAAGAGGATGGTGGCTTGGACAGTAGTGGTTCCATTTGTATATGTTCTGAAGGTGGGGCCATTAGCATTTCCTGACAGATTTGGTGTTGGGTATGAGAGAAAGAAAGTAGTCGAAGGACAGCTCCAAGGCCTGAGCTTGCCATTAGCTAAGGAAGAGAAAACCGTGGACTGACAAGTTCTCTTTTGGATGCATTAAATTTGAGATGTCCATTAAAACGCAAACAAAGGTGTCAAATAACAGTGGGATCCATGAATCTGTGGTTCAGACGAGAGTTCTGAGCTGGACACATAAGCTGGGGAGTCAGCAGAACATAGATGGTATTTAAATCCAAGAGACTGAATGAAATCCTCAAAGACTGAGTGTGTTTAGAGGAGAGGTCTGGGATCTGAGCTCTGTGACATCATTAATAGGTTGAGAGAAAGAATGGGAACCAGCAAAGGGCATGGAGAAGAAATGGCTAGTGATTTAGGAAGATCAATATCTGTGATGTCCTAGAACATTTGAAGAAATTTATTCCCAGGAGAAAGTGGGTGGCCAAGTATGTCAAATGCTGCTGAGAAGGTCAAGGGGGACAAGAGGGCGGTGAGATCTGACCATTGGACTTAGTAAAATAGAGGTTACTGGAGACCTTGACAAACAGTTTTGGTGGATGGTGGGATGAAAATGTGATTGGAGTGGATTTGAGAGAGGATGGGTGGATAGGAAGAGACAGCTCTTCCCAGAAGTTTCCTTGTAAGGTTTTGCTAATGTTTTAGCTTCTATAGCTTTTACAACTTGGCATCCCTTTCTGTATTCTCATGAGGACACTGTGCTGAAGAGCAAATTAGGCATCACTGAGGCCCATCTCTTACTTAGAGAAAGTGAGGAACTTGAGTGTTGAAGGTCTCTGACCCAGTGTGGGAAAATGATGGATTCAGAGTCACAAGACCTGGTCTTCAATCCCAACCGAGAATTACTTGTGACACCTTCCTTCACTGAACTTCATCGTCTTCATCTACAGGATGGAGAGAACAGTCACTTCTTTGCAGAACTCATGAGTTAAATGGACAGTGGGTGTGGAAATGCCAGGTCCAGCGACTGACAGACATTACGAAGCCAAGGCAGGCTGGGCTGGTATTCAGGTGTCATGTATTTAGGATTTAATTGCATTCAGAGGAGGCATGTACGTGTTTGCATGTGTAGTTATTTTTAAGTGTGCTAATTGCCTCTTTAAATGAATTGTCATAATTGTGATTCCAATATTTTGATACAACATATGCTTAGTTTTGCAAAAGGCTTCTGGTCCTTTGGGCTGGTTCCAGTGTGTTAAGGTTTTGGTTTTTGAATGAAAGGTGTGAACTCAAGCAGTCATTTGGCTTTCACTGTCACGTGCCTTGTGGCAGCACCTGTTGTGGGTGCAGGGAGTAGAGAGGAAGTCAGCCGTCCACAGTCGTGAATAGTAGGTGAGTGAGGGACTTCCGGTCTGTTGGGAGGGACAGATACGGAAATACCCAGATGAGTCTAAACCCAAAGCCTAGTGCATCACCCTCTTACATGTGCTTGCTCATCACATTCTAATTGAGTACCTACTGTGTGCCAGGCACTGGTGACACAACAGCCTTTACCCCTGGCCTGGGGTCTGGAGGAAGGGGACATAAACTGAAAGTAAGGAAAGAGTCACAAATCATTGCAGGCGTTAAGAAGGCTCGGAGAGTGCATGTGAGGCTGCGGAGGGGGAATCTTGACCCAGTGTGGGAAATGATGGTTGGATGGCATCACCGACTCAATGGACATGAGTTTGAGCTACTCTGGGAGATGGTGAAGGACAGGAAAGCCTGCCGTGCTGCAGTCCACGGGGTCCCAAAGAGTTTGGACGTGACTGAGTGAACAATAACAACGATGGCTATGGTTATCATGGCTGGACCAAAATTTGTTTTTTAGTGCTTAAGCCCTCAGTTTGGCCATGAACTAGCACAGCCTCTAACGATTATTAGGACCCAGAGTCCCAGGATCCATGTCACAGACTAGAAAACGTTGCCTTCCTTTGCAGACAGTGGAGGGAGTGAGACCTTGTTCTAACTGAGTGACTTTGGGCAAGTAAATTCCCTTCTCTGTACCTTAGTTTCTATATCTGTAAAATAGGCATATAATAACAGAACCTCCTTCATAAAGAGGTTGTAAGAATTCAGTACATTAATTATCGCAAAATGTTCACAACTAGCATATTAAATGTACAGTAAATGTTATTTAATTATATTTCCTAATTGAAAAAATGCTCAGTGAAGTTGTTTTCAGTAGAAATGAGGCCTACCAGGACATGGTTTCCACTTATGTGTCAAGCTTGATCAGGAGAAACTGGATCGTCTCTGGGTCCCCTCCCCTGTCCTTCTGTTACTACTGGGCACCAGCTGTGGGACTCCCATCGAGTTGGATTGAAATCTCATCGATTTGATTGAATAGCCAATGTATATCATTAGCCATGGAACCTGAGAGGTGGATGAGCCCATCCTCTGTCCTTCTTAGTGCAAGAGTGAGGACTGAGCCCGGAGAGAGGCGATGACAACCTCAGATCGTGCAGGAGGAGAGATGTGACTCTGGGTGTATGCATATAGAGCAGCTAGGCTGAGGTTGGTCCCCAAACACGTGAGCTTGGCCCAGCGCTTGGAAGCAACTTCAGATGGTAGGAAAGAGCCAGATCTTGCTGTGTGAAGACTGAGTCCTGTTCCGTAGGGCTGCCAGTGCCCTTTCCCACCAACAGGGTCACTGCTTCCTGGACTGCTATTTGCCTGTAATATGAAATAATCTCACAACATCCCTGCAGAGGGATCCAATGAGCAAGAGGTGGCTTGGGGTCTGGGTCTAAGGGCTGGGCATGAATGTGGCAAGGCACTATCCTCTCAGATCAGGTTTCTGTGAATACCAAGGACAGTCTGGCTTCTCAGGTGGCTCAGTGGTAGAGAATCCACCTGCCAGTGCAGGAGGCACAGGAGAGACAGATTCAATCCCTGGGTTGGGAAGATCCCCTCAAGAGGGAAATGGCAACCCACTGTAGTACTCTTGCCTGAAAAATCCCATGGACAAAGGAGCCTGGCAGGCTACAATCCATGGGGTTGCAGAGAATCAGACAGGACTGAGCATGCATGCACGCTCCTCAAAGAACAGTCTAGGGCTCTTCCCCACAAGTGGTGGTGAGGTTCAAACCAACAGGCACCCAAGGAGAAAGGTGTTGACACCAAGCAGGGGTTTTAGTAGACCATGTGGTCCCCGCGCCCACCATTGCTGTTGTTCAGTCGCCCAGTCGTGTCTGACTCTTTGTGACCCCATGGACTACAGCAGGCCATGCCTCGCTGTCCCTCACCATCTCCTGGAGTTTGCCTAACTTCATGTCCATTGCATCAGTGATGCCATCCAGCCATCTCATCCTCAGATGCCCTCTTCTCCTTCTCCCCTCAATCTTTCCCAGCATTAGAGAGTTTTCCAGTGAGTTTTCTGTTCGCATCAGATGGCCACAATACTGGCGCTTCAGCTTCAGTGTCAGTCCTTCTAGTGAATATTCAGGGTTGATCTCCCTTAAGATTGACTGGTTTGATCTTCTTGATATCCAAGGGATTTTCAGGAGTCTTCTCCAGCACAACAGTTCAAAGGCATCAATTCTTTGGCATTCTGCTTTCTTTATGGTCCAGCTCTTATAACCGTATGTGACCAGAGGGAAGACCATAGCCTTGACTATATGGATCTTTGTCGGCAGAGTAATATCTCTGCTTTTCAACACACTGTCTAGGTTTGTCATCGCTTTCCTGCCAAGAAGTAATCATCGTCTGATCTCATGGCTGCAGTCCCCATCCACAGTGATTTTGGAGCCCAAGAAGAGGAAATCTGTCATTACTTCCACCTTTTCCCTTCTATTTGCCATGCAGTAACAGGGGCAGATGCCATGATCTTAGTTTTTTAAATATTTAGTCTTAAGCCAGCTCTTTCACTCTCCTCCTTTTCCCTCAAGAGGCTCTTTAGTTTCTCTTTGCTTTCTGCCATAAGAATAGTATTATCTGCGTATCTGATGTTGTTGATGTTTCTCCTGCCTATCTTGATTCCAGCTTGTAACTCATCCAGCCCAGCATTTCTCATGATGTGCTCAGCGTATAGGTTAAACAAACAGGGTGACTGCAGACAGCTCTCTCATACCCTTTCTCGATCTTGAACCAATCAATTGTTCCATACAGGATTCTAACTATTGCTTCTTGACCTGCATACAGGTTTCTTGGGAGACAGGTAAGGTGGTCTGATATTCCCATCTCTCTAAGAGCTTTCCACAGTTTGTTACGATCCACACAATCAAAGGCTTTAGTGTAGTTGATGGAACAGAGATAGATATTTTTCTGAAATTCCATTGCTTTCTCTATAATCCAGCAAATGTTAGCAATTTGATCTCTAGTTCCTCTTCCTTTTCTAAACCCAGCTTGGACATCCGGAAGTTCTTGGTTTGCATAATGCTAAAGCCCAGCATGCAAAATTTTAAGCATGACCTTACTAGCATGGGAGGTGAGTGCGATTGTCCGATGGTTAGCACATTCTTTGGTACTGCCCTTCTTGGGAGTTGGGGTGAGGGCTGACCTTTTCTAGTCCTGTGGCCACTGCTGAGTATTCCAGATTTGCTGACATAATGAATGCAAAACCTTGATGGCATCATCCTTTAGGGATCTGAATAGTTGTACTGGAATTCCGTTGCATCCACTCGCTTTATTAACAGCAGTGCTTCTTAAGGCCCATTTGACTTCGCACTGCAGACTGTCTGGCTCTGGGTGACTAACCACACCATTGCAGTAATCCGGTTCATTAAGATCTTTTTTATAGAGTTCTTCCATGTATTCTTTCCATCTCATCTTGATCTCTTCAGTGTCCACTAGGTCTCTACCATTTTTATCCTTTATTGTGCCCATCTTTTGGCAGAATGCTCCCTTGATGGTTCCAATTTTCCTGGAGAAATCTCTAGTCTTTCCCCTTTTGTTGTTTTCTTCTGTTATTAAGCACTGTTCATTGAAGAAGGCCTTTTTGTCTCTTCTAGCTATTCTTTGAAATTCTGCATTTAATTGGATTTATCGTTCCCTCTCTCCCTTGCTTTTCATTCTTCCACTATTTATAAAGCCTCCTCAGATAACCCCTTTGTCTTCCTGCTTTTCTTTTTCTTTGGGATGGTTTTGTTCACCACCTCCTGTACAATATTATGGACCCTTGTCCATAGTTCTTCAGACACACTGTTAACCAGATCTATTTGTTAACCTTGAATCTATTTGTTACCTCTACTGCGAATTCATATGGGATTTGATTTAAGTCATACCTGGCCGGCCTAGTGTTTTTTCCTGGTTTTCTTTAGTTTAAGCCTGAATTTTGCTGTGAGAAGCGGATGATCTGATCCACAGTCAGCTCCAGGTCTTGTTTTTGCTGACCGTATACAGCTTCTCCATCTTCAACTAAAAATAATCTAATAAATTTGACTTTGATATTGACCATTTGGTGATGAACATGTATAAACTCGTCTCTTGTGTTGCTGCAAAAGGGTATTTGCTATGACTAGTGCATTTTCTTGGCAGAATTCAGTTCGTCTCCCGCCATAACTCCTACCCATCCCACTCCTCAGTGACGTCATCCAACAAGTATTTATTGAGAGTCTACCAAGAACCAGATATTGTAATGGGCTTGAACTGCCCTAGCAATTTTTTTTAAACTCTTTTGGAGTATAGTTGATTTACACAGTTGTCTTCATTTCAGATATACGGCAAAGTGTATCAGTTATACGTACACGTGTACATGTGTATGTATCTCTTTCTTTAGATTCTTTTCCCATACAAACCGCTGCAGAGTATTAAGTAGAATTCCCTGTGCTATTCAGTAGGTTCTTGTTAGTTATCTATTCTATACATAGTAGTGTGCATATGTCAGTTCCAATCTCCCAGTTTATCCCTCGCCACTCCATCTCCTGATAACCATAAATTTGTTTTCTACATCTGTGACTCTACTTTTGTTTTTCAAGTAAATTCATTTGTACCCTTGAAAAAATAATATTCCACATATAAGTGATATCTTGATATTTGTCTTTCTGTGTCTGACTTACTTCACTCAATATGACAATCTCTCCATCTATCCATATTGCTGCAAAAGCACTATTTTGTTCTTTTTTATGGCTAGGTAATATTCCATTGTATATATATATATATATATATATATATATACACACACATCTTCTTTATCCATTCATCTGGTGATGAACATTTCATTTGCTCATGTCCTAGCTATTGTAAATAGTGCAGCTATGAACACAGGGTTCAGTTCAGTTGCTCAGTTGTGTCCAACTCTTTGTGACCCCATGGACTGCACCACGCCAGGCTTCCCTATCCATCACCAACTCCCAGAGCCTACTCAGACTCATGTCCATTGAGTCAGTGATGCCATCCATCCCATCTCATCCTCTCTAGTCCCCTTCTCCTCCTGACTTCAATCTTTCCCAGCATCAGGGTCTTTTCCAATGAGTCAGTTATTCACATCAGGAGGCCAAAGTATTGGAGTTTCAGCTTCAACATAGGGTTGCATTTATCTTTTTGAATTATGGTTTTCATTGGGTATATGGCCAGGAGTGGGATTGCTGGGTCATATGGTAGTTTTATTTTTAAATTTATGCCAGCAAGTTTGGAAAACTCAGCAGTGGCCACAGGACTGGAAAAGGTCAGTTTTCATTCCAATTCCAAAGAAAGGCAATGCCAAAGAAGGCTCAAACTACCGCAAAATTGCACTCATCTCACATGCTAGTAAAGTAATTCTCAAAATTCTCCAAGCCAGACTTCAGCAATACGTGAACTGTGAACACCCTGATGTTCAAGCTGGTTTCAGAAAAGGCAGAGGAACCAGAGATCAAATTGCCAACATCCGCTGGATCATGGAAAAAGCAAGAGAGTTCCAGAAAAACATCTATTTCTGCTTTATTGACTATGCCAAAGGCTTTGACTGTGTGGATCACAATCAACTGTGGAAAATTCTGAGAGAGATGGGAATACCAGACCACCTAACCTGCCTCTTGACAAATCTGTATGCAGGTCAGGAAGCAACAGATAGAACTGGACATGGAACAACAGACTGGTTCCAAATAGGAAAAGGAGTACATCAAGGCTGTATATTGTCACCCTGCTTATTTAACTTATATGCAGAGTACATCAGGAGAAACGCTGGACTGGAAGAAACACAAGCTGGAATCAAGATTGCCAGGAGAAATATCAATCACCTCAAATATGCAGATGATACCACCCTTATGGCAGAAAGTGAAGAGGAGCTAAAAAGGCTCTTGATGAAAGTGAAAGAGGAGAGTGAAAAAGTTGGCTTAAAGCTCAACATTCAGAAAACGAAGATCATGGCATCTGGTCCCATCACTTCACGGGAAATAGATGGGGAAACAGTAGAGACAGTGTCAGACTTCATTTTTTTGGGCTCCAAAATCACTGCAGATGGTGACTGCAGCCATGAAATTAAAAGACGCTTACTCCTTGGAAGAAAAGTTATGACCAACCTAGATAGCATATTCAAAAGCAGAGACATTACTTTGCCGACTAAGGTCCATCTAGTCAAGGCTATGGTTTTTCCTGTGGTCATGTATGGATGTGAGAGTTGGACTGTGAAGAAGGCTGAGCGCCGAAGAATTGATGAGTTTGAACTGTGGTGTTGGAGAAGACTCTTGGGAGTCCCTTGGACTGCGAGGAGATCCAACCAGTCCATTCTGAAGGAGATCAACCCTGGGATTCCTTTGGAAGGACTGATGCTAAAGCTGAAGCTCCAGTACTTTGGACACCTCATGCGAAGAGTTGACTCATTGGAAAAGACTGTGATGCTGGGAGAGATTGGGGGCAGGAGGAGAAGGGGACGACCGAGGATGAGATGGCTGGATGGCATCACGGACTCGATGGACTTGAGTCTGAGTAAACTCTGGGAGATGGTGATGGACAGGGAGGCCTGGCGTGCTGTGATTCATGGGGTCGCAAAGAGTCGGACACGACTGAGCGACTGAACTGACTGACTGACTGAAGGACCCTCCATACTGTTCTCCATAGTGGCTGTATCAATTTATATTCCCACCAACAGGGTAAGAGGGTTGCCTTTCTCTATACCCTCTCTAGCATTTATTGTTTATAGATTTTTTGATGATGGCCATTCTGACCAATGTGAGGTGAAATCTCAGCGTAGTTTTGATTTGCGTTTCACTAATATTAATAATTAGTGATGTTGAGCATCTTTTCATGTGCGTTCTGGCCATCTGCTTGTCTTCTTTGGAGAAATGTCTGTTTAGATCTTCTGCCCATTTTCTGAGTGGGTTATTTCTTTTTTTGATATTGAGCTGCATGAGCTGTTTGTATATTTTGGAGATTAATTCTCATCAGTTGCTTCATTTGCAAATATTTTCTCCCATTCTGAGGGTTGTCTTTTTGCTTTCTTTATGTTTTCCTTTGCTGTGCAAAAGCTTTTAAGTTTAATTAGATCCCATTTGTTTATTTTTGTTTTATTTTTATTACTGTAGAAAGTGGATCAAAAAAGATCTTGCTGCAATTTACATCAAATAGTGTTCTGCCTATGTTTTTCCCCAAGAGTTTTAGAGTTTCCAGTCTTACATTTTAATCTTTAGTCCATTCTGAGTTTATTCCATGTATTGTGTTAGTGTTCTAATTTCATCCTTTTACATGTAGCTGCCCAGTTTTCCCAGCACCATTTATTGAAGAGCCTGTTTTTCCTCCATTACATATTCTTGCCTCTTTTGTCATAGACAGGTGACCACAGGTCACCATCATATTCACCGGTACCTTTTAGTGTCCTTCATCAGTTCTGGAATATTCTCAGTCATTATCTCTTCAGTTATTCCTCTGCTTCATTCTCACTCGTCTCCCTCCAGTCTGTTGATTAAAGAGATGTCCATTTTTTCCTCACTTTTTCCTCTATGTCTTGAAACTTCTCTTTCATGTTTTCTCAGATCCATCTTGCGTTTCATATATAACTCTTCTCCTAGGTCTAATCACTCTCAGAGCATAGAAAAGGAAGAATGATTTTCCAGGCTAACATAACCTTGGTGCTGAAACCCAATAAGAGCAGTGTGAAAAGGAAAATCATAGGCCCATCCCACTCATGAACTAGATGTAAAAATCCTAAACAAAATACCAGCGATCAAAATTTAATAATGGATAAAATAGTAATGCATTACGACCAAGTAGGGTCCAATGCAGAAATACAAGGTTGCTTTTGCATTAGGAAAACCAAGGGTAGCAATTTACCATATTTAACTGAATTAAAGGAGAAAAGGCTCATTTGATCCTTTCAGTAGATACAGGAGAAAAGAATTCAATAAAATTAAAAATTGATGCCTAATTGAAAGAAGAAGGAATACCATTAACCTGTTATGCTGCTGCTGCTAAGTCACTTCAGTCGTGTCCGACTCTATGTGACCCCATAGACGGCAGCCCACCAGGCTCCCCCGTCCCTGGGATTCTCCAGGCAAGAACACTGGAGTGGGTTGCCATTTCCTTCTCCAATGCATGAAAGTGAAAAGTGAAAGGGAAGTCGCTCAGTCGTATCCGACTCTTAGCGACCCCATGAACTGCAGCCTACCAGGCTCCTCCATCCATAGGATTTTCCAGGCAAGAGTACTGGAGTGGGGTGCCATTGCCTCCTCTGATTAACCTGTTATAGAATACCTATAAGAATCTATGGCAAACATTTTGCATGCTGGGTCACTTCAGTTCAGTTTCGTTCAGTCACTCAGTCGTGTCCAACTCTTTGCGACCCCATGAATCACAGCACGCCAGGCCTCCCTGTCCATCACCAACTCCCCGAGTTCACTCAGAGTCACATCCATCGAGTCTGTGATGCCATCCAGCCATCTCATCCTCAGTCGTCCCCTTCTCCTCCTGCCCCAATCCCTCCCAGCATCACAGTCTTTTCCAATGAGTCAACTCTTCACATGAGGTGGCCAAAGTACTAGAGTTTCAGCTTTAGCATCGTTCCTTCCAAAGAAATCCCAGGGCTGATCTCCTTCAGAATGGACTGGTTGGATCTCCTCGCAGTCCAAGGGACTCTCAAGAGTCTTCTCCAACACCACAGTTCAAAAGCATCAATTCTTCGGTGCTCAGCCTTCTTCACAGTCCAACTCTCACATCCATACATGACCACAGGAAAAACCATAGCCTTGACTAGATGGACCTTAGTCGGCAAAGTAATGTCTCTGCTTTTGAATATGCTATCTAGGTTGGTCATAACTTTTCCTTCAAGGAGTAAGCGTCTTTTAATTTTGTGGCTGCAGTCACCATCTGCAGTGATTTTGGAGCCCAAAAAAATAAAGTCTGACACTGTTTCCACTGTTTCCCCATCTATTTCCCATGAAGTGATGGGACCGGATGCCATGATCTTCGTTTTCTGAATGTTGAGCTTTAAGCCAACTTTTTCACTCTCCACTTTCACTTTCATCAAGAGCCTTTTTAGCTCCTCTTCACTTTCTGCCATAAGGGTGGTGTCATCTGCATATCTGAGGTGATTGATAGTTCTCCTGGCAATCTTGATTCCAGCTTGTGTTTCTTCCAGTCCAGCGTTTCTCCTGATGTACTCTGCATATAAGTTAAATAAGCAGGGTGACAGTATACAGCCTTGATGTACTCCTTTTCCTATTTGGAACCAGTCTGTGGAAAATTCTGAAAGAGATGGGAATACCAGACCACCTGACCTGCTGGATCACTTCAGTCATATCCAATTCTTTGCAACCCCATGGACTGTAGCCTGCCAGGCTCCTCTGTCCATGGGATTCTCCAGGCAAGAATACTGGAGTGGGTTGCCATGCCCTCTTCCTCCTCCTTGCCATGCCTTCTCTACTCAAGGATCATGCTTCCTGAATTGGCAGGCAGGTTCTTTACCAGTAGCACCACCTGGGTGCTTAGTGGTAAAATATTGAGATACTTAAGAAAAAAAAAGCAAGTGTGTCCACTGTCACCATTTCTATTTAGCATTGCACTGGAGCTTCCTGGTCAGTGCAATGAGGTAGGGAAGATGAAAAAATAATGTTTGGAAAGAAAAGTGTCCAGTGTGGCTCCTGGGGGAATAGTGTGTGTTCCCGGGGGAATGTTTGTACCATTTACCGAGATGAGAAGACCAAGAGAGGACACAGATGGGGATACCCAAGAGAAAGTTATCCAACTGCCCTGGAAGACCACCAGGCATGGGGCCAGGACACTTCAGCTCCACTCCTGGCTCTTTTACTAACCCTGCATGAGCCACTTTCCTCCAGGACCTGAGTTCATCCATCTGTAAAATGGGTGGATGTAGACAGATGGATACATGGTGGGCTGCAGTGGCCAGATCTGGTGGGCAAACAAAAAACAGGTCAACAGGTGGTGGCCCCACTTTCCAGGAGGGCAGGTTTCTGTTACAGACTGTCCAGTAGGAGGAAGCACCCACTGGGGATGGGTCGGGAGTCTGACTGCACCATCTTGACTGTGTGCCTTGCAGGGGGACCATCCCCTCTCGGCTTTGCTAAGGGGTGTTCACTATGGCTGTCACTGGTGCTGTCAAGCCTGTTCTGCAGTTGTATGACATTGACCTGCAACAGCCTGCCCTTTTGATATTTCAGACCTTCAACAGCCAGAACGAGAACAACGAAGACTATGAGATCCCCCCAATAACACCTCCCAACCTCCCCGAGCCATCCCTCCTGCACCTGGGGGACCACGAAGCCGGCTACCACTCATTGTGCCACAGCCTCACGCCCAACGGATTGCTCCCTGCTTATTCCTACCAGGCCATGGACCTCCCAGCCATCATGGTGTCCAACATGCTAGCCCAGGACAGCCACCTGCTATCGGGGCAGCTGCCCACGGTGAGTCCCTGTTACCCGCCATGGTTCCTGCTGGGTTACGGCAAGGAAGGGAGGACCCTCTGCTCAGGTGCAGGGTCTGGGCTCTGTCAGTTTACTTGCATGGGGGTCTGCAGAATATGGGGGATGGGCATGGAGGGAAGTTTATGGTCTCATGCTACTTGCTTCTGAAGCTCTGTTTATAATGTATTGGTATTATTTGTTTTATTTTCATTTTTAATAGTATAGTCTCATCTTTTAAAGGCTTTACTGAAGGAGAATTCCCTGGTTTCCCAGTGGTTAGAGCTCCATGCTTCCACTGCAGGGGGTCTGGGTCCAGTTCCTGGTTGGGGGACCAAGACCTTACAAGCTACCTGACACGGTCAAAAAAAAAAGCTTTATTGAAATTGAAATATTGTTCACCTACTATGCAATTCACCTATTTAAAGTATACGGTTCAGTAACTTTAAAAATATTCACAGACCTATGTGACCATCAACACAAGCTATTTTAGAACCTTTTCATCACCCCACAAAGAAACCTTATACCCTTTAGTCATCATTCCCAACCCCACCCCCATCTCTAGCCCTAGGCAACCACTAATCTAGTTTCTGTCTCTGTATGGTTGCCTCTTCTTCACATTTCATATAAGTGGAATCAGATTATTTAAAAAATACTGTGTCTTGCTTAAGCTGGGAGGGGAGAGGGTGGTGACTGACTTAGAGTTTTGAGGATAGGAGGGACTTTGGCAGGCAGACCAGCACAGAAAAGGACCTTCCAGGCTGAGGGAACAGCATGTACAAAAGCAAGAAGCAGGAGGCTCATGTTGTGCTCAGGTGTGGCACGTGGGTCGCTGTTACTGGGCTGGAGAGAAAGAACATGGTGTCGCATAGGAAGAGAGGACGTGAAAGAATTAGTAGGTCCTGGATCATAAGGATCCTGAATCCCATGCTGAGCAAGGTATGAGTTTTCAGCATGAATGACTGGTTTGAACAATCAAGACTTATAGAAAGACAGTAGAGAATGTACAATGGGGAAAAAATCCTTGAGGGAATTCTAGTACTTCTTCTGAATGACTGGGATATATGTTTCTTTTTGCTTTTTCCTTTACAGTTAATATTATATTGATAGTCACACCTCTTAAGTTCATTCTTAAGTGACAAGAATAAAATTCAAAGAAGCTGATGCAGGAAAAAAAAAAAAAGACTGAAATATCTAGGTACTGAGGGCTGAATAGAGGGTTTCAGGCATGGCTGGATCCAGGAACTCCAGCAACAGCATTAGTATCATCCACGCAGCGGGCACGACGGCCACCGGCGGCCAGCATCTCCTCTGACGTCTCTGGCAGGTGGTAGTTTGAGTCTCCAAGGAGGACCGTGACAGCTTGGATGGACCAACCACCGTATCTAGGAGCAAAACAGTCCTTGATTTTGTCAGAAACACACCTGTGGGAGGGCAGGGGGTACGCTAAACTGATTTCTGTAAGAATCACATGGTGTTGGATGGATCACGTTTATCTCTACCAAGGCTGTTCAGAGGTCACAGCCAACTTTGTGGCCCAGTTCTATCAGATGTCTGAGACCTTCATTTATATTGTTTCTCATCTACCAATCTTGACTATATTCTATTTATTTATTGTTTACTCTTATTACCACCAAATCTCCTTGCTTAAAAAGGAAAAGAAAAACAACCTGGCATACTCTATGTATTTTCAAGAGCCATATCACTTTTATTTTTGTGAAGCTAGGTGAGACGTAGAAGGGAAGATGAGAGACAGGGAGGGCAGGAGGAAGCCAATTCAAGGCCCACATTTTCTACTGTTCACTAAAGGGCTCAGTGGAAATTGCTGCTCCATTTCTTGAAAAAGGAGCCCATCAATAATGCAGACCCTCCGCTTCCTCTTCTCTCTCGGAGACTTTCAGATTCCACAGTGTGTGGTTTTAATTCCACTTTGTTACAATGCTTTTGCCTTAGCTGCTTGCCCAGCTAATTTCCTAGCAAAAACTTCACAACTCCAGACGGTCCCGGTAACCCAGGCGAGGGCAGGGCCCGGCTGACATCTCTGTCGTGTACCCTAGGGAGGCCCGTGGATGCAGGAGTGCGTCTGCCTGGGGTTCTCAGTCACAGTGTCCTGGCCTGGGATGCTAGTCTTCAGTAGACACAGTGCGGGGTAGTGGTTAGTGCATAGGCTCTGGCATCCCACAGACCAGTGTTAACCCCGGCCCCACATCCTGAGCTTCAATCCTCTTTTCTTACAGTGACAGGTATCTGAGATAATGTATGTAAAGTCTCAGCAAATGTCTGGCAGAGAGTAAACAATCAGGGAATATTTGCTATTGTTACTATTAGTCATAAAAATGAGTTCCCACTCTAACCAGTGGCAGTGTTTTCCCATAAGTCTCACTTACCTAAAGGAACAGTCTCCAGATATTCGCAGGTACCTTGGTAGGGTCACCTGGTTATAAGAGCTCTGATCATTACAAAGGAGGTTATCTGTTTATCTGAGATGACCCCCTGATCCCTTCGCCTAGGAAATGCCTTTGCTGGGCTTAGTCCAGATAGGCACTTTGCAGCCATTTTCCAGATTCCTTTAAAACTAGTGCACGTTTAAGATGCTTCACAAATTCAGATTGCTTTAGTTCTTCCATTAGTGAGAGTTATCAATGGTTCACTGGGTTTTCTATTCCCTCGTTATGAAATGAAAGGTAAGCCAAACTATTTTACCCAGAGGAAGGCTGCCAGACCAAGTGGGAAACCAATTAAGAACGTCCATCCTTTGGGACCATATGCTAAAAAGACAGTTGTTTTAAAAAAATGTTTCTTAAAAATATTTTTATTGATTTATTTTCGGTTGTGCTGGGTCTTCCTTGCTGCGCAGGCTTTTCACTAGTTGCAGCGAGTGGTGGCCACTGTCTAGTTGAGGTGCACAGCTTTCTCATTGCAGTGGTTCTCTTGTTGTAGATAGAGCACAGGCTCTTAGAGTGTGGGCTCAGGAGTTGCGGTGCTCGGGTTTAGTTGCACCATAGCATGTGAGATCTTCCCAGACTAGGGATTGAATCTGTGCATTGGCATCAGAGGTAAAGAATCCGCCTGCCAATACAGGAGATGCTAGAGACACAGTTTGGATCCCTGGGTCAGGAAGATCCCCTGGAGTAGGAAATGGCAACCCACTCCAGTATTCTTGCCTGAAAAATCCCATGGACAGAGAAGCCTGGTGGGCTACAGACCATGGGATCGCAGAGTCGGACACGACTGAGCACTCACACATTTGCATGCACACTCCTCCACTGGCAGTCAGATTCGTTACCACTGAGCCACGAGGGAAGCCCAACAATTGTTTTAAATTTGTCTGAGCTGAAGCTTGAAGGTGTGTGTGTGTGTGAGTATGTGTGGACATGCATGCTATGTGGGTGATGCTGGAGTTTGTGTCAGACCCCCGAGATGTGAAGCACCATGCAGGGAGCTTTACAAACATTGTCTCACATAACACTCCCAAGTTCCAAGTGAGGCAGGAACCACTGCAGTAAGGAAATGGAGACTCAGAGCAGGTAAGTGATTGTTAGTTTCCTGTGGCTGCTATAACAATTGTCACAAACTGTGGCTTAAAAACAACAGAAATTTATGCTCTCAGAGCTCTAGAAGATGGAGGTCCAAAATCTGTATCACTGGACTGAGAAACAAGTCGGGAGGGGTGACTTTCCTCCGGGGTCTCTGGGAAAGAATCCATCTTGCGCTTCTCCGGCTTTCTGGGGTCGCCGGCTATCCTCGGCGTGTGGCTACATCACTCCAGTCTCCGTCTGTTATCACATCGCCTTCTCTTCTGTCAGTGAAGTCTCCCTCTGCCTTTCTTATAAGGATGCTTAGGGACTTACAACATGTAGGGTTAATCCAGGATCCTCTCCCCATCCCAAGAGCCTTAACTTTTAATCACATCTGCAAAGACTCTTTTTTTTTTTCCCCAAATACAGAACCACTTTCAGGTGGTTATTAGAATCTGATATCTTAAAGGGGCCACTTTTGGGCTTAACCACAGTGATCAGTCTTGATTAAAAGGCAACTGAGTACCAGACATTGTTCTGAGCTCTGGACCTACAAGATGCCCTTGAGGAATAACTAGTGCAGTAGAGAGACAGGTGAGGAGCCCACTTCTGAACATGTAAGAAATCCTCTGATAGAATCAGTGCGTGTTGCTCTGTGCACCTAGAAGAGGCACCTGGCCAACTAAGAGTTTACATGCTGCAACAAAGATCCCACGTGCTGCAATTAAGACCTGATGCAGCCTAATTAATTAATTAAAATCACAGAGAGGAGGCATCTGGCTCAGATGTGAGGTTATTGCATCCTAGGGGAAGTGATAACTTGATCCTAGTATGAATAGTTTACGTACTTTATGAATGAATGGGTATAACATAGTTATTAAGTCCCCAAACCAGAATTCACTCCCAGCTCTGTCCCCTACTATGTGCCTCTCAGTTTTTAGCAGCTGCCCAAGGGGTGGAGCAGCTTGGGCGCAGGGCCACCGGAGGCACAGAGGATGGCCCAGTGAGCAGATGCCCTGTGCAAAGGCTGCGATGTGTCAAGGAAGTGGTCCCTGGAGCAGTGGCATTTGACACTAAGGCATTTGACAGCCCTCTCATTAACGCCAGGCCCTCTTGGCTCTGATGCCAGAGGTCACCAGTTCCTTTTGATCGCCTGCCCAGCCCGCATGGCCTCCCAGCTTGTATGGGAGTTGGTTCTTCGGTTTTAAAGGTATGGCTGCCAGCAGGAGGCCTGTGCAATATTGGCTTCAGGCTTCTTTTACAAAATTAAATATGCTTAAGGCTTCTCCCTCGACTTCAGCATCTTAACTGATTAAACATTCATTTCCAAGACAAAAAGAGTCAATTTAGTATGAAAGATATATTTTGCCAGTTTAATTTAAAGCGCTGCACCTCCATCTGACCCCTATTTTCATAACTCAATAATTTTATCCTGTGTTGATTGTCTCATTTTGAGAGAGATATTGTATGTATAAATCAGTTTCTAAAATACCCAAAGAAACTAGAAGAGTGGAATTTATTAAACAGCCTCTGTTAAGTCTGAAATAATTTATTTTGGAGTCGTCCTTGGGAAATGTTTGAGCTCACCGTCCTGGCTTACGCAGGAGAGGAATTATCCTGGGAAGGGCAAAGCTTGATGCTCCTAGATAAGTTCTTAGGGAACCTGCTCCTTTTTCAAGACCAGAGAAACTCCTTGGAGAGCCTTGAACAGGTGGAGACGGGCCACGATGGGAAATGAGTTCTGGCAAAATCAGCCATAGGTCCTGGTGATTTGGGTAATATGGGGTCTCCCTAAGACGAGCGCCGGTCACTGGGCCATCCTCAGAGTCACTGGAACTTTGTGGTCCAGTCGTGGGCTTCAGTTAGCACAAGAGTGGCACACAGACATCATTCAAACATTCTCCTCCAGCATTGACTCTTATTTACTGCTTTCTCTGGGGATCTGAGTAAGTAACTTCTCTCCCAGCCTCAGTTTTCTTTCCCATCGACAGAACGGAGACTGGAATTCTGGATCTGGTGAACTCACAGATAGGAAAATGGGAGTGATTGCTTTGTCAGCTATGACACTGAATAAGTATATGGGTTTGGGGTTAGGGTTGGATAGACTCCCCCTACCATGACCACCACACATGCCACTGGCCTGGGGGGCTCAAGGCTCATCAACTTGGATTCACATCCTGAGTGCTTGACTGGTAGTTTTATACTGTTCATGCTCTAGGTCCTTGTCCCAAAACATCTTGCCAAGACTGGACCTTCTCCCTATACAAAGAGGGCTGGGGGCATACCGAGTGAAGGATCTTTCCTGGCTAGAATCCTAGGATAGGCTGAGGGAGAGGGCTGAGCAGTTTCAAAGTTGCACTTCACCCCCTTGCCTTAGAGGTGGTGCCCATGAGACAGCTTGCAGCCCTGGCTTAGGTTCCAGAGCCTGAAAGCAGGGCTCAGAGCTTCAGGGCAGGATCTGTGTGTTGACCCAGGGAGGGGAGGTCCTTCATATTCATCTTCCCATCACCTGCCCCCTTCTCTTCCTGTTCTCACCCTTCCCGTTCTCACTCTTCCCCTCCAATCTCCTGTTCCTCCCCTCCTCCCATCCCTGACTCACTCCTCTTCCACCCAGAAGACTTGGTCTCCGTCTAAATGATTCTCACAAATTGAGATGCAGGAGATCCTCTCTGGAGTCTGAGATAAAGGGACCAAAGGCCCCCAAGCTTTGATCCTCTGGACTTTGAGCTGCAGGGCCAGTGGATACCCATCACCCTGCCCAACCTATTAATTTGATTGCTCTTAGTGCATAAATTGGTTTTTGTTTTGTTTTACAATTGTTATCAGTTAGTTTTTGCTGTGTAACAAAACTACCCCAACACTTAGTAGCTTAAAGCAAACAATGAACTTTTTCTATTTCCTGTTCTTTTGTGGAACAGCAAGGTAGTTCTTTTGACCTGGGCTGGCTTGGCTGGTTTCTGGGGTCAGCTTGGCTGGAGCTGCATGCCCTTGGATGGTCTTGTTCACAACTTGGCAGTTGGCTGGGTCTGTGCAGGTGATGTGGCCACAGGTCTCTCTTCATATGGTGACCTGGGCTTGTTCAGATGGTGATGGTGATAGGGCTCTCGAGAGCATCAAGAGGAAGAGGCTCTGACGTGCAACCACTTTTCAAACCTGCTTACATCACATTTTTTAATGTTCCTTTGGCCAAAGCAAGTCATATGGCCAAGCCCAGAAATAGACCCCAAAGAGAGAAATGGCTGAGTAACATTGCAGAAAGGTATAGATGCAGCAAGGGCAGGAATTTGTGGCCATTTGTGTGTGTGTTGTTTTCTTGATGCTTAGTATTACCCAGCAGTTGTAAGACCTTGTAGCTAGATGGTAAAGAATCTGCCTGTATTGCAGGATACCTGGGTTTGATCCCCAGGCCAGGAAGGTCCCCTGGAGAAGGGAATGGCAGCCCAACCCACTCCAGTATTCTTGCCTGGAGAATTCCATGGACAGAGGACCCTTGCGGGTTATAGTCTTTGGGGTTGTAAAGAGTCAGACCTGACTGCGCAACTAACACACACACAAGTTCCCATAAGATAAGTAACATTACCTCCATTTTACAGATGAAAAAAAAACTGAGGCATGGGGGGATTAACCCCTTGCTCTGAGTCACTGGGTGGAGAGTAACAAATGGTAGAACTGGGTTTTGAACTTAGGTTGGCCTAACCCAGAGCCCATGCTCCTAACTGCTGGGTAATGTGTGTGTGTGTGTGTGTGTGTGTGTGCTTGTCATTCAGTTGTGTCTGACCCTTTGCAACCCCGTGGATTATAACCCTCAAGGCTCCCCTGTCCATGGAATTCTCCAGGCAAGAATATTGGAGTGGGTTGCCATTCCCTTCTCCAAGGGATCTTCCCGACCCAGGTTGCCATGTTTTTGGCTAATTTCCCTCTGGGGAGTGGGAGTCAGGGTATTTATCTCCCAAATGGACCTCTGAGAATCCTATACAGGGTGGCAGTGGACCAGAGATCCAGAGGGTCCTTTTTATTCCGCAGAGTCTGGATGAAACTCCCTCCCTCTGTTTTTTAGAGGCAGTAAGCAAAAGAAATATGTCTTTTTACATTTTATAAAACTCAGAAAAATGGCTTTAAACAGCTTTTGCTCTCCTGCTATAATTATTTATTTTCAAACACTCCTGCAGGGGACTGCTCCGTTTTCTTATCCTGCACTCCTTTTTCTCATAAATGAACCATCACTTCAATAAATCATTATGAAAACAGAGACTAACACCGGCTCTGAAAGGTTGAAAGATTTATGTAACACATTTATGTTTCCCATTTTCTCATTCTGGTACTCGGCTGCAAAAGCTAAGCTAATAAAAGCTGCTATTAATATTTCTTGTTGCCTAGCAACCCCAGAGCGGGAGTAATAGCTTCAGCTAGAAAAATAGATGACCGATAAGGAAAAATTCAATTCTTTTATTATCTCAGGGGGAAATGGCCTTTTACTGGAACATTATGATGTACGAGTGTGAAGTTGAACACAAAAGATTTTTGTGTGTGTTTGTTTTTCTATTTTTAATGAACATTATTTTACCTCCACTGACTCTTTCAGGGCACTTTTGTTTTCTTCTGCACTCTGCGCCTCCCTCCATCCCTCATGCTTAATTTAGTAGCTATAGTAGTTAAGAACCTGTCGGCGTATTTTAGTTTAAAAGTGGGTTTTGCAAAGGTTTATAACGCAGTCATAAAAATTCAGTCCCTGTTAAAACTCAGGCCAGTGATAAGCCAACACACAGGCTGGTTCTCTGCAAACAGGCTCACATTCTATTGAGAGATAAGACTCGTGGTTTTCTCTAAGAGAAAGGTCAGAAAAGAACAAAATGTGTTCTTTTCTGTGTCCCAGTTTTCTTTGGAACCCGGGGAAGCTGTCTCTTTTGAGAAGGGTTTGCTCTGAAGTGTGAGGTATGTCCAAAGTTGGAAAAGATAGGGCTGTTTATTGAGCACCTGCTGTGTACAGATGCAGTGCCACTGCCTTTTCCCAACAACCCTCTGAAGTAGGTACCACTATTATCCCCATTTTTCAGATCCAGAAACTGAGGCTTAGAGAAGTCAAGGAGTTAGCCCAAGGTAGCATGATGCCATGATGTTTCGCTCCTTGATGTTTTAGTATGGCATTTCTCAACTTAGCCCAACCAGCATTGGTGGAGGGGTTATTTTCTGTTGTGGCTGGCTGTTCTGTGCATTGTAGGATGGCTAGCGTCCCTGGCTTCCTTTCACTACTCCTGGCCTCTAGGAACAATCCCCAGTCAAAAGAAAAACTTTAAAATAGCTCCTCTCATGGCCAGATATTCCCTGGGAATAGAATCACCCCGACCGAGCACCACTGCATGCTGTCCCCTCTGCCTGGACTCCTCTTCCCCTTTGTCAACCTGGTGGTCTCCTATTGCTGCCTTAGGACCTGACTCAGAAGTCATTTTCTCTCAGAGGCTCTCTGGATCCTTTGAGCTGGATGTATGGAGAGGCATACAAGATTTAAGGGCATGTGCCAAAACTCAGGAATCAAGATAAGTCCTTTTTTTTCATGCAGCATCTTTAAAAGGCAGAATTGCCACCAAAAATATGATGAATTATGTATCAAAAATTTAAATAAAGGTAGTATCTGACTAAATTCCTGGAAATATGTGGTTGTCCATTTAGATGCCTTCCGCACCACCAGCCCGGCACAGCCTGAAGGCTGGATCTGTGCTTTATGCTTTGCTCTGTACTAGCATCTAACAATGGAGAAGGCAATGGCACCCCACTCCAGTACTCTTGCCTGGAAAATCCCATGGACGGAGAAGCCTGGTAGGCTGCAGTCCATGATGTTGCTAAGAGTTGGACCCAACTGAGTGACTTCACTTTGACTTTTCACTTTCCTGCATTGGAGAAGGAAATGGCAACCCACTCCAGTGTTCTTGCCTGGAGAATCCCAGGGACGGGGGAGCCTGGTGGGCTGCCATCTATGGGGTCGCACAGAGTCGGACACGACTAAAGCAACGTGGCAGCAGCAGCAGCAGCAGCATCTAACAAAGGGTCTGGCTTGCAGATAACATTCAGTCTCTGTTTATTGATGGAATAAACAGGAGGAGAGATTACTTGTCCAAGATCACACAGTGAAAATAAGGGTAGAGATGGAATTCGAACCCAAGTCTCTGCCTCGAAGCCCAGTGCCTTCTGCACCCTTCAGGCTGTGTATGGAGTGAATCAAGGTTGCCTACAGGGTGGTATCTAAGTCACAGGGGATTCAAAGATGCCATGGGATGCTCCCAGCCTGGGGGAGGGAAAAGGGAACAGCAGCTGTGATTTCAGCTTGGGGTCCACTTGGCTCTCCCGGTGGCTGACTTATGCAGCCACCAGCCCTGTGCCAGGCAAGAGGCAGCAGCTCACTGATGTAGAGCTTCTCCTAGAACAGAACCATGACGATGAGCCTCCGGGAGCACCACTAATGCTCCCCGCAGTCATGGATTCTGTATCTTGGCCTTTGGAGGGCAAGGAATACTCCTCATTTGACCCCCATTTACTCTACGTGGGGCTTTCTTGGTGACTCAGATGGTAAAGAAACTGCCTGCAATGTGGGAGACCCAGGTTCAATCCCTGGGTCAGGAAGATCCCCTGGAAGAGGGCATGGCAACCCACTCTAGTATTCTTCCCTGGAGAACTCCTAAGACAGAGGAGCCTGGTGGGCTACAGTCCATGGGGTCGCAAAGAGTCGGACATGACTTAGCAACTAACACTTTCACTTTCCTCTAGGTGAGCTTTTTCTAAATGTGTGGATCCTGTGCTTAGTTGCTCAGTCGTGTCTGACTCTTCATGACCCCATGGGCTGTAGCCCGCCTGGCTCATCTGTAATCTGCTAACTTTTATTAAAACATTGACTATGTACTCGACATACACTTGAGCCCTTTATATTTATCTCATTGAGTCATTCGTCCTGAGAAGGAGGTACTATTATTATTGCCATTTTGCAGATGCGAAAACAGAGGCACAGAGAGAAAAACTACTTGGCTACACAACCACCGAATGAATGGTGGTGCCCAGATTTTAAACCCAGGTGCTGACTCCCCTGCCTGTGAACTCAGTATCCAACCTGTACAGCCTTCACGTGAATTAATGAATGAGCAAGGGGGTGAGTGAGCCAGGCCTGAGATCCACTTTAACCGACTCTGAGTCAAGCTGTTCACGTTCACAGGTAACCACAGCATGAAGCGTGTGTGCTAGTTCGGAATGAAGAGCAAATGAGTACTAACAAGCTCGGAAGAGAGAGGTAGCAGAGAGGACTTCCTGGAGGTGGCATCCTAGGGGCTGGGCCTTTGGAACCAGACAACAGCAGCAGATGCCTAGGAGGAGGAAATTTCACACCTGCCTGGACTTCCTTGTTCAGACCAAATTGCCACCTGTTCCACTGGGATTCACAAAACGATGGACGAGAGACGAGAGAAAGAGGGCCGGGGACTGATTAATAGATCACTTGAGCGCCCTCTAGTGTCTACCCTCTGCCAGGCTCTCAGTCGGAACTGTGACCCTTTGGCCCAGAAGAGTGCAAGGGCCACCAGGCATTTACTTCCATTCTGGGCCAGATGCCCAGCTTGGCAGAGTACCTCTCCCTCTGAGACCTGCTCCCGAGTCACGAGGGAAAACTCAAAGAAAATCTCAGCAACATTCGTCAGCTGCAGCTTCGATATTACCCAGTATAATGGCTCTTTCCTCCTAGTGCATATTCAGTACCACGTTTGGGAAAATGAGCTTTTAATGTACCATCAGCATTGCTGAGAAACCATCTCTGGCTCCGCAGAATGTCTGGAGCACATAAAACTTGAGATCTATTGGAGTCATTTTCCCCCGGCTCTGCTGGATAATGAAAAGTCAGTCAGTCCCCTGCCCTCTTTCTCTCGTCTTGCGGCTTTGTCCATTTAGTACTCAGAGTCTTTATAAAAGGTGGCAAGACAAATAAAACTCATCAAAATATTAAGGCTCCAGAGGAGAGCATCGCTGTATTACTGTTGAGGCCAAGGTGTCCTGGGGGAGGTTTCAGCACACTGGCTGGTCTGGGCTGTGGCCCCAGCTGTGATAGTGGCAGCCTAGGGTCCAAGCAGTAGTACCTAACAGGGAGTCTGGAGTCCTGGGGTTCCTCCTCTGCCCTGGTGGGTGACCTTGGGCATTACTCCTCCTCTCCAAGCCTCAAGTGAGATGGAGCTGATGCTGTTTACCCCGCCCCTCACCCCCCACCTGCCCAGAGTGGCTGTGAGAACCAACTGTACTGTTGGATAATCCTGATGCTTAGCTTTGTGTGGGATGTAACAGGTGTCTGATACGGGTTTGTTGAATGACTGAGTGAGTGAGTGGGTGAGTAAATGAATGAAAAATAAATGGTGCCGAGGTAAACCCTTCACAAACTGTACAGCACTGCCTACGCTATTGCTGGTAAGTAAGCCGGATGGGGACCCTATTTCTATTTTCTATTCTATTGAAAATAGTCTATTTCATCTTATGGCCCACCTTATCTAACCCTCCCATCAACTTTGGAGGGAGACAGAGTTAATCTCACTTACAGGTGTGTCCCCGAGGACAAGGGGCTTGTCCAGGGACACACAGCCAAGAAGTGGTAGAGGCAGGATAGGAACCTTCTTCCCTTTACCCTAACACTGCACAGAAGCATCCTTTGCCCAGCCTGTGGTCAGAGTTCTCACCGGACACAGAGTTGGGGGGTGGGGTAAAAACATTAGCTATTTCTCCAGACTCTTGGCAGCAAGAAAAAAGCATTTAGAACTAGTCATTGGGTTGTGTTGGTTGGATGAACTTTTGGGCCCCGAGATGCTGGAGCCCTGAGGATTCCCTTCCGAATAAGCCATTGCTAGTTCTTAGTATCACCCCGGAACTGGTAGAAAGGCCTGGAAGCAGGAAACCTGGGTTCATGGCCCATCTCCCCACCACTGATGGATGATAGAACACAACCCCTTTTCTCCCAGCCATACTTTCTTCATGTGCTGAATGGACCAACCCCAGCGAGAGCTGTGGAGATCAGGAGAGACAACATCTCCAAAGCGTATCATGAATGAGCCCTGCAGGGGGCTGTTGTCAGTGATTGGGGGGCGGGGGTCGAGAGGAACTCCGAGGTCAGATGTATGATTGGCTGTGTGACCTCAGCCATCCACTCACCCTCTCTGTGCTGCAGTTTCCTCACGGGATTGTTGTGAAGAGTAAATGAGATATTTCAGATGGTGTCCAGATCTGTGCTAGAGGGAGGTCTGCTTGGTTCCATAGGGACCTCTCAAGCATGAATCAGACTGCTGTGTGTGGTGTGATCAGGCACTGGTCACAGGCCAGGCCAGGGTGGAGCTTGTGCATAACTTCCTAGGCAAGATGGTTCCCATTGGCCAAGGGCAGTTCTTAGGGAAGGAGGCAGCCAGGAAGCTTTGGCAGCCAACACTCCCAAGAATTGATCTCTATGGGACTCCAGCAGTATCGCCATCAAAAATGAGATCTTGGTTCAGTGGGTAAAGAATCCGCCTGCAATGCAGGAGAATACAAAAGATGTGGGTTCGATCCCTGGGTCAGGAAGATCCCCTGAGGGAGGAAATGGCAACCCACTTCAGTATTCTTGCCTGAGAAATCCCATGGACAGAGGAGCTTGATGGACTATAGCTCATGGGGTCGCAAAGAGTCAGACCCGACTTAGCAGTTAAACAACAAAAGGCCTACAAGATCCTGGGAAGTTAAGAGATGCAGATTCTCAGGCCCCACCCAAACCTCTCAACCTTTGTTAACCAGTCCCCCAGGAGATTCTGATCCAGCCCAGAACTGGTGGATGGCCATCAGCCTCAGCTGAGTCCCAGTTTCCATTGTTTTAGGACCCTCGGAACTGTCACTTGAGAATTTCATCACACCTGTGACAGTTGCCAACCTTTTATCCCAGAGAATGCAGAGGATCCACACGTGTAACTCCTGACTCCTCCCAGCCCCTCCTGCCTCCTTTTGGCTAGGCCTCGAAGCAGACACCCTGGCATGAGGACCATCCGCCCCCTGGGATCAGAAGGACTCCAGGCCACGTCTCCTTAGATTGTGAGGCTTCACGGGTAATTGTGTACCAAGGGCCTATGCAGAATTAGAAGCAAAATGTAGTAGAGGGTAAAGAAAGGGAACCCCGGGCAGGGGATGTCACTGGGACTTCTGTATGACCGGGAGGCAGGGTCTGGGGGACAGTGCGATGCTTGAGGAGGGGTGATCAGGGGTGATCAGGGCAGCCTGTTCTCGGAAATCACGAGAGGACTGAGTATGAGGAGTTGGACACAAAGACTCAAGCAGACACTGCAGTGCTGGCCGCAGCTGGACCCGATGACCTGGGCTTTGGTTAGACGCTCAGGGTGACAGCAAAGCATGGGCCTCCTGCCCGAGATCCTGGGCCCAAAGGGTCAGCCCGAGACGGTCACTCCCCCACCCCACAGGGCTCCTTGCTTGGGAACCCCGGACCTCCGGCCCCTCTGCCTTAGCATGTGAGAGTCCTCCTCTCCACCCCTGTCACCTGCCTGTGTGCTTGACGTGTTCTTACTTGCTGTGCCCTGCTAGGAGGAGCAGACTAACCCCAGCCAGCAGGTTGGCTGAGCCCTTCTCTGCATGCCCTCCGCCCCCGCCATTGCAACCTTGGTCACAGAGATGTATGTTCTCTTAACTCTGTGCCCCAGAATGTGGCTGAAGCCTGTCACCCCTGCAGGTGTCCACAGCACAAGTGACCAATGGCCAGCCAATGACACCAGAAACAAAACTGTCCTCGGGGATAGGGGCTTAGCCTCCACTGACGCCCCTTACCCTGGACACTTGCATTGTGTCTTTGTGCCCCTGACCACTGCCCTGCTGAAAGGGGGGTGGTACTTTGCAAAAATTAATATCTCTGGCTTTGGACTTCCAGATACCCGGATTTAAATCTGAGTTCCTAGGACTTTTCCAACAGTCCAGAGGTTAAGACTCCACTGCAGGGGAAGTTCAATACCTGATTCAGGAACTAAGATCCCAAGTGCCCACCACTGCCCCTCATCCCTGGCAAAAAATCTGAGTTCCTCCAGTTGCTTGCCGTGTTGAACAAGTTATTCACATCCTCTGATCATTAGTTTTCTTATGCATAAAATGGATATGTTAATAACCCTTACCTTATGGGCTTGTTTTGAAAATTAAATGTTATAATGCTTATAAAATGCTCAGCATGGTAGCCATAAATATGCTATTATTTGTCTCTAAGCACTTCATGTGTGAGCTGCCTGTTTTCTTTTTTTTTTTTTCTCTGCCAACCCACATGGAGGACTCTGTATCCTTCCTAGTTTTTCCCCAAAAATCTACCTACCAAAGTACTGGTGGAGAAAGTTACTTCCCTGGGAACCTTCTCGGGGTGGTGGTGGGGCTCTCCATCACAGACAGTTGACACGTGTCTGTGCTCCCAAGTCCCCTCTTTCCCACACTGACACTGTGATGACTTGTCTCTCTCATCTCTGCCCCCATGGCGCCCGTCTCACACCATAATCCCCTCAGTTTCAGCATATGCCCCCAGACCTACGGATGCAGACATACCTCTGAGCTCGACTTCAAGAAGATTCCTCCATTAATAGGACCTGCCTTCCCTGGAGGTTAGCTCAGGGCCGCTTTGGTTTGAACTGAGCATCCTTGGGTCCACCCTCCACCCTGAGCAAGGCCCTGGTATATTTCTCAATGCAGTACAGTCAAACAGGGACAGTTTGCTCCCAGAGAGGGCTTCTGGTCGGCACTAGTTCAAGTGCACCAAGAAGCAGCGCTGGACGGGATGGGACATGGGAGAGATTTGTTGAGGAGGGAGAAAAAGAAGGCAGGAAGTGGGGAGTGGGGAGGTGGAATTCCAGACCGTGACACCAGAATTCTACATCCATAGAAGGAAGAAAAGAAAGAAGAAAGGAAGGGCGGTGGGGTGGCCTGTGGAAAGCGTGGCCATGGCAAGGGCACATTCATGGGGCCAGAGGAGCACAGCTGGGCTCTCAGAGCATTTCCGTGGCCAGCAGAGTCCGCACAGACCTATTTCTCCACGCAGGCGAGGGAGCGGCATCTCTATGGTTGCCTGGACCTCTGTTCCTGTCGGAAATGTAGTGGAACTCAACGACAGCCTGCCTTGCTGGGAACTGTGATCAGTCCTTATCCTCCCGGGCTGGCCTCAGCTAAGTTCCCCTCCCCTTCAGTGATCACCCCCGCCGATCTGGTGACTTAACGTGTTACCTGTGTCCCTAGCCCTCATACACTTCTCAGGTTCGGGTCACCGCACCTGTCCACATACAGTCGTGGTGGGGAAGGAGATGGCAGGAGGGGGTCACCTCCTTGCCCCCACAGGGCAGCCCTCCCACCTCCCGGCAGTCAGGGCCAGTTCCTCCTGCCCTAATGGCAGAGTTCTCCTCTCTCATCCACAACCCCAGACGTAAGAAGCCCAAAGGGTCCTGAGAGCAGCCAGGACCTCCTGTGTCTTCTGGCAGGAACACACCCTCCGCAGGTACCAGCTTCTCCAGCTGGGCAGAGCCCAGCGCTGCTGGGTCAGGGTAATCCCCCTGTGGGTCATTGGGAGTGATGAGAAGGAGGGGCGCTCCTGCTTCCACACCTGGGTTCCTCGGCACACATGTACTGCACTCAACCATGTGGAGGCCTCCAGTTGAATGCAAATACCATGACTTCAGGGTTGGTGCCCCATCTTCCCAGAGCGTTATCTCCAAGCCTGTGCTTCCTCTGCCTCTGTAGAAGGCCATCCCTGCGTTCTAGAGGCCAGATGCTGGCCTGATGAGTGATATGAGCCATAATCCTGTGGTGACAGTTCCATCCCCGTGCCTCTGTCTTGGTGAAGTGGGCCCCCTGGTGGGATGCTACGCCAGGTGAGAGTCCATGCCTGCGGACCAGGCTTTCCGTCCATCCCCAGGGAGTGGCGCTGGCTGAGTCGGGCTTTTCCTCCTCGTCACAGCCAGGCGTCTGGATTGAGGCAGGGGCACTGGTGCACCTGTATTTTGTGTCATGATATGTGGTCTCCTAGCTCCCATTTGACCGACTCAGGCCCTCTGGTTCCTGCTTGGGTTTGATCCTAGATATACTTTTTTGTTTTGGAATTTCATTATATCTACAGGTTAAAGTAGGGGAGATTTTATATCAATATACTCATGAGTTGTCCCCTTCAGAAACAATGTGTATCTCCATTTATTTAAATAATTTTTGCTCTATAGCTGTATATATATATATATATATATATATATATATATATATATATATCCATACATATGGATCTAACATATTCCACATACGTTTGTTTTTTCAGAATTGTATATTTTTGCATTGCTATCGTGCTTAGGACTTCTTGATTATGTTTTCTGTTTTTGTGTGCGAGAGAGTAAATAAGAAATCAGTGTATCTTTTATGTTTATCTCAAATTCTAATTTTTTAAAAAACTGAGGTTTTCTAGAAACGCTATCACATCTACAAAGGAGAAGCTTTTCCATCTTCTTTGTTGTTGTAACTCATCTCTCATCTCTTTTTGTTGCATTGCATTGGGTCAAACTTTCACTTAATAGGGACAATATCAGTGGCCAGTGATCTTTACTTTCTCCCTCAATTTAGTGCGAGTTAAATTCCCCCTTGGCAGGACTTCCCTGGTGGTCCAGTGGCTAAGACTCCTCTCTAAGGTCTCCCAGTGCAGGCGGCCCAGGTTCAGTCTCTGCTCAGGGACCTAGATACAGCATGCCGCAACTAAGACCAGTGCACCAAATAAATTTTAAAAATATGAAAGAAATTCACCTTGGCATAAGGTCGGTTTTCTTTAGCATACTTTAAAAGACATTTCTAATCTTTGAGCTCACTCATAATTTTGGTTGAGTTTTATCACATGCCTCGAAGGTGTGCATGGAGATAATCATATGCGTTTTTCTTTCTTAGTATATTGAGTTAATAAATTTTATCAATAAGTTCCCGGTACCTATTATTCTGATTGGGTATGGTATGCATGTATACATACATATTTAAATATATGGACATACACACATATATTTTTAATATGAGGCTGAATTTAATGTTGTACTATTTTACTTAAGATGTTTCTTTTGTATTTTTTTATAGTGAAATGGGTCTGTAGTTTTCTTTTATAAGATAGCTTTCTCATATTTCTGTACTGAAATACAAACTATACCATATATAATTACTATACAGGTTATACCATCTTTGTAAAATGAATAGTTATCTCACTGAGATCTATACAGTCATTACCATTAAATCGTATTTAGTGTAATGTTATATTTTTATAGCATTGTACCTCTAATTATACCCCATTCATATTCCAAAATCTGTGTTTTGTAGTTTCTCTTTTTTTATGCTCATCTTTAATCACATTATTAGTTTATCAATTTTGTTTTGTTCATTTTATTCAAAGAACCAACCATCAGAGTTATGTTTCAATTCTCTTACTTTCCTTTTTTCGTATTCATTTCCCCTTGTATGTTTATTAATCCCTTCCCTTTTTTCCTGTGTATGTTTAGAGTTTCCATTTTAAATTCTTTAATTCATTTACCTTTATTTTTATTGTTTCATAATAAAAAGTTTTATGGCTATACCTTTTTCCTGAGTATGGCTTTGGCTGTACCCTATAAATTTGAAATGAAGTGTTCTTACATCTTTTACTTCTTTCTGTCAAAAACATAGCTTTATCCATTTTTTCTATAAATGGCAGTTGGTTGTAGTAAAAGTATTAAGCACAAGCAAATACAATGAAGAAATAAGACTGTTAAAACAGCACTATTGGGAATTCTCTGGTGGTCCAGTGGTTAGAACTCTGCACTTTCACTGCTGAGGGCCCAGGTTTAATCCCTGGTCAAGGAACTAGGATCCCACATGCTGTGTGTGGGCTAAGTAGCTTCAGTCATGTCCAACTCTGTGTGACTCTATGGATCATAGCCCTCCAGGCTCCTCTGTCCATGAGATTTCCCAGGCAAGAATACTGGAGCGGGTTGCCATTTCCTTCTCCAGGGAATCTTCCCAACCCAGAGATCGAACCTGCATCTCTCAAGTCTCCTGCATTGATATGAGAATTCTTCACCACTGGCACCACCTGTGCGGTGCGGCCAAAAAAACAATGAAAACCTGCACCATGCACAGCTAAACCACGATTAAACTAATGGTTCGCTAAGTATCCTTTTCGTCATAGCTTTGTGGAAACGAAGATCATGGCGTCTGATCCCATCACGTCATGGCAAATAGATGGGGAAACAGTGACAGACTTTATTTGGGGGGGCTCCAGAAATCACTGCAGATGGTGACTGCAGCCATGAAATTAAAAGACGCTTACTTCTTGGAAGAAAAGTTATGACCCAACCTAGACAGCATATTAAAGAGCAGAGACATTACTTTGCCAACAAACGTCCGTCTAGTCAAGGCTATGCTTTTTCCAGTGGTCATGTATGGATGTGAGTTGGACTGTTAAAAAAAAGGCTGAGTGCTGAAGACTTGATGCTTTTGAACAGTGGTGTTGGAGAAGACTCTTGAGTCCCTTGGATTACAAGGAGATCCAACCAGTCCATCCTAAAGGAAATCAGTCCTGAATATTCATTGGAAGGACTGATGTTGAAGCTGAAACTACAAAACTTTGGCCACCTGATGCGAAGAACTCACTCATTTGAAAAGACTCTGATGCTGGGAAAGACTGAAGGCGGGAGAAGGGACCGACAGAGGATGAGATGGTTGGATGGCATCACCAACTCAATGGACATGAGTTTGAGTAAACTCCAGGAGTTGGTGATGGACAGGGAGGCCTAGCGTGCTGCAGTCCATGGGGTCACAAAGACTCAGACACGGGTGAGCAACTGAACTGAACTGAACTTGTGACTTACACACGTGATTTACATAAAAAGGACCATAATACAGTACCATTTCCTGTAGTTTCTAGTCTTTTCTGTTGGAGCCGTTTGTGACCTGCTGATTTTCTACAACAGTAGGCAGTGCATGTATTTCCATGCCCATAATTATAGGACGTGCCCTTATTTTTCCTGGTGGCTTAACATTCGATTTATGGATATCTCATTGTGAATGTAGCCAGTATTCTAGTGACAGATGTTTAGGCTATTTCTGACTTTTCTCTGTTATAAAACCCTCTTGAGATGGGTTCCTTAGGAGTTGTGAAAATAACTTTTGGAGGGTGTGGTGTCAGGAGAGGGAGGAGAGGAGAACTCTGCCCTGGGCAAGCCCTCTTGAGTCTTAATCTTCTCATAAAATGGGAATCACCATAGTTCCTGCCTCCTGGGAGGATGCGAGGATGAAGGAGGAGACATTTGTGAAAGCTGCAAAACTATTTACAGGTGGCAGGGGCTCACAAGGGGGAGAGGAGGCACATATTCCTCTGACCTGGCCATGGAGGGGGCTGGGAACTCTGATTTTCAGCCTGGATTCTAATCCAGCCTGTTAACCCTGAATGGTTGTTCCTGCTTTGGCAGCATTTGGCCATGGCCCTTAGGAAGCTGGGGAGCAGGAAAGGCCTGGCCTCCTCCTATGTCCCTCATATTGACTCAAAGCCAGATGTCTTTAGACCCACTTCATCAGTGAGTTTTTGTTGAATTAGGCAGTAGGAACCACTGCGGACTTCTGTGCCTTGGATCTACTGTGCAACCTCAGGGCCAGTCCTTGCCCTCTCTGGGCCCCCCATCTCTGGACCCTTCCAGCCTGATCACCCACAACTCTTCTGAGAAAGTTTGTCAGAAATAATGTCGGCTGCCTCCCGCCCCATCCCCAGCATTTCAATCTCCCCTTAACCAGGGACTTCAACAGGCAGCGCTGTTCTCAAGAGTTCATAAAAACATGTAAACACGGGCGAGGATACAAAATATTGAGCGGCAAGGCAGTAAAACATGCCAGTGTTTGTTGTGTTAATTGAATATTCATGAGCTGACGGTTTAAATTACAGTTCACAACTGTTGCAGGGCCTGATGAATAATTTAAATGAGGGTGGCCAAAGAGATTTCAACACCACATTAGCACACTGCTCAGGATCTGCTACAGAGAATTCATAATTAGCTTGGAATATCCTATCATAAATTCTCTGGAAAGATGGTTTTAATTAGCACATGTGTTAATTCAGAATGTAGAATGTTCCCCATTCAGGGGGAGGGGAGTGAGTAACCCTTCCCTTTCCTTGTCTTTCCCTCTCACCTGGGGTCCCGCCACCTTCCAGCAGTTTCTGAGCCATGCTGGGCCTACCTCCTGAGTCCCTCTTACTTCCACTGCTCCCAGCTTCAGGCCCACTGCCACACCCCAGCTCAGCATCCCCTAGTCAGGGCTGGGTCTGGTACAGAAGCCTCTGAACTTGTCTCCTGCCTCCGTCTGTCCCCCTCTGGTTCATTCAAGAGCTGGTTCCTCCCCACCGGGACCACTAGTGCAGCTTTCTGAAATGCAAATCTGATTTCATTCGGAGCCCCTGAATTGAGGAAGCCCAGAAAGAGGAAATAGGTCAAGCAAGGTCACGCGGGTCTGTAAGGGCACACCGGGACCACCTGACCTCAGCCAATCTCTAGACCCGTGGGGATGGGTGAGGTCACCACTAGCAGGAGGAACAGCATAAGCAAAGGCAAAGAAGCAGGAAGCTGCCATGTGGGGACAGCCAGCGGTGGCCGGGCGGGGAGAGGCTTGAAGGAAGCGGGGACCTAGCTGTGCCTCGATGCTTGGAGAGGAGGACTGGGAGCCGGGTCTCACGGGGGGCTCAGCCTCCATGGGCCTGGCTTCCGGAGGTGGCCACTGTGGAGCCCAGAGCTCCCAGGCCTCCTTGGTTCACTCCTACATCTACCCAATGCCTGCTGGGTGCCAGGCCTGGGGCTGGGCACCAGAGAAACAATTGCAAGGAGAGTAGCCACGGTCCCCGCCTTCACGGATGGAGCACATGACCAGGACCATGTCCACATGCTGGTGAATGTATGATTCTGGACATGACAAGGAAAATAAAAATAAATAGCAAGATGCGTGAGAGGCAATCACCTGGGGACCCTGGTTTAGGTGGCGAGCCCAAGAGGCCTCCCTGGAGGTGCTGACGTTTGAGCAGAGTCCTGTAAAGTGAGTCAGGGTTTGGGAGGCAAACTGGGTTCTCAGCAGAGGGAGCTGGGCCTGCAGGTCGGAGCTGCCCCAGAGGGCGGTGCTTGAGGACGGGGGTCTGGCGGAGTCCTCGCCAAGTGGTCTGGTGTGGGGATGGGGCTGAGCTGGTAATAGGTGTGGGGTCTGGACTAGGAATGAAGAAGGGGTGTCTGTCTGTCCTCAGGGAACTCATTGCTGGGAGGAAATAACCCCCTTTTCTGGTCCTAAATCTTGACTCCGGTGCTTAAAGCTGCGAGACTTTGAATAGGACGTAGGAAATGTCTCAGCTTTATTTCATCATGATTCTTTCCTGTGTTTTTTCATTCATTCTGTACACTTTTATTGAGCATCTACTATGTACCAGGCATGCTCCCAAGCCTTGGGCAGATGAGTCCCTGATTCGTGGAGCTTACATCCAGTGGGGTAGACAGAGAGACAGACAAGGAGATAAGGGAGTAAAAGACACCCTTCCTGCCCCCTAGGTGGGGAAGCGAGGCTGGCTAACAGCTCAGCAGAGACATCTTCCCGGAACAAGGCTCAACCGCACGGCTGTGGGCAGGGGCACCAGGCCTCCTTCCAGTAGGAACCGAAGATCAAGTTCAGGAAGATGGAGGATTCCCAGTTGGACAGGTCATTTTGGTTATCGGCCTCCCGTGACCAAGGGTGCTGGCTCCCTCCTCAGCTCTCCCTTGTCCATCACATCTGCCCCGCCTACCTCCTGACCCCGCTCTGGCCTCTTATCCTGAGCACAGGGAATCTGCCAGACTGTGTACTCCTCACAGCTACTTAGGCTCCCGCCACCTGCAGGACCAAACCCTCATGACCTCTCATGTGCCCCTGGGGGCTCCCCAAGCTGCATCCCTGCCTTGACCTCAGTACGTCCCCAGGCCTAGGAGTGCCTTGGGGCTCAGGGACGACCATCATGCTGACTCCAGACCCCAGGCTTTGCCTCCAGTCTTGCTTTAATCATAGCAGTTTCCTGGTGGATAGTTGTCCCCTCCCAGTCCTTCACAGAGACACAGAAGAGTCCAGCAGTAGTCAAAACAAGGCAGATAACAGAACCGTTCCCTCGGGCACTCTAACCCCGGGCCCGCCCAGCCCACGCTGCACCCTCCACCCTCAGTACTGAGAAGAGCTCAGAAGTGGGGTCAGGCAGACCTGGGGTGGGACCCGGCCCTGCTCCATCTGAGCTGTGGACGTGGAGCAGTTGATTCCCCTCTGAGACTCCGTGGGCTCCTCTGTAAAGTGGCGGCTGCAGCCTCTGCCTCACCGGGCTGTTAAAAGGATCGCTGGAGGCGGGATGAGAACGTGACCCGCGAGTGGCAGAGCCAGGATGCCCCGCATCACTTCTGCAGTGAAGGTCCCCGCGAGGGCATTCCTGTGACAGGAACACCTGCCCTCCCGGATTGCGCTGCGGCATCTAAATAGAAAGTCATCCTTTGACACTGTCCTGCTATCCCATCTCACCCGGCAGAGCTTCCAGAAGGAGTCATTGGCCCGGGTTGTCTGTATTCCTTCCCCTCGCATTCACTCTGGCCTCCGCCCACCCCACCCCGAATATGAAACCTGGTAGTAGTTTAGGGCCCCGGTGGCCTCCGTGTTGCCAAAGCCAACACTTGACATTTAGCTCAGTTAGATCAACTCGCCACCCCTTCTTCCTGGAACAGCCCTGCTCCTCTGCCTCCTCAGTGTGACAGTGAGGCTCTTTCACTGCTCACAACAGCCCCTCCCGGCCTCCCTTCCAGGCCTCTTCTCAGCCCCCAGCGCCCTGCCTGATCCTCCGTTGTGGCTGGGTACCTCTAGGACCCCAGGCCAGTTTCCACTGCTTAGTCCCCTTCTTATCAGACCACGTAATCGACCATCCCCACGTGGAGACCCCACTTGGATGCTGTGCCCGAGCTCAGCCTGTTCACAGGTGTCTGCTCTTCCCCACGTGGCTGGACCTGCCTTTTCTCCCTCGCGACCAGCCCAGGAACATCATTGGCTGTCCGGCGTCATCCTTGACCCTTTGCCATGACCTGTCCCGAATCCTGCCTCTCTCCCTCTGTGTCTCTGATAGCCATCTCTTACCTTCCATCTTCCCGAATCTGTGATGGTGGTTGTGTCACTTTTTACCTGGGAGCTGCCACCTGCCACATAGCAGCCAAGCTCGCCTTTGTAAAATTCAAGTCACTGATCTGCTTTTCAGGACTCCCAGTGTGGTGCAGAGGTTAAAGCGTCTGCCTGCAATGTGGGAGACCTGGGTTCGATCCCTGGGTCGGGAAGATCTCCTGGAGAAGGAAATGGCAACCCACTCCAGTATTCTTGCCTGGAGAATCTCGTGGATGGAGGAGCTTGGTGGGCTACAGTCCACGGGTCACAAAGAGTCGGACACGACTGAGCGACTTCACTTCACAGTGATGGAATGAAATCTGAAGGTCTTCACTTGGCATTCCAGTCCTGCTCCAGCCTGGCCCCTTCTTGCATCTCAGTCTCATCCTTCCCTGCCCTTCTCACCCCTCCCCGCTCTCCTTCATCCCAGCCAGGCTTTCTGGAATCCTTTCTGGATTCCTTTCTAGATTCCTTTCTGGATTTCCAGTCTGCCTCAAACAATCCCTGTGGCCTTGGCTTTCCTTTCCGCACTCATCACTGTTGTGACTGCACCTTGATTTAGGCATGGAATTGATCAATGTGTCTCCTCCATAAGACCGTCAGCTCCATGGGGCAGGAACCACACCTGTTTTAGTCACTGTGAACCCCCAATACAGAGCTGAGCACACAGCAGATACCTAGTCCATACACATGGGCTTCCTGCAAGTCTCAGAATCTGTACAGAATCCGCCTGAATGCAGGAGATGCTGGTTCGATCCCTGGTCTGGGAAGATCCCCTGGAGTAGGAAATGGCAACCCGCTCCAGTATCCTTACCTGGGAAATCCCATGGACTGAGGAGCCTGGCAGGCTGCAGTCCACGGGGTCGCAAGAGTTGGACATGACTGAGCATGCATGCACACACAGTCAATATAGATGGTTCTGCTGTGATGAGAGATGCTGCAAAATCCTGAAAACAGAGCTTATGGGAAAAACGGGCTCTCAAGACCTCTGCAGCTTTGCAGTTAGAGAATCATAATGATCCCTAATGCAGATTCTTGCACAGTGGATAGATCCATGTTAAACCCTTACCAGATAAACTCTCAGTGAGAACTGGGAGGGTGGCTTGATGGAAGGGTGTGTAAAGATACCTTTTCACCGCTGGGTTACAGCAAAATGCACGAAGACTGGGAGACACTTTCATGCCAGGATGTATGGGCAGACGGGACGAGAGTTAGACGGTGGGGCCCGTGGGCCAGAGGAGTACACCTGACTCCTCCGCTGCTCACTGAGTTCGGCTGAATTAGCATTGTCTGCATTCTGAGGCTGTTCCTTGGTGGCACAAGATATTCACGCTCTAGAAGAATCAGCTGTGCATGAGCAGGGCTTCCACGTGGTGCCCCCTCCGCCCGTTCACAGGGATGGGGTAGTTTGTGTCCCGGGAGCACAGGTTATAGGGGACACACGGCACTCATTGAATGGGCGAGTGCATTAATATTAAATCACGGTTTCACGTGGTTCGCTCAGCTGTCCCTCTGCTGGATTTGGTGGCCTTTCCTGAATGACAGGGCCTGTAGCTGCCTTCCCTGTGTCCCAGGGTCTGTGGCTCAGAGGCAGTGCCCTCTGGACCCTGGGACTTTGAGAGATCACAGGCCTCAGTTTCTGCCCTCAAGAAACCAAGAACATCGCTTGTGGCACATGGGAGTAACCCCCAAAACGCTTGCTGGAGACACCCCTGGGCAGCCCAGCAAGAGGTGTTTCATTGTCCAGGAAAAAAATGAGCTCTGTGCCACTCAGGGTTCTCCAAGGAGATGTAACCAGCAGGACATAGATAGATACCTGGAAGAGGAAATTTATTATAAGAATTGACTCTTGTGGTTTTGGAGGCCAAGAAGTCCCATAATTGGCTGTCTGCTGGCTAAAGAACCAGGAAAGCTGATGATATAATTCAGTCCAAGTCCAAAGACCTGAAATCATGAGCCCCAGTGACTGAGGGCAGGAGAAGATGGATGTCCCTGCTCAAGAAGAGAGAGTTCGCCCTTCCTCTGCCTTTTTATCCTATTCGGGTCCTCAGCGGACTGTCTGATGCCCACTTACATTGAGGAGGGCCTTCTTTTTCACTCAGCAGACAGATTTCAAATGCTAATCACTTCTGGAAACACCCTCACAGACACCTAGAAATAACATTTTACAAGCACCTGGGCATCTGTGTTGACACATGAAATTAATTATCCCAGGACTTCCCTGGTGGTCCAGTGGTTAAGAATCTGCCTGTCAATGCAGGGGATATGGGTTCGAGCCCTGGTCCAGGAAGATCCCACATGCCTCGGGGCGACTAAACCCATGCACTGCATCTAGAGAGTAGCCCTCGCTCACCACAGCTTGAGAAAGCCTTTGAGCAGCAACAAAGACCCAGTGCAGCCCCCCAAATAAGTAAAAAATAAAATTAATTATCCCAGGCCCTGAACCTGGGCAAGAGGGGTGGATGTGGGAGATGAGGAGGAGGTGGCCTTGGCTGACCCGGAGGCGGAGTAGATGCAGGAGGTAAAGGAAAAAGAAGACTGAGCAGACAATTCCCTCAACCAACATCCTGCTCTGCAGCAAGTGTGCTTCCAGTACAAGCATCTGTGAGCAAAACACAGCTGCCTGCTCATGTGGAAAGTACATCCTGGCAGGGGGAGCACGATGAGAAAGACAGTTAATGAAGAAGTCAGATGGTGTGGTCACCGGCGGTCAGTGCTTTGGAAGGAAGACAAAGGAGAGTGGTCCAAAGGGGCTTGGGAAGGCAGGAGGGGTGAGGGGTGGGGATAGGCTGCGGCGTTAGATGGGATGGTCAGGGACGGCCTCAGGTAAGGGGAGGTTTAAACGAAGACTGGAAGGAGATGAGCGAGTAACGCAGGTGGGTGTTCCTGCAGGTGGGGAGGAACATCCGAACAAAGGCAACGGCTGACTTCCAAGTGGCCCGCCCTTGGCACTCTTGGCATATGGGGCTGGGTAGTTCTCCATGGTGGGGGGCTGTTCCATGCCTAGTAGGATGTTTAGCAGCATCCTTGACCTATTCAATGGACATCTGACTCAATGAACGTGAGTTTGAGCAAACTCCAGGAGATGGTGAAAGAGAGGGAAGCCTGGCATGTTGCAGTCCATTGGGTCACAAAGTGTTGGATATGAGTTAGCTACCGAACAACCAGCCTACTAGATGCCAGTAGCATCTCCTAGTCGTTAACGGGAAAAAACGTGAAACTGAAAGTGACTACTCAGTCGTGTCTGACTCTTTGTGTTCCTGGAATTCTCCAGGCTAGAATACTGGAGCGGGTAGCCTTTCCCTTCTCCAGGCGATCTTCCCAACCCAGGGATCGAACCCAGGTCTCCTATTGTAACAGAAAGTATCTCCAAATATTGGCAGATGTCCACTAGGGGGCATCACACTGAGCCAGAGGAGGGCCCTGAGCTTGGCTGTGCAAGGGATGGTAGGAGGTACGGGTGCTAGGGTGGAATGAATGAGGGAAAAACAATAGGGAGAGACCAGAGTGGTATGCGTGGCAGTGATGGTGGTGGGTTGTTTCAGAAGCATGAAACATAAGTGAAAGTGGTAGTCACTCAGTGGTGTCTGACTCTCTGAGACCCCATGGACTGTAGCCCGCCAGGCTCCTCTGTCCGTGGAAATTTCCAGGCAAGAATACCTGAATGGGTAGCCATTCCCTTCTCCAGAGGTTCTTCCCGACCCAGGGAGACCCGAACCTGGGTCTCCCACTTTGCAGGCAGACTCTTTACCCTTTTACTCTCTTCCCTCTTTACCCAGGAAGCCGCAGCAATACCGAAGTGCGTTGTCTTTCTCTTCTCTGGGTCCAAAAGCATATAACTTGGTTAAGACTCAGGCCTTAACTCAGAGTGAAGCTGGGGGCTAGTGCAGGCTCCATCCAGAGGAGTAAGAGTCTGCATCCTAGAGAGGGGAAGCCTGAGGACCACACCCCCTAGGAGAAATCTCAACCCAGCAGAAATCTCACACCCCCAGCAGGACGATCCCAGTGTCTCACCATCCTGTGTTTGCAAACCTTCCTTCAAGACAAAACCAGCCCCTAAGAGGACAAATGGCTTTCCATTAGATCCTTCCCTGCTGGTGCCTTCATATTCATAACGGGATGATCACTGTAACCAGGAACGGGGCTGTTGCTTTCAAGGATAAATTAGTCTGACGCTTAACTCAATAATTAAAACTGTGATGGTGCTCGGCCTGCAGGGATAATGTGCTATTATTATAGTCGTTTGTTTCAATTAAATGCTTACTGATTTTACAATAGCAGCTGGGCACCTGGGCACTATAGCTATTACTCTGAACAAGACATCTCAGATTTCTGGAGAAATTTGTCAGTGTGCGACGGATCTCCCGCCAAGCATGAAAGTTTATTAGAAATACTTACTGATGAGGCTTCAGGGCAAGAGGCAGGCGCTGAGGAAGGCTTCCTATTGGCTCCCTATCTCTTCTGTGCTGGAGTTTTATACTTTATTTATTTTTGGCTGCACTGGGTCTTCATTGCAACTCACGGGTTTTCTCTAGTTGTAGCGAGTGGGGGCTCTCTCTAGTTGCAGCAGGCGGGCTTCTCATTGCAGTGAGTTGTCTTGTTTTGGCTTGCAGGCGCTAAAGCGTGGGCTCAATAGTTTGTGGTGCACAGGCTTCATTTCCCTGAAGCATGTGGGATCTTAGTTCTACCACCAGGGATTTAACTTGTATCCCCTGCATTGGCAGACAGATTCTTAACCATTGGACCACCAGGGAAGTCCTCCTGCTGGAGTTTTTCTCTTAAAAAAAAAAAAAAAAAAAAAGCTTTCTGCAACTTCCTAGCTGTCCAGTGGTTAGGACTCTGTGCTTCCACTTCAGGGAACACAGGTTTGATCCCTGGTTGGGGAACTAAGATCCCGAATGCCTCGTGGCATGGCCAAGAAAAGAGTTTTCTGATATTTGACTCTTAAAGCCTGAGGAAGCTCCAGAGAGTGCTGTATCCCTAGGAATGTTGATCTGGGGGAGCTTTGGTTGTGACTCTCCACATCACTGATTCTGGGGTGAGGTAACTAAAGAACATCCCCACCCCAAGATGGCCATGTCCAAATCTTGGAAGCCTTTGAATATATTACCTTATACAGCAAAAAGGATTTTGCAGATGTGATTAAGTTTAAACCTTGAGATGGGGAGATTATTCTGGATTATTTGGATGGACCCAATGTGGCTCAGAGGTTAAAAGCGTCTGCCTGCAATGCGGGAGACCTAGGTTCGATCCCTGGATTGGGAAGATCCCCTGGAGAAGGAAATGGCAACACACTCCAGTATTCTTGCCTGGAGAATCCCATGGACGGAAGAGCTTGGTGGGCTACAGTTGACGGGGTTTCAAAGAGTCGAACACGCCTGAGTGACCTGACTTCACTTCACTTCAATGATGTAAGCAAGAGGCAGGCAGGGGGTCCCGCATTCGGAATAGCTGATGTGACAGTGGAAGCAGAGAGTGAAAAGGCCATGTGATGCAAAGCCACGAGCCCAAGAATAAGGACCACACCCATCCTAAAGAAAAACAATCACGGAGACATACCAGCCCCACCCACACCTTGAGCTTAGCCCAGGGAGACGGATCCTGGCCTCCAGAACTGTACAGTAATGAGTTCGTGTTCATTTGTGGCAATCTGTTGCAACAGCGATGGGAAATTGCCACACAGGGTCTCTGCTGCTTCTCAGAGTCCTGGGACAGCTTTCCTCCAGGAAGGCAGTTCTGCTGTAAATCACAGGACACCCTGGTGGCTGTCAGTGCACAGACCTGGCTTCTGACCCACCTCTGCCCTGAAGCCCTCATCTGGTAGGCACCATCCCCGCATCTTGGCTCTGCACATCCTAGCCTCCACTACCCCTTTATCCTCATCTCCTGCTCTTCCCGGGATCTGTGGTCAGCAGGCTGGAGGCCCAGGAGAGTTGGCGGTGTGGCTCTGATGTCCCAGCACTCAGGAGGCAGGCTCCCTCTTCAGTTCAGTTCAGTTCAGTTGCTCAGTTGTGTCCAACTCTTTGTGACTCCGTGGACTGCAGCACACCAGGCTTCCCTGTCCATCACCAACTACTGGAACTTGCTCTAACTCATGTCCATTGCGTCGGTGATGCCATCCAACCATCTCATCCTCTGTCGTCCCCTTCTCCTCCCACCTTCAATCTTTCTCAGCATCAGGGTCTTTTCCAATGAGTTGGTTCTTTGCATCAAGTGGCCAAAGTATTGGAGTTTCAGCTTCAGCATCAGTCCTTCCAATGAATATTCAGGACTAATTTCCTTTAGGATTGACTGGTTGGATCTCCTTGCAGTCCAAGGGACTCTCAAGAGTCTTCTCCAACACCACAGTTCAAAAGCATCAATTCTTTGGCGTTCAGCTTTCTTTATAGTACAATTCTCACATCCATACATGACTCCTGGAAAAACCATAGCTTTGACTAAATGGACTTTTGTTAGTAATGTCTCTGCTTTTTAATATGCTGTCTAGGTTGGTCATAGCCTTTCTTCTAAAGAGTAAACGTCTTTTAATTTCATGGCTGCAGTCACCATCTGCAGTGATTTTAGAGCCCAAGAAAATAAAATCTCTCACTGTTTTCTTTGTTTTCCCATCTGTTTGCCACAAAGTGATGGGACCAGATGCCATGATCTTCATTTTCTGAATGTTGAGTTTTAAGCCAACTTTCTCACTCTCCTCTTTCACTTTCATCAAAAGGCTTAGTTCTTCTCTTTCTGTGATAAGGGTGTTGTCATCTGTGTATCTGACATTATTGGTATTTCTCCTGGTAATCTTGATTCCAGCTTGTGCTTCATCCATCCTAGCATTTTGCATGATGTACTCTGCATATAAGTTAAATAAGCAGGGTGACAATATATAGCCTTGACGTACTCCTTTCCCAATTTGGAACCAGTCTGTTGTTCCATGTCCAGTTCTAACTGTTGCTTCTTGACCTGCATACAGATTTCTCAGGAGGTAGGTCGGGTGGTCTGGCATTCCCCTCTGTTGAAGAATTTTCCACAGTTTGTTGTGATTCACACAGTCAAAGGCTTCGGCGTAGACAATAAAGCAAAAGTAGATGTTTTTCTGGAACTCTCTTGCTTTTTCGATGATCCAGCAGATGTTGGCAATTTGATCTCTGGTTCCTCTGCCTTTTCTAAATCCAGCTCACTCAGCCTTTTTGTTCTGTTTGAGTCTTCAGTTAATTAGATGATACCCACCCACATTGCGTGCTGTAGTCCATGGAGTCGCAAAGAGTCGGACACGACTGAGCAACTGAACTGAACTGAATTGAACCCACGTTGGGGAAGGCAGACTGTTTACTCAGTCTGCTGGTTCAGATGTTAATCTCATCCAGAAATACCCTCACAGACACATCCAGGATAATGTTTGGTCAGATGTCTGGGTACCCTGTAGTCAGTCAAGTGGAGTCATCACACTGCTCCATGCCTCTGTGCCTTTGCACATGTGGCAACACCATCCACCTGCTCTTGTCTTCTGCAGACCTCCCCTCCAAGAGCAGCTCAGAGTCTTTCTTGAGGGAAGGTTTGCTGGCTCTCCAGCCATTGGAGGGGCTCCTCTCTGTCCCCTTCCCCAGATCCTCCTACACAGCCATGCTATTGCACCGGTTGAAAAACTGTGTGGCTGCATCTTTGCCTCCCCCATCAGACTGTGCACTCCAGGTGGGGTGTTTTTAGTCCCCTGGTTCTATCCCAGGATCTCAGACATAGCAGCCCTCGGGGAAGGTTTGTTGAATGAATAAGTAAGAGGAGGAGGACTAGAGAAGTAAAAGGACCACAGAGGCAGTTCTGATGAGGGCAGCTGAAGGCAGAGGCCCAGTCGAGAACATGAGAAAGAGGCTCAAGACAGCCACGGAAGCTCAGAGTCAGAGGACAATGGCCAAAGGTCTCTGCCGCTCTTCCAGACCTTTCTGATTTGAAACAGAGGCTGTGATATGAGTCAGGCAGAGCAAGAGCCCAGCTGGTGGCCAGGGCAGGGTTGGGCCCGGGGCAGCATACTGAGCAGCTGTGTTCTAGGACAGAGCTGAGCAGGAGGGTGAGGTAGTACCTGAAGACACAGGGAACTAGTCAACCCTTAATTCAAATCCCAGCTCTGCCACTTACCACTGTTGACCTCAGGCACTTTTCTGAGCCTCAGCTTCCTCCTTTGTAAAATGCTCCTGATAAACACATCTTCCTCCCATGACTGGGTGAGAATGAAATGTAGTTAGGTCAGTGCCTGACAGATGTTAACTGCCAAATACAGAGTAGTGCTTCTATTACCATGTCTATTTACTTAACAGCATTCAAGGGGTTGGCAATCCATGTCTATAAGTCAAACCTGGCCCTCCACTTGTTTTTATAAATAAAGTTTTATTGAAACGTGGCCATGCCCATTCATTGACTTCTTGTCTGTGACTGCCTTTTGTGCTATAATGGCAGAATTGAGCACTTACATCTGGTCCACAGAGCCTAAAATATTTAATATCTGGCCTTTTACAAAAGAAGTTTCCGAACTCCTGATCTAACAACTATGACAAATATCTTTGAAGTACCAGCCCTGTGCCAGGCCTTGTGCTGTTATTTTTATTGTCATCACTGCCTCCTCTTGGCTTCTTGCATATTTCTCTCATATTCTAGAAATTGCCATTGCTTCTGCCCTCTTAGCCCAATTGAGATCCAATTGAAGCTTACACCCCGAGCAAGTCCATGAGGGCATGAAGGAAAGGAAACCTCTCAGGTTGAAGATCTACTATGTGCCAGGTTCTCTACAGTTCTCTTTTCATTGGCTCCTTACCGCTGCCCTGTGAGAGCGGGTTCATTACCCTCCACCCGTATTAGAGGTGTTGAGATCTGTGGGTACACTGCAGGGAAACTAAGCCTGTGTGTCACAGCTACTGAGCCCGTGCTCTAGGGCCCTCCAGCTGCAACTACTAAAGCCCGAGTGCCCTTGAGCCTGTGCTCTGCAACAAGAGAAGCCCCCTCAGTAAGAAACCTGCACACCACAGCTAGGGAGTAGCCCTGCTCCCCACAACTAGAGAAAAGCCTGCGTGCAGCAATGATGACCCAGTGGGGCCCAAAATAAGTAAATAAAATTTAAAAACATTAAAAAAAAAAAAAGATCAGCGAATGCAGTAAAATTATCTCAGTCTTTGAAGACAGCAAGTATTCTGACTTTCCCACTACCTAGCTGTGTGACCTTGGAAGTTACTTACCCTCTCTGGGTTTCAGCATCTTTATTATAAGAGGGAGACGATAGGAGGGTTTATGTCAAAGTTTGTTCATGAAGCTCCTACCACAATGCCTGGGACATAGCACTTACTAACTATGATAGTAAGTATTGGTATTATTATGACTATTCTTACCATCTTCTATGAAACAGAGATATTAGTATCTGTTGGAAGGAGCTCCTCTGAGACTATGGAAGGGATTGTAAAATGATGGTCAGTGGCTTGTTCATTTTCCTTTGGGGTTTGATTGTGCTCAGAAATAAGGAGAAGTTTCCAGACTCTTTGGAGCTGAGGTAGAGGTTTCAATGAGAGAATTAAGCAGAGCCACTGTTGCCTCCAGAAAAAAAACTCCAAGTCCCTGGGCAGAGCGTGAGGTCATATTGAATGACACCCTGTCCCTGCCTCAGAGGAAGCAGGGCCGATGTGCGGCCGTGAATCAGCAGAAAGTGGGAAGGAGACGGGTGTGATTGCATCTCACCCTGCTATGTGGAGGTGCCTTCGGCATCTGGGTTGCTCTCCATAGAGGTTGCAAATGAAGCTTTGCGGAAAAACACCTTTGTGTCCCGCAGCCCTGAGAATCTATTAAGCCAGGAGAACCTAATTATGTTCACAGCGCCGCCGCCTTACCATTTCCTCTGTTTCATCCTTCCGGGAGAGGCTCAGATGTGGCTCCTGGACGTGACCATATGTTTCCATGAGACGAGCAGGAGGCTTGGTTCATTTAGTTACCAGCCATCTCATAAGCGCCAGCTGTGGCCTGGGCCACCTGCTTGGTGCTGGGGAAGCACGTTATCTCTCTGCACATAAGCAGATGCTCCCTCCCTACCAGGACGAGCCTTGGGGTAGGCCCAGGTCAAAGTCATGGCCAAAGGAGGGAGGAGGGGGAGCGGTCAGGGAAGGCCTCTTTGAGGAGATGATGTTTCAGATTAGCCTCGAAGATGATGATACAGAAGAAAGGACCAGTGAGCCACGGAGGAAGCAGTCTCCATTCTAGGGAGAGGCCCACATGTCCCAGGAAGCTCTGGGAAGAAGCTGGAGAGGTTGGGAGGAAAGAGATGGTGCAGAGGGTGGGGGCATCCTACAAGGGTAGGACCATGCCAGCAGGTCGTGAGGGAGCTACAGGAAGCTTCTGAGCAGGGAAGAGACAATTATACTCCTGAAGGGTCACTCTGGTGGCCAACAGAGCACCTGGGCTTGAAGAAGCTATGCTGGGAGCCAAGAGGAGGGCTGGTGTCTTAATTTGTGACCCCCATTTGGGATCCCCCATAAAGCAGACTCCAACACAAATGTTTGGGTGCACATAGTTTGCTTGGGGGTAATCCCAGGATGCTCTGGGAAGGAAGAAGGGAAGAGGGACAGGAAGGGAAGAAAGCCAAGAAAGGGCAGGGTGGTGAGCTGTGACCACCTGGAATCCTGTTCCGGACCCTCCAAGAAGTGTATGGGATGCAACTCAGAATTGTCCTCTTGAGCAGGGGATGCTGAGGTTTTATCCACAAACTGCTGTCCCTCGGGGGTTGAAGGTTACTTCTGGGTTCAGCACTTCCAGCCTCTTTGGACAGAAAACACTCTCAGGAAGGGAGATGCAGGAAGCCATCAGCCAGTGCAATAACCCTTGGACACAGGCAGGGGGACCTCCAAAGTAGGCCAGAGGCAAACGGGCAGGCCCCTCACAGCATCTGCTGTAGTTGATTAGGACAAAAGGCAATGGTTGTCCAACAATTCACCAGGGTGAATTCTGATTGGGGAATGTGTCCTGTGAGCTGATGGAGAATTCTAGAATGTGTGGAGGGATTGACATTGTCTGACCATTTCTGTGTACTGTTCCTGTGAGCTCACCTTTTTTCCTTCCAAATTCTAAAATTGGCTTTAACCAAAACACTTTCTTAGGCAAGATATGGGAATTTGGAATCATCTCTGGGAAATGCCCCCTATCTGTAGGCATCCATGCAGAAGCCACAACTCACCCAGGGGGCCTGGAAGAAAAAAAGTCAGATAAAGCTAGAGGAATGCCAGTGTTGGAGGAGTGGGCTGGAATAGACCAGAAAGGAGAGATTGGTTAGGTAATTGGGCAACCAGGAAGGAACCAGGCCCTGGACAGAGGGAAGAGGGCTGCCTGGAGAGGCAGCAGTTGTTGGAGTCAGGGACTGAGGGCTGTCTTTGGGGAAGGTGTCATAGCTTAGAGAGAAAGTACAATGGTCTGGGGAAACCCAGCTCCACCTGAAGTAACTGTGTGATCATGGGCAAGTCTCTGAACCTGTCTGAGTCTTGACTTTAGTGGAGATGGTGATATTATCCACCTTATTTGATGATTAAATGGGCCATAGATGGAAAAGCTTAGCACTGCTTCTGGCACATATTAAATGCTTAACGAAAGTTTCTCATCTTCTTCCTCTGATGAGGACAGTGGTAAGCAAGGTGAAGATGATTAAGTGGTATTGGTAGTAATGAGGATACTAGATGACTAGCTGCTGGTGGGAGGGCAGGGCCTAGTGACAGTGAGGAAGCTGACTGTGCTGGGGAAAGTTGGGGCAGAAGTCTTTAGGAGCCTTGGAAATAAGGGAGATTTTCACTTAAAGGTGGGAAATAAGTGAGTGTGACTCAATGCCGGTGAGATGCTGCCACAGAAAGCGTAGACCAGTTGACCAGATGGAGGATGCCTTAGGCCTGAGACAAGGCTTCTTGTGTGTGTTGTTTACTGAAGGAGAGGAATCGGGATCCACAGAGTAAAGACTTCAGCATACTTGCACCACAGAAGGTGTTTTTAGGCCTTTATTACATTTTTATAAACACATTTTGGGCTTCCCTAGCGGCTCAGGTGGTAAAGAATCTGTCTGCAACGCAGGAGACCCAAATTCCATTCCTGGGTTGGGAAGATCCCCTGGAGAAGGGAATGGCTACCCACTCCAGTATTCTGGCCTGGAGAATTCCATGGACTGATTAGCCTGGTGGGCTATAGTCCATGGGATCATGAAGAATTGGATACAATTAAAAGTCTCTATTCAGATCCTATATAAACACTTTACAGTGCTGTTTTATGTCTTGAATGCCTACGTAAAGCTGTTCTCCTGTGCACATCCTTCTGAAACTCTCCACTCAGTATCGGTTTGAGTTCATCATCATCAGCGTGTGCCTCCACGCCATTCGCTTGACTCTGCATAGAATTCCGTTGTGTGAATAGATCACAAATTTCCACCATTTCCCAACTCGCAAACATTCAGATTATTTCAAATTTTTCTGAAGTTAAAAGATGCCATAACAAACTTCGTAATGTGTCATTTTTGAAAGGTAATATCATAACTCTCATATAAATATAAAATGAAACATCAGTTTATTCAATTTATTCATTAATGAAGAAGCCACTAAAATATTATAACCGGCTCAAAAGAGAACCTAATGAATAAGTATGTATATAGGCAATCAAGAGTGCTGAAATAAATTTTCTAATAAATGCAGAACTGATTGATATCTATAGAGCAAGAATATAATGTTCAGGTTCTTCTTTTCTACATGGTAAGATCAATTAGTACCTCGACGAGACAACATTTTTTGCCTTTATATGCACAAGGGTCAGTTGCATTTCACCTCATACCTATTAGGATGGTTACTATCAAAAAAATAAATAAATAAAGGGAGAGAGAGAGAAAACAAGTGTTGGCAAGGATGTGGAAAAACTAGAACACTTGTTCACTAGTGGTAGGAATATAAGATGGTGCAAGCCCTTAAGATAACAATATGGCAGCTCCTCAAAAATTAAAAATAGAATCACTATATGATCCAACAATTCTGTTTCTGGGTACATGTCCAAAAGAATTGACAGCAGGATCTTGAAGAGGTATTTGGACGTCCACATTCGTAACAGCATTATTCACAATGGCCAAATGTGGAAGCAACCAAGTGTCCATCAATAGACGAACGGATAAACAAACTGCAGTGTATGCATACAGTGGAATTTTATTTGGCCTTTAAAAGGAAGGAAAGTGTGAGGCACACTACAACATGGAAGACCATTAGCATATTACGTTAAGTGAAATAAGCCAGTCACAAAAGAAAAAGAACTGTATGATTCCACTTTAGGAGGTACCTGGTGTAATCAAATTCATAGAATACTAGTCAAATTTCATAGTAGTAAAATAATGGTTGCCAAGGACTTCAGGGAGGAAGGAATCAGGAAGTTATGGCTTAATAGATACGGAGTCTCAGATTTGCTAGATGAAAAGGGCTCTGGAGATGGACTGTAGTGACAGTAACAGCAGTGTGACTATACTGAACGCCACTGACCTCTGTACTTCAAAATGGTGAAGATGGTAAATCTTATCCTATGTGTGGGTTTCTGTGCTCAGTCATGTCCAGCTCTTTGCGACCCTATGGACTGTAGCCCACCAGGCTCCCCTGTCTATGGGATTTTCCAGGTGAGAATACTGAAGTGGGTTGCCACTTCCTTCTCCAAGGTATCTTTCCCAACCCAGGGATCAAACTCAGGTCTCTTGTATTGCAAACAGTTTCTTTACTACTGAGCCACTGGGGAATCCTATGTGTATTTTACCACAATTTCTTTAAAAAATTAATGATAAAAAATAAGTTGCACTAATATCATTTTTGTACAGCATACAAAGTTGTAAAATAGGGACTTCCCTGGTGGTCCAGGAGTTAAGACTTTGCACTTCCAACACAGGGGGTGCGGGTTTGATTCCTGGTCGGTGAGCTAAGATTCCACATGCCATGTAGCCAAAAAATAAATTAAATAAAATAAAAACACCTTTTTTTTAAAAAAAAAAAAAAGGCAAGGGGGACTTTTCTGGTGGTCCAGGGGCTTAGACTCCACACTCCCAATGCAGGGGGCCTGGGTTCAATCCCTGGTCAGGGAACTAGATCCCACATGTCACAATGAAGAGTTTATATGAACTAAAGATCCCACGTGTCACAACTAAATTTGTGAAACAGCAGATAGCCTGTGTGCATGCTCAGTACTCAGCCGTGTCTGACTCTGCAACCCTATGGACTGTGGCCTGCCAGGCTCCTTGTCTGTGGGATTCTCCAGGCAAGAATACTGGAGTGGGTTGCCGGGCCCTCCTCCAGGGGATCTTCCCCACCCAGGGATCAAACCCACGTCTCTTATGTCTCCTGCATTGGCAGGCAGGTTCTTTACCACTAGCTCAACCTGGGAAGCCCATAGCCTAGTCAAAGACAAAAGTATACATTCCTATAGAAACAGATGACCCTAAGCCAACACCTAGGATGCCATTGAAAGGGCATTCATTTGCCCATTTCAAAGTCTTTAAAATTTTCTGCAGTATATATGTGTTCTTGTGTATGTGGGAAAGTTCTTTATATCTTGGTGTAGATTTGCTAGATTATAGGATATGTATCATCAGATTGCTTCCTAAAGTGTGTATCTTACTAGTTTACACCCCTACCAGTAGTATAAACAGAAACCCAGATGTCCAGGAAATAAATGAAAAGATGTCTGACTTCTCTAGTAAAGAGGGCAGTGCAAATTAGAACAACTTTGGGAGCATTTCAGACTTAGAAAATTTACAAAAATTCAAAGTCTGCCATTATCAAGTGTTGGTCATATATTAAACTCCTGAGTCAGGAATATCTGATTGAAGAATTCTAAAGCAGGCAGCCAGGAAGGAAAAAAGAAAGAAAGAAAGAAACAGACAGCAAGCCCTAAACACAGAGCCCCAAGGTTAATGTGCCCTTGAAGAAATAATGTCAGGCCCTTGTTTAAAATTCACGGAAAGAAAAGTGTATACATGTTGGGATGGAAAAGAGGTGCTTAGAGAATAGATTTGAAAGCCTACTCTTTTTTAAAAGTGTTTAAAATTTTTTCCAGCTTTATTGAGATATTATCGAGATTTCACATATTTAAGTTTAAGGGATACAGCTTGATGATTTGATGCATGCATATGAAGTGAAGTGAAGTGAAGTGAAAGTCACTCAGTTCAGTTCTCAGTTCAGTCGCTCAGTCGTGTCCGACTCTTTGCGACCCCATGAATCACAGCGCGCCAGGCCTCCCTGTCCATCACCATCTCCCGGAGTTCACTCAGACTCACGTCCATCGAGTCCGTGATGCCATCCAGCCATCTCATCCTGGGTTGTCCCCTTCTCCTCCTGCCCCCAATCCCTCCCAGCATCAGAGTCTTTTCCAATGAGTCAACTCTTCACATGAGGTGGCCAAAGTACTGGAGCTTCAGCTTTAGCATCATTCCTTCCAAAGAAATCCCAGGGCTGATCTCCTTCAGAATGGACTGGTTGGATCTCCTTGCAGTCCAAGGGACCCTCAAGAGTCTTCTCCAACACCACAGTTCAAACACATCAATTCTTTGGTGCTCAGCCTTCTTCACAGCCCAACTCTCACATCCATACATGACCACAGGAAAAACCATAGCCTTGACTAGACGGGCCTTAGTTGGTAAAGTACTGTCTCTGCTTTTGAATATACTCTCTAGGTTGGTCATAACTTTTCCTCCAAGGAGTAAGCATCTTTTAATTTCATGGCTGCAGTCACCATCTGCAGTGATTTTGGAGCCCAAAAAAATAAAGTCTGACACTGTTTCTACTGTTTCCCCATCTATTTCCTGTGAGTGATGGGACCAGATGCCATGATCTTTGTTTTCTGAATGTTGAGCTTTAAGCCAACTTTTTCACTCTCCTCTTTCACTTTCATCAAGAGCCTTTTTAGCTCCTCTTCACTTTCTGCCATAAGAGTGGTGTCATCTGCCTATCTGAGGTTATTGATATTTCTCCCTGCAATCTTGATTCCAGGTTGTGTTTCTTCCAGTCCAGCATTTCTCATGATGTACTCTGCATATAAGTTAAATAAGCAGGGTGACAATATACAACCTTGACGTACTCCTTTTCCTATTTGGAACCAGTCTGTTGTTCCATGTCCAGTTCTAACTGTTGCTTCCTGACCTGCATACACATTCCTCAAGAGGCAGGTTAGGTGGTCTGGTATTCCCATCTCTTTCAGAATTTTCCACAGTTTATTGTGATCCACACAGTCAAAGGCTTTGGCATAGTCAATAAAGCAGAAATAGATGTTTTTCTGGAACTCTCTTGCTTTTTCCATGATCCAGCGGATGTTGGCAATTTGATCTCTGGTTCCTCTGCCTTTTCTAAAACCAGCTTGAACATCAGGGAGTTCACGTCACTCAGTCATGTCTGACTCTTTGCGACCCCATGGACTATACAGCCCATGAAATTCTCGCCTTTCCCTTCTCCCTGGGGATCTTCCCAACCCAGGGATCAAATCCAGGTCTTCCACATTGAAGGCAGATTCTTTACCAACTGAGCCACCAGGGAATGTGAAATAATTACCACAATAAGTGGGTGTGTGGTGATAACTTTTAGGATCTAGTCTTTTAACAGCTTTTAACTATATAGTAGTGAAGTCGCTCGCTCAGTCATGTCCAACCCTTTGCGACCCCATGGACTGTAGCCCACCAGGCTCCTCCATCCATGGGATTTTCCAGGCAAGAATACTGGAGTGGGTTGCCATGTCCTTCTCCAGAGGATCTTCTTGACCCAGGGATTGAACCCAGGTCTTTTGCATTGCAGGTAGACGCTTTGCCATCTGAGCCACCAGGGAGGTTCCCCAACTATATAATAAAGTATTGTTAATTATAATCACCATACTGTACATGAGGTCCCCAGAATTTATTCATTATATAGCTAGAAATTTTGACTTTTGAAAACCTTCACCCATTTCCTCCAACCCCTGGGCAACCACCGTTCTACTATTTGTGTGTGTGTGTGTGTGTGCACACGTGTGTGCGTGCGTGCGCATGCATGCTTAATCTCTCAGTGGTGTTTGACTCTTTTTGACCCCATGGATTGTAACCCACCAGGCTCCTCTGTCCATGGAATTTTTCAGACAAGAATACTGGAGTGGGTTGCCATTTTCTACTCCAGGGGATCTTCCCAACCCAGGGCTTGAACCCTTATCTCTTATGTCTACCTGCATTGGCAGGCAGGTCCTTTACCAAGTACGCCAGTCACGTAGGAGAACACAAAGGATTTGTCTTTCTCTGTCTCACTCATCTCACTCAGCATAATGCCCTCAAGGACTGTCCACACTGCCACAGAAGGCAGGGTCTCCTTCTTTTCTGTGGCTGAACAACATTGTAAAATGTAAAAACCAATATCAAATTCCCAAAACAAAAGCTTCAAAGAGAGATTTTGATGGAAGCAGAAAAGTTATTGGCAACTTAGACAAACGAAGGGGCTTCCCTGATAGCTCGGTGGGTAAAGAATCTGCCTGCAAGACAGAAGACCCCAGTTCGATTCCTGGGTCGGGAAGATCCCCCGGAGAAGGGATAGGCTACCCACTCCTGTATTCTTGGGCTTCCCTTGTGGCTCAACTGGTAAAGAATCTGCCTGCAGTGTGGGAGACCTGGGTTCGGTCCCTGGGTTGGGAAGATCCCCTGGAGAAGGGAAAGGCTACCCACTCCAGTATTCTGGCCTGGAGAATTCCATGGACTGTATAACCCATGGGGTCACAAATAGTCGGACACGACTGAGCGACTTCTACTTTCACTTTAGACAAACCAAAGGACTCAAAATAATCGTCATTGACAGGACAGAGAAATGTTACACTATTAATCTGCAAACACAGCTCCAAACCCTGTGCAATGGACACAAAATTTAAACATCTTTGGGGGGTGGGAAGAATTTGGAGATTGAGATTGACATATATCACTACTATGTATGAAATAGATGGTTCATGAGAAGCTGCTGTGTAACCCAGGGAGCTCAGTGCTCTGTGATAACCTAAATGGGAAGGAAATCTTGAAAAGAGTGGATATATTATACATGTACACGTATAACTGACCTCAGTTTGCTCCACAACAGAAACTAACACAACATTGTAAAGCAACTATACTCCAATAGAAATTTTAAAAAAGAAAGCAGGGACTCAAACAGATATGTATACCACAGTGTTCAAAGCAGCATCCTTTACAATAAGTAGAAACAACCCAAATGGATGATGAATGAATGGATAAAGAAAATGTAGTATATTCATGCATGTGTGTGCTCGGTCACTTCAGTCGTGTCCAGCTCTTTGCCTCCCTATGGACTGTAGCCCACAAGGCTCCTCTGTCCATGGGATTCTCCAGGCAGGAGTACTGGAGTGAGTTGCCATGCCCCCTCGAGGGGCTCTTCCCAACCCAGGGATTGAACCTGTGTCTCCTGCCTTACAGGTGGATTTTTTACCCACTGGGCCACCTGGGAAGTCCAGTATATTCATACAAGGAAATTAGTATTCAGTCTTTGAAAGGGAGGAAATTTTGACACGTGGGAGAACATGAGTGAACCTTGAAAACATTGTGTTAAGTGGAATATTGTTGTTGTTTAGTTGCTAACTCGTGTCCAGCTCTTTGCGACCCCATAGACTGTAGCTCCCTAGGCTCTTCTATGGGATTTCCCAGGCAAGAATACTGAAGTGGATTGCTATTTTCTTCCAGAAAATCTTCCTGACCCAGGGATTGAACCCATGTCTCCTGCTTGACAGGCAGATTCTTTACCACTGAGCCACCTGGGAAGCCTCTAAGTGGAGTAAACCATACACAAAAGGACAAATACTGTATGATTCTACTTAAGTGAAGCACCTAGAATACTCAAGCTCATAGAGACAGAAGTAGAAGGGTGGTTACCAGGGGCAGAATGAGCAGGAATGGGGAGGGGTATTGAAGGGGTACCGAGCTTTAATTTTGCCAGATGAAAAGAGTTCTGTGGTTGGATGGTGATGATGGTTGTGTGAATGGACCTGATGCCATTGAACTGTAGACTTAAAAATAGTTAAAATGTAAGTTTCATGTTATGCATGTTTTACTACCAAAAAAAAAGAATGTTAAAAAATAAGCATGTTTGGGTCCCCAGGGAAACCGGGATAAATTCTCTAAAGTACAAATAGTACAGATTATATTCTTTGATCACTTTTGTTATGAGAAATGACTAGCAAAAAGGAAAGAAACAACAAAAAATTTTAACCTCAGAAATTCCAAAAGTCTTCTTAAACATCGGTTCCATGGGAGAGGAAATTTAAAATAAAATTTAGGAATAAGTATATAAAAAAGAATAATAATGAAAATCTCATGAGATGAAGTCTGGGAAAAGCTAAGGTCATGTTCAGAGGGAAATTCATAGCATGAAACATATTTCTAAACATTGAGGATGAAAATAATGAATTGAAAATGTGACTCAGAATTGAGGGAGAAGCAACACCAACCAATCTGCAAAAGCAGAAGAAGAGATTAATAAATATAAAAGAATTAGATAAAGATACTATAAAGAGATGAATAAAGATAAAGAATTAGAAAGCAGAGAAAGAGTAGAGCAGATAAACAAATTTCAGATTTGATTCTTTTAAGGAAAAAAAAAAAACACAAAATAAAATAGAAAACTGATGAACTTCTCTAATAAAAAGTAAAAGGAAAACACAGATACGAGATATTAGAAATTAGCATTTGACCACAAATTTAAAGGAAATAAAAACAACTACAAAAATATGCAAATTGGTATGCTTCACTGAACAGTGCGTGTGTATCTATATACATATATAATATTTAGGTGAAAAATACACACTGTTCTAAATATAATTAGTACGAGAAGTGCCTGTATGTCAAACTCAGTAGTTTTCTTTATATTCCAAAAATAACCAGTTAGAAAATATCCTGGGGAATAGATAGTAAGAAAACTACTGACCTATGGTGGTGGGGGGAAAGTGCAAACGTTCTTAAGGGAATTTATCTTTTGTATTTAACAAACGCTGATACAATATAGGGCTTACCGTGTGCCAGGCATATTTAATCCTTAACATCCCTAGAAGGTAGGTTTAATCATTATCCACATTTTTCAGATGTAAAGCCTGAGGCACAGAGAGGTTAAGTAACTTTGCCAAAGTCACCCAGCGTACAAGTGGAACCAGATTTCAAAGTGCAAGCAGCTTCCAGCATCTCTGCTCTTTGCTGTTATGCTGTACAGGGAATAAATGCAAAGATATACCATGCTTCAGGAGGGAAGATCCAATATCATCAAATAACTTATTCACAACTGAACTGGGCTTTCTCACGAGGGCTGAGATGCTGACCATCTAGACGTCCAGGGTGACTGTCAGCAGAATGGCACCCCCCAGGGGTGCACCGAATCGTGCAGGGGTCCCTGAGGAAGCCACAGGTCAGAGCAGATCCCTTCCTCTGAGTCTGACAATGCCAATGTGCTGGCCCTTTCTAACTCGGCACGCAATCTCCTCCTCTCTAAGATCCAGGAGATGGTCCACTCGGAGGTTGCTGCCTATGACTCGGGCCGACCAGGGCCCCTGCTGGGCCGCCCGGCGATGCTGGCCAGCCACATGAGCGCCCTCAGCCAGTCCCAGCTCATTTCTCAGATGGGCATCCGGAGCGGCATCGCCCACAGCTCCCCATCACCCCCAGGGAGCAAGTCAGCGACCCCCTCTCCCTCCAGTTCAACTCAGGAGGAGGAGTCGGAGGCACATTTCAAGGTACGTGGGGATGGAGATGCAAAGGCTTCAGATGCCTTAGAACGCCTTCCCATCAGCAAGGGACAGGCCCTGCGGGGATGGGCATTGCTTACCTCTAGAAAAGACTATAAGAGTATAACTGTCCCCTTTGTCGGAAAACAAGGAAAATTCTGGGAAAACATGATGACATCTAATTCCTCAATGGCCAGTGGGTCATTTCGGTGGCACTGATGGCATTGGCAAGATCCTCAGGGCCACATCTTGTGGCCACTTTGACCTTTCAGGAGGACCTCAGAGATGTGTGATCCAGCAGAGGGCATCTCTGGGCATCACTGTGGAAGGGAGCATTAAAAACAATCCGCCACTGGGGACATGACCCCCGCATATCCCTGGAACCAGGGGTTGTCCTGCTTCTTCAAGAACATGCTAGGGAATGGGAGCTCACCACCTGTCCAGCTCCTGACCTTTCCTTGCACTGACTCCAACCCTCCCTCCCTGTCAAAGAGCATCTTGTTTTACTGGAGCAGAAAACAGAGACCCAGAAAAGCCAAGGATGCTTGTGCTTGCCCGGAATCTCCCAGTGAGTCGCTGGTAAAATCAAGACTTGTTCCCACAATGCCTGTCTCCCTTTCTTCTTCATAAGGGCCTCTCACCTCTTTCCACGTGGGGTCCCTGAAGAGGCCTGGGGCAGTAATTGTGGCATCCATCAGAAACCCTGACATCCTGGCTGGGGTGGGCACATATGGATCCTGGTCCAGCTTCATCCTCAGGGTAACTTGGTCACTACTGTAGTCTAGGCAGGAAGTGCTTTTAATTTAATTTAATTTGTATTTAACAAACCCTTCTAAAACACTTCCATGGGGCATATACTATTCTAAGGACATGACAGGTATTAATCCATATAATCTTTATCAGAACCCTATGTGGTAGGTACCTTTATTATCTCTGATTGGCACATGGGGAAACCGAGGCACAGAGAGGTCAAGTGACTTATCAGGTGTCACAGAACCAGGATTTAAACCAAGATGGTTGTAGTCTGGCTCCAGCACACGTACTCTAAATCACCTGCAACACCCCGTCTGCTAGGCAGACAGAACTGAGGCTTGGAGAGGTAGGTGGCCGCAGAGAAACACTCAAGAGCAGGACTGATGTGGTCACAGACTGCCCCTCACTCCCTCAGACCCGCAGGCTTGAGTCTGGCCCATGGGTTCCTTATCAGTTTACGATATCGCCTTCATTTTCTTAGAGCATTAGAGCCATAGTCTTTGTAGCAGGATCCAGAGCCTTTGGCCAAAATCCCTGGTCCTTGGGTGGCCTGGGAGTCCTAGTCGGTCGGGGACATGCCCACCGCCTCCATCCTGGAAGCCAAGTGCCCACAGTACTGAGATCCTGGAGTCTGACTGCACCAGAGGCCAGGTATCCCAAGTGAGGTCACCCTGCCGACAGTTACGTTAATCTCTCTCCCATCCAGCAACTTCAAAGAGGGTCAAAAGGACTAAGCCACCTGCCCCAAGTCACAGAGCTGAAATGTGGTGGAAGAGACCAGTCTTATTCAATCAAGAATAATCTTTGGGGATTATTTGTGATCACAAGAAGAGAGAGGTGTTAAGAAAAAAAAATATATATCCAAAACTTGGAAATAGTCCAAAAACAGATAACTGCACAGTCTTTCAATGGCATATCACTGCCTCATCAAACAGGCTCAAGAATTATCTAATGATTCTCTGTGAGATAATACCTTCCATTTGATCCCTCCCTCATTATTGATGGGGGCTTTTACATTCTGTAAAGGAAGATGTTAGCTTAGGGTAGGGGGGAAGTGATGGAGAGGTAAGTGATTTTTGTTCGATTACAAGGCGAATTAACTTTTCCCTGTAGAGACACAAATGACTTTTGTGCAGCAGAAAAGACTAAAGGCCCAGAGGTGATAGTTTTATTGCTCTATACAGCAGTAACTTGTCTCTTTCTCTTGAGTTTTTTTGAATGAACTTTACCATCATTCTGAATGAAAAACCCAGGGCTCGTACCCAGGGCATGTGTGCACACTCGCTTGTGGGTGATTTATGTGTGTGTATACTCAAGCCCAGGGGGTGGCCAGAGCATTGCCGATGTGTGAGCAGGGCTGGGCAAGCTGGGAAAAGCTAAGGAAGGTCCAGCTCGGCCTAGGCTGGGTCGGTTAGCTGGAGGTCCTGGGCTTCTCTGGTTTTCTAACTCCCCTCACCCGGGCAGATGTCGGGAGAAAAGAGACCTTCAGCCGATCCTGGCAAAAAGGCCAAGAACCCAAAGAAGAAGAAGAAGAAGGATCCCAATGAGCCGCAGAAACCTGTGTCAGCCTACGCACTCTTCTTCAGAGACACTCAGGCCGCCATCAAGGGACAGAACCCCAGTGCGACCTTCGGGGATGTGTCCAAAATTGTGGCCTCCATGTGGGACAGCTTGGGAGAGGAGCAGAAGCAGGTGAGCCCCCATCCCTTTCTGGGCCATCCCCCAAGGCTCTGTAGTCAGACTTGGAGGGTCTGGAACCAGGTCCAGCCTCTGGAACTAGGGGAACTAGCCTCTGCCCAGCCTCTGCTGAGGACTCTACTGGGCTCACTTTGCCCATCTGTAAACTAGGGAGGTAGGGCCGGTCCCATTTGGCTGTTCTGTAGCTGTGTTCACTAGCGACTTGGTTAAGTGGGGGAGGAAACTGGACCTCTGCTGCCTCATCTGTTAAATGGGAACAAGCATCTCCATCCATCGTGTGCCTCCAACTCTGAAAGTCTGGGGTCCAGGTCACAGCTTTCCTACCCACTGGCCATAAGCCTGTGGCTTCCCCTCAAGGGCCTGCGGGGGGAATAGAAGCAGACCTAGCCCAGAGGTTAGTGCCAGTTACCAGCCCTATGAGCTCAGGCTGACCACCTGACCTCTTCCTGATATCACCCACATCTTGGATCTTTCAGGCCTACAAGAGGAAGACCGAAGCAGCGAAGAAGGAGTATCTGAAGGCTCTGGCAGCCTACAGGGCCAGCCTTGTTTCCAAGGTAACATCTGGGATCCCTAAGCCTAGTCCTTGAGGAATAGAACAAGACCCGAAGTCCATGGGAACGGTCAACACCACAGGTCTTGAAAGGGATGGATAAGACCAATGTGGTCCCTTCTCTGGGCTTCCCAGATGGCACTAGTGGTAAAGAACCCACCTGCCAATGCAGGAGACATAAGAGACTTGAGTTCAGTCCCTGGGTGGGGAAGATCCCCTGGAGGAGGGCATGGCACCCCACTCCAGTATTCTTGCCTGGAGAATCCCCATGGACAGAGGAGCCTGGAGAGCTATGGTCCACAGAGTCACACAGAGTCAGACTCAACTGAACAAGTTAGCACACACGCACGCGGCCCCTTCTCCAGGGTTCCTCCTGTGTGCCAGCTCATGCTGCGTACTTTACACGCATGTCATTTCACATGATTCTTCCAACAAGAACCAGTACACAGAGGAGTTAAGCAACTTGCCTGGAAGTATCCAGTCTGTTAAATGGCTGTACTAGGATTCAAACCCGGTTTTGCCCGTCTTCAAAACTGGCCTTTACTCCTGTCCTATGCTCAGCCTTCTCTGTCGACACCAGTATCACAGGAGGCTCCGCATGGTGGTGGTTGCGTGGTCCAAGCCGGGGAGGGAGGTGATCTGGCAGCTGCTACAGAGGACATGGTTTCTGAATTGGGCCAGAAAGGGTCAAGCAAAGAGGGTGTCCCAAATCAAGGGAACAGCCCATGCAAAGGCACAGAGGCTGGGAGAAGCCCACGGAGAGGATAACCCAGCTGGGCAACGCTCATGCCTCAGGCCAGGCTGAGAAGCATGGGTTCGCCCGTGGACAGGGGAACCCCCAGGGATTAAAATACGGGGTGGTTGGATGGTCAGAGCCAAGGGTGGTGGGTCCTGAGTGATCTCTCGTGAGTCCGCTGCTCTCCCCTGAGGGACAAGAGAGCCAGCCAGTGGGTTACAAAACCATGTGGGTCTCGTGGCCCAAGTTCCAGCTTATCCATATTGGTTCCAGCTTATCCAGATTGGTGTCTGTTTCCTTCCAGAGCTCCCCTGACCAGGGTGAGACCAAGAGCGCTCAGGTGAACCCGCCGGCCAAGATGCTCCCCCCCAAGCAGCCCATGTACGCCATGCCAGGCCTGGCCTCCTTCCTGACGCCATCTGACCTGCAGGCCTTCCGCAGTGGGGCCTCCCCTGCCAGTCTCGCCCGGACGCTGGGCTCCAAGTCGCTGCTGCCCAGCCTCAGCGCCTCCCCACCGCCGCCACCCTCCTTCCCTCTCAGCACACCCCTGCACCAGCAGCTGCCACTGCCACCCCACGCCCAGGGCACCCTCCTCAGCCCACCTGTCAGCATGTCCCCAGCCCCCCAGCCTCCCGTCCTGCCCACTCCCATGGCACTCCAGGTGCAGCTGGCCGTGAGCCCCTCACCTCCAGGGCCACAGGTAAGCAGGACCCAGTGAGAATGTGCTCCTGGGGAACCCCCTTGCAGAAAGGGAAGGCAGCTTGGGGTTCCAAATACTGGCCCTGCCACTCATGGCCTGTGAAACCTCAGCCTTGGCACTTTACCCCTCTGAGCCTCAGTGACCACATCTGTGAAATGGGATGAGTATGCCTCACCTGAGATGCACTGGCTGCAGAGAACAGCTGGCAGGTTGCCAGGCAGATTCTTCAGATTCCTAGGGTATCCTAGGCCCTCCTGTCTCAGCTTCTGTCCATTCCTGCTCTCTGGCCAGAGAGACTGAGGCCACAGAGCCTTAGCTCCTGGCTCTCCCCGAAGCCTTTGAAGCTTGACCCCTGCTAATTGCTCCACAGACACTGGGAGTTACAAGGCCTGCTTGACCCTGGGAGGTCATGCAGCCCAGTAAGTCCATTTTACAGAGTGGGAAACTGAGGTCCAGGGAAGGAAAGTCCTTTACCACCAGCACCCCACCCTTGCAGCTAAGACTAGGACTGGATTTTCCAGAAGGTGCTCTACCAGGGAAAAGAAAGAAGTGGTCCAGGCAAATGGGCAGAGCAGAAATTTCGTATAAGCCAGGGCAGTGTCTCTGGGAACAGCCCCATCCCCGCGCTGCCTGAGAGGCACCCCTTTGGCTCTCCTTTGCTCACCGCCTCCTCCTCCCCCCTCGGCAGGACTTCCCTCACATCTCTGAGTTCCCCAGCGGTTCCGGATCCCGCTCCCCTGGCCCATCCAACCCCACGAGCAGCGGAGACTGGGACAGCAGTTACCCCAGCACCGAGTGTGGCGTCAGCACCTGCAGGTGGGCCCTCACCCCGACCCCTGCCCACGGTGGGCACAGCTGATGCGAGTAGCATGAGGATGGGGTGTCAGGGTGGAAAGGGCAACGGGGACACTGCAGATCACTGTCACCTGCAGGAGGGCTTCGTGGGCACCAGGTGCCCGGCGTCGTCAGGAGAGGAACTAGAACCAAGCAAGGACCTATAGGGACTCAGCTGTCTGGGGCCAGGCCTGTGGGGGACACTGAGGCCCATCTTCGCTCTTGCTGGTTCTCCTTCCATCCTATTATTTTTCTTTTCCTTTTTTTTTTTTTAAGATTTATTTACTTATTTAGTCCTCCCTGGTGGCTCAGATGGTAAAGCATCTGCCTGCAGTGCAGGAGACCCAGATCCGACCCTAGGTCAGGGAAATCCCCTGAAGAGGGGCATGGCCACCAGCTCCAGTTATTCTTGCCTGGAGGATTCCACGGGCAGATTTATTTATTTTTGGCTGCACTGGGTCTTTGTTGTGGCTCACCGGGCTCTAGAGCTCAGGCTCAGTTGTTGTGGCGCAGGAGCTTAGTTGCCCTGAGCCTCGTGGAATCTTCCTGGAGCAGGGGTGGCACCTGCCGGCGGATTCTTCACCACTGGACCACCAGGGATGTCTCCACCCTGGTTTCTTTTCTCACAAGTGCTTCCACGTGGCATTCATAGCTAGAGCGACCGTCTTTGGTCAGCTTCCCTCGGAGCAGAGCCTGAAGCGGGAATTTGGTGCCCTTAATGACGTATATTTGTTCAGGGAGAACCTGCACCAGTAGTGGGGCTGGGGCAGGGAGGAGCCTGGCGAGGCTGTGGCCTCAGCCAGAGACTGGCTTTTATTTTTTAATTAATTAACTTATTTTAATTGGAGAATAATCACTTCACAATATTGTGATGGTTTTTGCCACACATCAAGATCAATCGGCCACAGATACACGTGTCGCCCCATCCTGAGCCCCATCACCCCCCCAACCCCCACCCCCGCCATGTTTCAGCGCTATTCTCTCTGGCGTTGGCCTGATCTCATGGGAGCTCTGGGCTCCAATCACAGCACAGATTTGGTCCCATTTTTTAAAATAAAATAATTTTTTATTATTTTTTGGCCGCACCGCGTGGCATGCAGAATTCTGTGTTTCCCAACCAGGGATTGAACCAGAGCTCCTGTAGTGGAAGCACGGAGATTTGATCCCAACTTTAAAAAGTTCTAGCTTTTTGTATCCTCAGCGCTGAGGACCATCTCCCACCAGGATTCCAGGAAGGGTGTTTGGTTCCGCGCGCGGACACACACACACACACACACACACACCCCTCCGACGCCCGCCGGTGCATAGTCAAAACGGGACCGGCCCAGACCTTCACGCATCTTCCGAGGGGCCGCTGAATCCGGCGAGGGGATGAACGGCCAGTGAGCGGCTGTCCCCACGCACTCGGGCTCTGTGTCCAGCCCCGTGAGGACCAGGGGACGCCTTGGCGGGGGTGGGGGGCGGTCACATCAGCTCTGACAGCCCCTCCTCTCTCCCCAGCCTGCTCCCCAGGGATAAATCGCTCTACCTCACCTAAGCCTGTCTCCCTGCCTTCCCTGAGGCTTGCTGGAAGGGCGCTGCTCAGAGCCTGAAGGGCTGACAGCAGAAAAGAGGCCTCGGCAGGAAGCAGGGCGCCGGCGCCGAGCGCAGTGAGACGCCCGGGCCCAGGGCTGAGGCTCTTCCTCACCTCCCAGCAGACTCTGCAGAGGCCGCCCGCCGCCCGCCGCCAGCCCAAAGACCCTGCTGGAACCTCCCGCCCCCTGACCGCTTGCTCCAGGGTTCGTGTGGACCCCGCGCCTCGCCTGCCGCCGTTCCCTCCGTCTGGTCGTCTGGCGCCAGAGCCCACGGTCGCCGGAGCTGCCCCTGGACCGGTGGCCCTGCCGCAGGAAACCACCCCCAGATGCTCCGGGCGGGGGTCGGCTCAGCCCCAGACGTGCAAATCTGGTTTTACAGTGTGAACAAGACATTATGACACTTATAAACTGTTGGCTCCATGTAAGTATTAGTTGACTACGTGTTTTAGAAGCTGTGCTGAAGACACCTGTAAGATTATTTTGTTGGGATGGGGTGGGGCGGAAAGTAGATTCCTTAAAAGTTAAAAAAAAAAAAAAAAGCATTTTATATGACCCGTAGCACATTTTTTTTAAGTTTTATCTTAAGGGAGACGTGCACAAAAGAGGCTGCCAAACCATTTCACCCTCTGTACAGCAGGAACTGGACAATTTATAGCCACATTCAGAGACATCACGCTTTTTTTTTTTTTTTAAATCATACATTCATCTATTTAAAACAGCCAGCAACTACTTCTGTCTGTTTACGAGGAACAATCGAGAACAAAATTGCAGTTTCTATCATAAAGTGTGTGTGCTTTGGGGGTTTGGTTTGGGTTTGGGTTCTTAATGTTTGCAGCTGTTTTCTGACCCTGCAAATGTCTGTCTTGGTGCCCAGTGCTTCTCTCGAATTTCTTTATAATAAAACTGATGAAAAGTTGGAAACAAGCCTGTCTCTCTTTACACTTGGTAAGCCAGGGGCAGGCCCTCTGCAGTGGTCCTTGGTGGTGGGATTCGCCAGGACAGAGCCCCTTGTGTCAGTCAGGTTGAGGGCAAAGTCCCCCTTGCCCTTTCTCCATCCCTGAGGGTCTTTGCGGGTGACAGAGCCTGGATGGCCTCCGTCTTGCCATCTGTAGAAGTGGGGCGATGACGGTGCCAGCAAGTAGGTTCCTATGATGATTCAAGGTGCTCTGGCCTTGCGTGCTGGCCACACAGGAGCTCCCATTGGCAGGTGACCACAGTGAGCCCCTCCCAACCACTCCCTTGCCCCTGATGGAGCTTCTGTCCTCTGGAAGTTTCCAAGCTGGTAGAGGTGAGAGGTGTGTTCAGGGCAGCAGGAGCCCAGGGTGGGAAGAGGGACTCCTCCAAACCCGAGTATAGCAAGCATCTCAGACAGGGAACTCTTAACTGGTTTTCCTGACAGATGTTAGGGGTGATAACCTCAAAATAAAGTAATAATTATGTGACTATTTTAACCGTTTCTGGAAAAAATCACAATTGCCTGGTGTGGAGGAGCTATGGGGAAACTGCAGCTCTTGAGCCTCATGACACAGCTATTTGGAGATGAGGGGCAGGTTTAGGCACCCCCAAACCAGGCCCATGACCCAGACAGAGGAAGCTCCATGTGCCGGTGTCCAGCCCTGGTGGATCCAGGGTAATTCAAAGCGGAGACGGAGTTGGCGTCCTAGGAAAAAGCTATTTAATTAGAAGTATAAAGAGAGATTAGAAAGGAATAGTGTAGTAGGAAAATTAGTGGAGAAAAAGAGGCTGAATAACAGTTTACGTGGGATACCAATAAAGCTTCGAGACAAGAAGCTTGCACCACCTACGTAGGCCACTGGTGCCCACTTGAATAGCGGAGAGTGCCCCTCCTTGGGCTCCCTCTCGCGTGGATCTTAAAAGCCAGGGCAAAATTAGCAGGCTTGGCGAGCACCCACACTCCAGATGGGAATTCAGCCAGAAAAACAGAGAACAAGAAAGAACGACACAGGGGAATCAGTCTTTCCAGAAACTGATCCGATTTCTTTATTTTCAGGTTTGCTTATATACCTTTTGTTACACATAGAGGAAAATGGAAATTTTAAAGTCATGCAGGCATCAGCAGTCCTGACCTTTATCAAAATCAGGTGCTTCATATAAATGTATACAAAAAGGTCTTAGGGGTTTTACATCATCTTCTGGCCAGGGGGCCTGCTAACAGTTTATGATCCTTTCTTTCTGATAACGGTCAGTCAACCAGAAACTTATTTTCCAGGGGTGATTTTTCTTAAACCAGGCACCACCCTCCAAAGGTACCAGATAAAGTTGCCTTCCTATAGGGTGAGGGTGTAGTGGGTTACAATTAAGAAAGGAATTTACTTAGCCTAAGGTTTAACATGATTAATCTTAAAGGTTAATACTTATTTCTCTTATATGCTAGTTATATATTCATTAACATGTATAAGGGCAGGGGATTTAGCAGCAAACATTGGCCCAATAAATGAAAAACCCCTCACCAACATGATTTTTATCTTTAGAAAAACCCAATGCTAACTAAGGCTTTCAAAATCCTCCAAACTCTCTGTGCTATTTATGGTTGAGAGGTGGTAAACAGTCATGTGTAGTAGCAAGAGTGTGGATAATCCTGTCACACAAGCTAGTCTGCCGGCAGAGAAGTTTGACCTGAGACACCCTTGTCACGCCCAGGAATTTTTATTAACTGGAGCTGTAGGTTAACTCCTTCTCCGAGAGAGGTGGGGGACAGCCCCCCGAAAAGTCAGAGGTGTAGGTGAGAGCATAAAGTAGTTAAGTAGTCAGACTCTGGTTTTGGGGGTAGATGCTTGGGAACAGGGGGTCTCCTGAAGCTCGATCCCGCCTTTGTGTATGCTGAAGCCTCCTTCCTCATGACCTTTGCCATAGGCGGAGTTCCTCACGCTGGCTCCCGGCATCCATGGGTCTGGCCCCTCATTCTCCAATCACATAACCCTGCTTCACCCAGATAACAACTCCTGGGATAGGCACAGTTTCTGTGAGCCGTTTCCTCACTGGAGGGCATCTTGTAATCCACTTTGGAAAAAGAAAAAAAGAAAACCCAGCCAAACAAACAAAAGCAACATGCTGTCATGTCAGTAGCATCACTGCAGTGTGAAGTATAAATATTTCATGTGGTTACAATTTCCTGTGTGGAGCTTGTCAGTGACACACAGACGACTTAGAGAGTTTAATATTCGACTCTTGCTTCTCTTAATACATTGGAGAAAGCAACATTGTCCGATCACTGGGATCCACGCACACAGTCCCAAATAACAAGAGTGCTAGGCTATGGGGTTCTTGCTGCTGAGGTGGACGCTCGCACCTGATCTCCCCACCACCGCCCCACACGGCTACATCAGGATCTCAGGGTTCCTTTGGCCACATCCATGTGCTGATGCTGGCCTCTCTCTCAGCTCCAGGGATGCTTGGAGGCACCCAGATGGAGTCTGAATACCCTGCCCACACGTATCAGGGGGTGGCCAAGTGGGTGCGTCCTGGGGGTCCAGAGAGTGGAAGCAGAGTGTGTGGATAGTGGAAGGTACAAGGTTGATTTCAGGGCGAGGAAGTCCATGATGCCTACTATAGGGGAAGGTGTTGGTGCCCTGCCCAGACCCCTTTGTGGGCTGGCTCCTGAGTGTTGGCTGTTCACTGGTCACAGCTGCCCTCTTTGTGCTAGTCATCACCCTGGACCAGGAGGCGATGCCCCACGCCCCAGAGCTGCCCTCCTAACCAAATAATGGAGCAGCCACTCCATGGTACCTCTTGTGCTCCAGAGCTCCGTGGGATCACAATGCGGCGGCTCCATATCTTTGCTTAGCTTCTTCTCCACCCTGCCCTGCTTCCCTCACTCCCCTACTCAGAGCACCCACCTGGTAAATTTCTTAACCCAGAAACCCCATCTCAGGCTCTTATTTCTCAGATGATGGACCCACGATCCTAGCTGAGCAGAGCGGGGCCACACCAGTAACGTTCCATATTCTTTCCCTGGCTCTGGCCCTGCCTTCAAATGTAAGACTTTCAGCCCTTGAAACCAACCCAAGCCTTATGCAGGGGAGATCTAGGTTCTCATATGTTTGCAAAGAAATCCTCTGGAACTTCCCTGGTGGTGCAGTGGCTTAAAACTCCACACTGTCAATGCCGGGGGCCCAGGTTTGATCCCTGGTTGGGGAGCTAGATCCCATGTGCCGCAACTAAAGCTCCCATATGCTGCAATGAAGATCGAAGGTCCTGCGTGCTGCAACTAAGACCCGGAGCAGTCAAATATTTTTAAAAAAGAAATTGTCTCCCCAAGGAAGTCCTCTCTCCAGGAAGCAGTGTCTGCTCCCTCTTCCTATTCTGTCCAGAGATGATGCTGGTTCGGCCCATGGAGCCCCTGGAAGCCTGATGCCACACCTACTGTAAAAGCACTGAGGCTTCTTAGATGCCCCCACCCTGTCGCTGTGCCCCTAAAGCTGCCACCCGGGGCTCAGAATAGACCAGCTACCGCTGCAGCCATGGCACCCCCAATCTGCCAAGGCCAGTCTGTGGCCTGGACCCACCAGTCCTCGAGGTCACATGTTATTGTTGCTTGGTCCCTAGTGCAGGACCCCTGACCAGGTGAGGACCCTCAGCTCCTGCCTGCAGCCTGCCCTCCCCCACCCATCTCCCCTGTCTGTGGAGCTGACCCAGGAACCAAAACTGCTTGCCCTTCCAGGTGCCAAATTCTTGATTCAGCTGCCTGCATCTTCCAGCTCCCCAACAAAACCCTGGAATCTTAGCAGGGGCCACAGCAGGGGCAAAGGCCAAGCTTCTCATCCCAAAAGGAAGGCATGGCTGGTCCTGAGATTGCCCAACGGTAATCCCTCCCTCTAGGGCTACATCTGAATTTCCATATTAGACAGAATGTGGGCAACATGGCCAGGATGGGCTTTCCGATGAATTTTCAGAGTCCAGGATGCTAAAATTCAATTTATTCATTCAGCAGGAATACAAACAAGTGAGCAGTTTACTCTCTGCCGGGCCCTCAGCTGAGCACCCGGGAGACCAAGTGGAATTGGACACAGAGTCTGTCTGTCTAGGAGCTTATAGCAAGTTGGGGAGGCAGAGAATGAAACCAATAATATTAAATTAATCCTCAATTTATAATTTCATATCATAAATCATTTTAAAAAAACATACATTTAAAATTACTATGTGGCCAGTGCAAAAAGAGGGAGCCGGGAGAAGGCAGAAGAGGGGCTCCCAGTCCAGCTGGGAGTCTGCCAAGGCTTCCTGGGTAACTGACATCTGGACTGTGCCCTGCCCAGTGACCAGGACTGAGCTGGAAGACTGGCCCGTGCCTGAAGAATGCCATATTTTCCTGATCCTGACCTCAGAGGCTGACTCTGTGGTTGTGATTCTGCAAAAGTGAAGGGGGGTGGGGAGGGATGAATTCAGAGTATGGGATTAACTGATACACACTCTCTGTATGAAATAGATATGCAGCAAGGATTTACTGTATAGCACAGGGAACTGTATTCAATATCTTGTTATAACCTGTAATGGAAAAGAATAGAGAGAAAAGAATATAGATGTATATCCATGCATAGCACATGGGCACACATGCCATAGACGTCACATGCCACGTGCCCGCCAGGCCCATGCATACACCCTGGTACGTCCTGGCTAGTACCTAATACGAGAAACTTTACCTTCCTGCGTACAGCTTGAATAACAACAATAATAATAACTTCAAAGAACTTTCCATGTATTAACTCATTATTATTCACAGCAGCTCTTTGAAGAGGAGACTATTACTCCAAGTTTCATATGAGAAAATGGGGAAGGAGCTTTGCTCAAGGTCATGGGACTCGTAGGATGCAGAGCCAATATTCTCCCAAGCAAGCTGTGCCTGGATCTGTCCCTCATTACCACGCACAGCAGCCCTTCTTCTCTCTGGCCTGAGTTTCACCCCACATTCAGGGCTTACCTGGGCCTCCAGCCTCCCTTCTCTCCAAAGGAAGGGTGTTCCTGCTGCCAGAAGGCACCCCCACCCCCACCCACCCAGCTCTGTCCATCTGACCTTGTCAGCTCTTGACCTTCGGCAGGAGAGCTAGACCCTGTAGTGGAGGAAGACTGCCCTCCAGAAGTTCCTATGAAATACAAAGCGGGTTAATTAGCACTCTCTCTGGAAGATCCCCTGGAGGAAGAAATGGCAACCCACTCCAGTATCCTTGCCTGGGAAATCCCAGGGACAGAGGAGCCTGGCAGCCTCCTCTGAGCAACTTCACTTTCCCTTCTTTCCTTTCACCAGTACTTGTAAGATATCAATTGGTAAGGCCCCTTAGAAAGTAAAACTGAAAGTAGCTCCATCGTGTCCGACTTTTTGTGACCCCATGGACTATTCAGTCCATGGAATTCTCTAGGCCAGGGTACTGGAGTGGGTAGTCTTTCTCCAGGGGATCTTCCCAACCCAGGGATCGAACCCAGGTCTCCCACATTGCAGGCAGATTGCTCACCAGCTGAGCCACAAAGGAAGCCCAGGAATAAGTCATTTTAGAAGGGCCCCAGAATAGTTGTTCCGGTCAAGAATAGCAGATGGTGGTGTGTTAGGTTGGGAGAAAGCAGTGGAGAAAGGGCTCTTGAGGAAGTGATCCTGGCGGCCCGCACGGCTCCAGCCATCGCCTCCCACAGGATGCAGGTGTGGATAGTGTCAGGATGCTGGCTCCAGGAGATGTCCGTTCACCCATTTCTTCTGGAGCTCCACGTATGAGTGTGTTGGGTATGGTGATGTTTGGCCCCATCAACTTCTCTAACACATACGCCTCAGAGGTAGCTCTGGTCATCCACTCTGGGCCATTGGAGCTGTTCCCTCCAGCCAACATATTTTATACAAATGAGTAATGACTAAGAGGGCTTCCCTTGTAGCTCAGTCGGTAAAGAATCTGCCTGCAGTGCAGGAGACCCGGGCTTGATCCTGGGTTGGGAAGATCCCCTGGAGAAGGAAATGGCAACCCATTCCAGTATCCTTGCCTGGACAATCCATGGACAGAGGAGCCTGGTGGGCTACAGTCCGTGGAGTCGCAAAGAGTCGGGCATGCCTGAGCGACTAACACGTCTTAATGAATAAGATGGATAGTCGGAGATGGTGACAAATGCTCCAAAGACAGCATAATAGGCTGACATGAGAGAAAGGGGTGGAGGGAGCTGTGGCCACTTCAGACAGGGGTGGAGGTGGCCAAGCAGAGCGCTGAGAGGGGGCAGGAAGCAGCAGTGACCATATCTTAGATGTCCTGAGAGAAGAAAAGGCTCGTGGAGAGGACCTGGGGCAGGAAGAAGCCTTCTTGCTCTGGAGTAGCAAGGAAACCAGTGTGGCTGAGGGATGATCAGATGGGAGTGTGGACCAAGATGGGTTTGAGCGTGCAGCTGATGCCCTGAGGGGGACTCTTAGGCCACAATAAGGAATTTGGACTTTGTGGTCAAGGTAGTAGGAAGTCACTCAAGTAGAGGAGGGACACGATCCAAACTGCCTTTTCACAAGGTCCCTCTGGCTGCTGGGGGTGGGGAGTGGAAGTGGGGAGATTCGTCGGGGGGGCTGTGCAGTCATCCAGGGGAAGGACCGTGGTAACACCAGACAGGCTAGTGACAGGGGACGAGAGGGATTGAGATGGCTCAGATGCACTGTGTCACTGGAAGTGATGGGGGCTCGAGGTGTAGCGGCTCAAGGACAGTTGTTGGCCGAGAGAAGCAGCACTCGGGGCGAGGAGTTCATAGCCCGGTTCGTAGGAAGCTCAGCCCATCTCTGCCTCACTGTACGTTCACCAGGTCCCACCATGAACGGTGGGATTAATATTGACTTCGAGGGCTGGGAAGGAATCAGAACCAGAGTACTGGGCAGGAAAGGGCTTGCTCAACTGCAGCCTCGAAGCAGTTAAAGAAACTAGTCTGAAGACCTTCTAGTCAAGGGAGAAGTGGACACGGAGGCCAGCTGTGATGTGGCTGACGCCCTTGGGTGTGGACTTAATTACGTCCCCTCAAAATTGTATGTTGAGGACTTCCTCGGTGGTCCAATGGTTAAGAATCTGGTGGCTCAGACGGCAAAGAATCTGCCTGCAATGTAGGTGTCCCGAGTTTGATCCCTGGGTTGAGAAGATCCCCTGGAGAATGTAATGGCTACCCACCCCAGTATTCTTGCTTGAGAATTCCATGGACAGAGGAGCTTGGTGGGCTACAGTCCGTGGGGTTGCAAAGAGCTGTACATGATTGAGTGACTAACGCTTTCACTTTCACTTGCCAACACAGAGGACCTGGGTTCCATTCGTGGTCCAGGAAGATTCCACATGCCTCAGGGCAGTTAAGCCCCTGCACCTGAGTCTGTGCACTTTAGAGCCCACGCACCCCAGCTAGAGAGTAATCCCCACTTGCCACAGCTAGAGAAGTGAAGACCCAGTGCAACAAGAAGTAAAAAATAAAAATTAAAAACATTATGTTGAAATCTAAACCTCTGTGTGATAGCACTTGGAGGTGACTGGCTTTAGATGAGGTTATGTGGCGGGGGTGGGGGGTGCCCATGTTGGGATGAGTGCTCTTGTAAAGAGGTACTGCGGACAGCGACTGCAGCCATAAAATTTGAAGACGCTTACTTTTGGGAAGGAAAGCTGTGACAAACCTAGACAGCAAATTTAAAAGCAAAGACATCCCTTTGCCGACAAAGGTCCATATAGTCAAACTGTGGTTTCTCCAGTAGTCATGAATGGATGTGAGAGTTGGACCATAAAAAAGGCTGAGCACCAAAGAAGTGATGCTTTCAAAGTGTGGTGCTGGAGAAGACTCTCGAGAGTCCCCTGGACCACAAGGAGATCCAACCAGTCCATCCTAAAGAAAATCAGTCCTGAATAGTCATTGGAAGGACTGACGCTGAAGTTGAAGCTCCAATACTTTGGCCATCTGATGCAAAGAGCCGACTCATTAGAAAAGACCCTGAGGCTGGAAAAGATTGAGGGCAGGAAGAGACGGGGGCAACAGAGAATGAGATGGTTGGATGGCATCACAGACTCAACGGACACGAACTTGAGCAAACTTCGGGAGGTGATGGAGGACAGGGAAGCCTGGTATGCAGCCGTCCATGGCCTCGCAGAGTCAGACACAACTTATCAGCTGAACAACAACAAAGAAGGGACACGAAATAGATGTAATTAATTCCTCTCACTCTCTCCTCCCTCTTCTTCCCCCTTCCCTTCTCCCCTTCCCCTTCGTTCTCTGCCAGAGATCACAGGGAGCAGACAGCCATCCGTCCTCACCCCAAGACAGAGCTCTCATCAGACCCTGGTGGCACCTTGATCTTGGACATCCAGCTTCTAGAACTGTGAGAAAATCGACTTCTGTGGCTGAAGCCCCTCGGTCTGCGGTGCTTGTCATGGCAGCCCAAACTGACTGCCCTGAGAATTAGTAAGGGCTCTGGAGGGGCAGGAAAACAGGGGCAGGACCCCCTGGCACTTGGAGCGTGCAGAACCAGGCAGGGCTCGGCGGCATGAAATCCTGCCAGTGGGATGTCCACAGTAATTTCATGCTGTCTCCTAACAGCAATTATCAGGGACACGGGAGGAAGGATGTTAATATTCAAGGTCCTCGACTTCAACATTTAAACCAATCATACATGTATGGAGCTTAACAAGTCAACCTACCACGCAGCTTGTAACAACACGGCTCTCCACATCTTCCAGCCCCAACTCCTACCACCTCCCCTCATACCCTCAACGCTTTTAGTATTTCCTCTGCGGCTTCACACAGAAATATGGCTGCACTGCTATTCTGTGATTTATCCATTTAAAAATATTATTTATTCACTTCTTTCCCTCCATCTGAGGGACACTTATAAGGAGACAAGCTGGGATCTGGCATCCTTTGCTGGAGTGCTTGCACCTGGATGCATCGCTCCTCCTTGAGCACCAAAATACAAAGAAACGGATGATCCCCTGGAGAAGGAATAGGCTACCCACTCCAGTATTCTGGCCTGGAGAATCCCATGGACTGTACAGTCTGTGGGGTTGCAAAGAGTCGGACACGACTGAGCGACTTTCACTTCACTTCACATGGGACTAAAAATAACTGTGTACGTGTGGAGTTGGGGCAAATGCTGGATGAAAGATACAAAGAGACCAAAAAAATCCCAACTGCCACTTTTGAACAGCCTGGAGCAAAAGCAGTACTGTGCATATCCCCTGCACACAACACCACCTAAGGGAGGGGGGCGCAAAGCACCCAAACCACACCCTTACCCTCACCCCACATAAGGAGCCAGCTTGCCCACCTCGGGAAGCAAGCCAGGGAAACCCTGATGCTTTAGGAACCCCAGTAAAGCCTTGCGTGAATTTGGCCTCTGATCAATTTCTATCAATCAAGGAGGCCAAGAACCCTGGTCAGTAACAACAATACTTTTTGAGGACCTACTCTGTGCCAGGCATTTTCTATATAAAGTCTGTTTTATTTCTCACACAACCCTGTAAAATAGTTTCCATTAACCCCATTTCCTAAATGAAAAAAGCAGACGCAGAGAAAGATGAAAAAAAATAATTGATCCCAGAGCAAGTCAGTGGCAGAGTCAGGGTCTGAACCACAAGCCTGTAGCCTTCATACTTACTCACCTGTCATAGGGTTGCTCCACCGTGTCACGTACTTGGACACTTGGGGCTGGACAATTCTTTGCTGGATGGGAGTTGGTGAGGGGGTGGAGCACTATTCTGAGCATCACAGGATGTTAGGTAGCATTGCTGGCTGGTACCCACTAGATGCCAGTAACATCCCTCTTCCTGACTTATGGCAACCCAAACTACCTCCCAACGCTGCCAATGACCCCTGGGAGGCCAAACGACCCCCAGTTGAGAACCACCCATGTATCAGAAGCTTGGGCTGGACTTCCTGTTGCTGTGGACTGGTGCTGCCTTAGGTGGGGAGCCAGGCTTGGCCTCTTGAGGGCCCCCCCACAACCGGCTACTGCTCTCCCTACGGTGTGAGAAGTCCATAGAGCCAAGGGGACACGCCTACCTAGAGCTTCCACCTTTCTGAACAACATTCTGTTTCCCACGGCCTGCCTGGGCTTGTGGCCAGTTCTCCTGGCTACTGGAGAGTGACCTTCGACCACTGAGAGGTGGCCCAGGGTGTTGCTGAGGCTGGAGGGAGGTGCGCAGAGCTGGACATTTGAACAGGTGAACTAGGTGGTCTGGAAACAAATTCCAGGCCCCTCCACTGCAGGCTGCTTGTCCGAGTTGGGAAGGACAAACTGGTGGGTATGGGGGGGAGGGCCCTCCATTTGCATCTCAACTTAATCTGCAAACCTCAGAGCTGGCCCCTGGCTGCCAGTGCAGCTGGTGGGGGACATGGTTGTAGGTCACACATTTTGGGCACCTCACTTTGAAGAATTTAGTTACCTCTTAGTGGCAGACTTTATTTTGGGGGGCTCCAAAATCACTGCAGATGGTGACTGCAGCCAGGAAATTAAAAGACGCTTACTCCTTGGAAGAAAAGTTATGAGCAACCTAGATAGCATATTCAAAAGCAGAGACATTACTTTGCCAACTAAGGTCCGTCTAGTCAAGGCTATGGTTTTTCCAGTAGTCATGTACGGATGTGAGAGTTGGACTGTGAAGAAGGCTAAGCGCCGAAGAATTGATGCTTTTGAACTGTGGTGTCAGAGAAGACTCTTGAGAGTCCCTTGGACTGCAAGGAGATCCAACCAGTCCATTCTGAAGGAGATCAACCCTGGGATTTCTTTGGAAGGAATGATGAAGCTGAAACTCCAGTACTTTGGCCACCTCATGCGAAAAGTTGACTCATTGGAAAACTTTGATGCTGGGAGGGATTGGGGGCAGGAGGAGAAGGGGACGACAGAGGATGAGATGGCTGGATGGCATCACCAACCTGATGGACCATGAGTTTGAGTGAACTCCGGGAGTTGGTGATGGACAGGGACGCCTGGCATGTTCGCAGAGTCGGACATGACTGAGCAACTGAACTGAACTGAACTGAACTTTTGTTGAAAAAGAGAGGATTTAGGGCTCATCTGTCTCCACCTTTGCTTCCCCCAACTCTGTTCAGATTTCCTCTTCTTATAAGGATACCAGTCAAACTGGCTGACGGTCCACCCTGATGGCCTAACGTTTGAACTTAATCACTTCTCCAAAGGCCCTATCTCTAAATACAATCACATTCTTATGTATGGAGGGTAGGGCTTCAACACACAAATTTTAGGGGAGACACAATTCACTCCTTAACAGATGGAGTGATTGATATTCATTAGAAACCCCACAATGCTAATCAAGTCCAACCACTGGGTCAGGGGCCAAGCAAATGGAAATCTAAAAAGACACACAAATTGGGCAAGATTCTGCATGGGTCTATGAAGTAGCCAGTCTCCATGATCACCCTGCTTGGGAGGATGCTGTGACGTCAAAACATGTCACATCTACCTCCAGCTCACTGTCATCTGTCCCAGGAAACCCACACATCTGTGTGCCATGCACACTGCAGTTAGCTCGTTTACTGACACATCCGGGACAGCACTGAAGGACAGTGCTGCCTCGAATGACATTGGGCCAGGACCATTTGTCACCTTTCCTGGCTGTCTTCCTAAAACTCCAAGATTCCACCCAGTTTTGTTTTTTTTTTCCAGTCCACCAAATATTATTAGTATAAATGGAGTCAGCACTGTCATTGGCATAAATGGGGTTGCAAATTCAAATGATGTCAGAGTTGGGCAGATAAGATAAACAAAAGAGAGAGGCAACAGGGCATGGTGAGGACTGTGGCTAAGCCGAGTCCGATGTGTGCGTGCTCAGTCGCTCAGTGGTGTCTGACTCTTTGCCACCCCATAGATTGTAGCCTCCCAGGCTCCTCTGTCCATGGGATTTCCCAAGCAAGAATACTAAGTGTGGGTTGCCATTTCCTCCTCCAGGAGAATATCCTGACCCAGGGATCAAACCTGGGTCTCCTACATCTTCTACACTGCAGGTGGATTCTTTACCGCTGAGCCACTGGGAAGCCCACAAGTCTAGACTGATGCCCTGCCCCAAAGCATTTAATGTGTTTTAAGGTACCAGCCTGGCCCAAACAAAAGTTTGCCAGCCAAATGTACCCTCCAAGCATTTAATCTCTGCCTTCCATTGAGGGTATGGTTAAGCGTATGGGCTTTGAAGATGGACAGACAGTCCTGGGTTTAAATCTTAGTTTCTAATCTGTGGAACACAGTGGCATTTGAAATCACAGAGCAGTTGTGAGGAATATATGAAATAATGCATGTAAAGTGCTTGGGCAAAGCCTGGCACATAGTAAGTATTTAATTTATAGTAGCTTTTATTGTTATAGTGAATCACAGAATAGCAATGGTGATGGTTTGTTGTTGTTGTTGTTTAATAAAAGCAGCGTTCTTTTGGGAGAAGGCAATGGCACCCCACTCCAGTACACTTGCCTGGAAAATCCCATGGGCGGAGGAGCCTGGTAGGCTGCAGTCCATGGGGTCGCTAAGAGTTGGACACGACTGAGCGACTTCACTTTCACTTTTCATTTTCATGCATTTGAGAAGGAAATGGCAACCCACTCCAGAGTTCTTGCCTGGAGAATCCCAGGGACGGGGGAGCCTGGTGGGCTGCCATCTATGGGGTCGCACAGAGTCGGACACGACTGACGTGACTTAGCAGCAGCAGCGTACGAGGAGTTTGAATCCAGTTCTGCCAGATGCAAGTAGGTAACACAGGTCATTTACCTTCACACTTATCCTCCATTCCCTGCTCCCAACAGTTATGATTCCATAGAGTGGCTCTATTTTTTTTTTAATATATTTATTTGACTGCACAGGGTCTTAGTTGTGGCATGTGAACTCATTTGCAACAGGTGGGACCTAGTTCCCTGACCAGGGATCAAACCCAGTCCCCCTGTATTGGGAGTGTGGAGTTTTAGCCACAAGACCACTAAGCAAGCCCATGGCTTTGACAATTTAATGAGATAATATAATATCACTTGGCATGCAAGTGGTATTACTAGCTCTTAATAAGTGCTGGCTATGATCCTAGCACCCAGAACACCACTGGCCACAGACTGCTAATATCCCTCCCTCGTGAGAAGGGAAATGGGTGGGGGATTATTTGTTTTTTCTTCTTTTGGGTAGGGGTGAAGAGCTCTTTCTTTGGCTCAGAGCACCTGGCCAAAAAAGATACCCTGTGGATACCTGAAATTTTTCTAGAGTAAAATATTCCTTTGGATAATGCATTGCTCTCTCCAAACTCCTCTGGAAGGATAACTAATATCCTTGTGTCAAATGCCCAGGCGAGGATGAATGAACCAGCTTCTCGCCTCCCAGACCAGAGGGGCCTGGGAGACACTTTGTGTGTCATTACCCCTCCCGCTCGCTCCACACACACCCTCCACCCCACTTGCTGTTCTGCCTAGAGAGAGGACTTCCTTCCTTCTCAGAGTCCAGAGGCAAGCAGTGAAGCAGGAGGTAGACGCCCCTGCACCCAGGGGAAAGCAACTGGAGATTCGTCCCCTGTGGCCCGATACTTCAAGATGAGAATGGCAGGACAATTGAGAGAGGAGGCTGGGCCCTGCCCAGACAGGAGATAACAGATCACATATTTCTCACTCTCAATGTCGAGACATCCCTGACTACACATGCGCAGAAAGGGTTCTTTGAGGTCAAAGGGGGAGTGATGCTGATGCCAAGCTACCCACAGGCTTCTTCAGCAGAATCCATCTTGTGGGCACATGGGAGGACCCTGCTGCTACTGCTAAGTCACTTCAGTCATGTCCGACTCTGTGTGACCCCATAGATGGCAGCCCACCAGGCTCCCCCATCTCTGGGATTCTCCAGGCAAGAACACTGGAGTGGGTTGCCATTTCCTTCTCCAATGCATGAAAGTGAAAAGTGAAAGGGAAGTCGCTCAGTCGTGTCCGACTCTTAGCGACCCCATGGACTGCAGCCTACCAGACTCCTCCGTCCATAGGATTTTCCAGGCAAGAGTACTGGAGTGGGGTGCCATTGCCTTCTCCTGGGAGGACCCTGAGATATACCAAATAGGAACCAGGCAAATCAAAATGATTAGCCAAAGGAAAACTGGAAGAAATGCTCCATGTAAGTGATTTAAACTGCCATGAGGGTGCAACCCTGCAACTGAGTCTGCCTGTGTGTCTATCCACATATACTCTTTTTTTTTCCTTCTAATAAATACTTCACTTGTTTCATTATCTTCCAACTTTGTTAGAATTATTTTTCAGCAAAGTCAAAGGGCCAGGGCCTTGTCAATCATCACTAGTCTCTATGTGTATTCAGCCACTCAGCCATGTCCAACTCTTTGTGACCTGGTGGACTGCAGCCCACTAGGCTTCTCTTGTCCGTGGGATTTTCCAGGCAAAAACACTGGAGTGGGTTGCCATTTCCTTCTCCAGGGGATCTTCCTGACTCAGGGATCGAACCCAGGTCTCCTGCATTGCAGGCAGATTCTTTACCATCTGATCCACTGGGGAAGCCCGATCACTGGTCCAACGGCCAGTATGTGGTGTCTTCACGGCTGTGGCCTCACCTCAGTCTCTGGCTGGGAGCCCCACTACGAGCTGCTGTAGGCCAAGGTGACCAGAAATCAGGAGGAGCCTCGGGTGAGAGACTCCCCCCTCCACTCTCCACACCCCCCCACTCTCCACACCCCCCCTCCACTGCACAGCCCGAGGCAAGGCTGGGGCTCAGACCACAGGGTCTCCCCTCTTCAGCCCCCTCTGAAACAGTTCCTCCCATGTCAGCCTTGCTTCTCTTCCCATATGCTATTACAAGGTCCTGGGCTCTTTTTCTGGCAAACAGAAGCCCCTTCCAACTGGAAAACGCGGAAGAGGAGCCTCCACTTGCTCCCTGGGCATCCTGTCCCACTGCCAAGTAGAGAAGTAAGAATAGGGTAGCAGCTCACGTTGATGAAGCTGACCTTGAAGGAAGTAATCTGCTCGCTTTCAGAGGAGGTGCCATATGGCCAAGAAGCACTAATGAGAGAGAAGTTTCACCTCCAGAGACAGTCTTTTGGACAAAGGAAAAATGAGCTACTTGAATTTCAGCATACATGCAAGTTTTGTGTTTTAGAGTTTTGCTATTGTGTTTATTTTGAGCTACATATTTGAGGGTGCACCATAGAACTTTTTCAGGCTTGAGGCTGCCAAAAGTCATCATCTGGGCCTTCATGTCTCCCAGCAGTCAGATCCTTTGTTGGTTCCTCAGAAATTATGAAAAATTTCATCTTGTCACAAATCCCTCATCTGGATCCCACAGCTCCCAGGGCCCCCCCCACCCCATCTTTTTTTCTGCCCTGGAAGAGTCCTGCCAAGATTCCAAGGCAGTGGTAGTAATCACAGGCTCTAGTTAACGTCCTTGAGGTGGTTTTAAATTCCCCTAGGGCACAACACACCTTCAAAGGACCTTGGACCTGGCAGCGGAGGACAAACTTCTAGAGGTGTCAGTGGCCAAGGCTGAAAAGGGGACCAGCCAGGCTGTGTGCTGCGCTTCAGCCCCCAGGGGGCGCCGGACTCCAACCAACCTTACCTGACTCCAAGGTTCCAGCCGGCTCTGGAATGAGCTTTTTCTCCCCAAACCATTCAAGGGGATTCAAAGGCTGTCTGCCCGCCCCCTCACCGCACACTCCCACTTTACACACACACACATATACGCACACACGGGGCCAGTCTGCAAATCCCCCCAGTGGGCTGGCTGCCCACTCCCCCTTCTCTCGGTGCACTTTATTCAATCCTCTGCAGAGTACAACTCCTCCCTCCTCACTCCCAGCCCCTCCGTGTCCCTGCTGTGGTCCCTCCAAGCCCATCCTTCTTCTTTGGGACCCCTGGATTATTCCAGGGTTTCGCCAACAATCTCTTTACCACTCATGAGCTACCTCATCGGATGCTCACAACCATGATACCTGTAAAGAAGGCAACGGGGCAGGGATGATGGTCTCCTTGGCAAAAGAGGAAACTGAGGCCCAGAAAGAGGGGGGTGTCTGGCATGCAGTCAGTGATGACGCTGGGCAGACAGCCAGGACTCCTGAGCACTGAAGCACTCCAGAACCTGCCTGAACTCAAGCCTACTGACTGGTGAGGGACCCTCCCCTCCAACTATCTCTTGGGGGCTGCTGGCTTGACTTGGCCACAAAAACAAGTCAAGATAACTGCTTTCCCACCCCTGGCTTGTTGTGTGACCTTGGGCAAGTCTCTTCTCCCGTCTAAGCCTCTGGAAGCTATGATGATGGCCTCTAGGTCCTTCCTTTGACTGAGATGCTCTGTGACTTTCTGATAGGAGCCTGAATCATCTCCATCCCCTCGAGGTTTCTGGGGTTTCAATTAAAATGCAAACGGCTTATAAGAGAGCTAATGACTGTACTTCAGGTCAACAGCAGTACTGACCCCAAAATGGGAAGTCTGCACTTAATGCCCTCAATCGCTGGGCTTTATATGAGCTTTAACATTTAAAGTTATCCTCACTACATACTTTTGGGACTTCCCTGGAGGTCCAGTGGTTAAGACTCTCAAAGCAGGGGGCACAAGTTCCATCCCTGACTGGGGAACTAAGATCCTACGGGGTGGGTAGCCAAAGATTTTTTTCCTAAAGGCAGGCTCTTTCTTTTGCTATATGCTGCTCAGGGAATCTTTTAGAAGTTGGCCTTACAAATCAGGGTCTTCCCTAGAAGGTCTGTGGCCTTTGGCGAGCCCGTCAGGACTGAAGCCTTTCAGCCACCCCTCAGGAGGTATTCCCAGGCAGCGCAATGGTAAAGAATCTGCCTGGCAATGCAGGAGCTGCAGACAGCATGGGTTCGATCCCTGGGTTGCTAAGATCCCCTGGAGGAGGAAATGGCAAACCACTCCAGTATTCCTGCCGAGCTGATCCCATGGACAGAGGAGGCTTGTGGGCTACAGTCCACGGGGTTGCAGAGAGTCGGACACGACTGAGCAGGCGCACACACAGGAGGTATTATGGAAACTGTAAGAGAGGCAGGGCCTGACCCAGCATGACCCAGGGTCCTCAGCTTCCCTCTTCCTCCTCAGACCAGTCCCCCGTCCTGAGCCCACAAGCAGACCCCGCAGCCCAGGCTGAGCCTGTGAGCAGATGCAAGTTTATTATTGCATAGACGGCAGCTTCCTGAACCTTCACCCCAAATACCAACCCCCAAACAAGGCCCCACCCAGGAGCCCTGGCAGCCAGAGGCTTATCCCCAACCTTGAGCCAGACCAAAAACCCTGGACAGTGGCCTCAGAGCCCAGGCCTGGAGCCTGTCTCCCCTGAGCAGCAACCCGAGCCCACCCTCCTCTTGTCCTACTTGTCCAGAAAAGCCACACACGATGGTGGAGCCCCTGGAGGACGGCGGAACCCACCGGCTCCTCTCGGCAGAAATGCAACCAACAAGCTCGAGGCCCAGCAGTGCTTGAAACAGTAAGTGTGGAGCTGGAGGGAAGGTTCCCAAGTACTGAGGGAGGAAGGGAAGGCTGACCCTGTCAGAAACAAACTTGAGGTCAAAGAGCAGCCCCAGGGGGAGGCCAGACTACCCCGGCCCAGCCCCCAAGGAGCAGAGAAACAAAGAGAACAGCAGCTGCTCCCTCCAACTCAGTTTAAATGTCCTGGTCACATCCTTCCCCCGGCTCCAGGGGGCCTGGGCCACTGGCCCTCCATCCTTCCCCGGGGCCGAGGCCAGAGGCCACAGCCCTCAGCCCTAACCCACCCCCAGCCAGCACCAAGGACCAGCAAGAAACCAGTATGGTACACAGCACATTGGAAAGGGGCTACATGCAAAGACCAGCTCCTGCCAAGCAAGCCGAGGAGCTTATCACAGATGGCGCCCAGCGGGAACCCCACACCTGCTCCCCTCTCCCTGGGACACGCTGGCTGACAAGCAGCCTGTCTTCAGCATCGGCCTGAGAGTCTGCCCCAGCGAAAGCTGCCTGGGCTTCCATGCTCAGCACACCTCCACCCTCAACCAAGCCTGCTGTGGCCCCTGGGAGCGGAAGCGGACAAACCAATTCACGGGGCATCCCTGGGGCTTTATCTCACCGGCCCCACAGCTCCTGCAGGGCAACCTCTCCTCACCCTCAGCATCCTCGAAGCCCCTATGTGTAATGCCAGCCCCAGGCTCAGGCACCCTCAGAAACAGGGCCATCCTAACTGCCCTTCAGCCCTTCTCCCCACACCCCCACACCCCCTGGCCACCTGGTCAGCAGCTTCCCAGCCAAAGGTCCCAAACCCTCACGTCTCCCCATCTCCTGCTGGTCCAGAGGGAAGCTAACTGGACCGGTGGGAGGAGACAGAAGCACTGTATTCTGGGATATTCAAACAGAAGACGTCCATTTCCTCTATTGTCATCCTGAGCTTCTGGAAGCAAGGGACAGAGTGTGGGAGGGGTCAGGACTGAGGCAAGAAGGGCTGGTGGGCTGAGAGCATCACCCTCCATGACCCACCACAGGGATCTCGTCACTTCCTCCGCTTGCCTGGGAGGCCTCAGAAGTTTAAAATAAAGCCAAGGAGGGTAGGAAGGAGGGGGCTGGGATTTAACATCCTGGTTTGGTGACTTCTCCCAAAACACAAAAAGCCTGGGGAGGTGGTGACCTCGGATAGGGGTGGAGGCGAGGAAGTGGATGGGGATGGGGGATGAAGCAGATCGGGAAGTTCAAGACCAGGACTCTTCTTTCAGGGCTTTCCCTGCTGCTGGGCAGAGAGCTCCGGGACGGTGCCCAGCACTTTTCTCTTCCTCTGCGCACCACCTGCGTCTGGGCACAGATGCCACGGGGAGCCTCCTTAAACGTTCGTGGTATGGATGCGAGTGGACCCCCAGCATCCAGGTCCAGTCCTCCTCAGCTGCCCTGCCTGGCACTGCAAAAGATGGGTCCATGCGTCCTCAGCAGGAACTCCTGGCTCTGCAAAGAGAAGAAAAGAGGTCTAGGTGAGGGAAGGATGGAGGAGGGAGGAAGGCAGGGGCAGGGGGTGGGGGCAAGGCTGATCCAGGCTCCAGACAGGATTCAAGAAGCAGGCCTGATCCTCTCTGGGGCAAGATCTCTATCACCAGCACCATCCCCACCTCTGCAAGCCCCCAGAGCAGCCTTGGCCCTGGGCTCTGACTCAGCGGGACCAGAGACAAGTCCCAGAGGCCCCTCCTTCACCCATGCAAGGCCCTGCTGGAGGCTGCCTCTGCCTGTTCCCTTTGTCTGGTACACGCTGCCTTCCTCTCCTCCCCTCCCTCACTGCCACCTGACTCACCCCTCGCCATCCTTCAGGTCAGGAAGTCGGCAGTCCCCGCTGCAACCATTCCCATAACCCCTAGGAAACACAGACCCCACTGGGGCCAGCATCCACTCCCAGGGCAACACCTACCAGGCTAATACTGTCACTGGCTATTTACCCTTCTCCTTCTTCTCTGGGACTGAGTAGGAACCTCCAGCCCACACTAAGCTAGAGTCAAGCGAGGGGGTCTTTGAGGGGAGCAAGGCAAGAGGCAGCAACTCTTGTTAGCAGCACCAAACACAGGATTTACAGTGTAAAGGCTGCTCCTAGTGGGAGAAAGATTTGTTTTGCCTTGTGGCTACTTTGGGCTTCCCAGGTGGTGATGGTAAAGAACCCACCTGCCAGTGCAGGAGGCCTAAGAGACTATGGGTTGGATCCCTGGGTCCGGAAGATGCCCTGGAGGAGGGCATGGCAACCCACTCCAGTATTCTTGCCTGGAGAATCCCATGGACAGAGGAGCCTGACGGGCTTTGGTCCACAGGGTCACAAAGAGTCGGACACGACTAAAGCGACTTACCACGCACGCACGTGGCTACTTCACCTTGAGACCAACAAGGGCCACTTTCCTTCACCCCAGCCCTGCCCACTTCCTTTTCACCAGACCTTACCCAGCTCCTGAGCTTCATCACGGGGAGAAAACCAACTGATGGAACCTACGGACAGCAGGGTTCAGGAAGAGGACTGAGGGAGGGGGGTGGAGAGTGCAAGCAAGAGAGAAAACAGGGAAAGAGGATCCAGCCATCCCCGGCGACCTCAGTCTAGACTTTCTGGGGTCTGTGGGGAGGAGGTCAGGAACTATTTTGCTTAATGTTTAAACTGCAAGACTTTTACATAATGAGCCATAAGTTAAAGGTTTACTCTCACGTTTGCCTCATTTCTTAGGGCAGGAATGTGTCCCTGCTGTCTCCCTATTTCCAGCAGAGCAGGCGCTCAGTAAAGGGTGGTTAAATGGGCTTCCCTCGTGGTTCAGGGGTAAAGAATCCACCTGCCAATGCAGGAGACGCGGGTTCGATCCCTGGGTGGGGAAGATCCCCTGGAGAAGGAAATGGCAACCCACTTCAGTATGCTTGCCTGGAGAATCCCATGGACAGAGGAGCCTGGAGGGCTACAGTCTGTGGTGTCGAAAAAGAGTTGGACACGACTTAGAGACTAAACAACAACCACAACAAATGAATGACGCGTTAGTGAGTGAATGAATGAAGCCCCCAGGGTTCACCTGACAGGCAGGCAGTGTTCTGCGCATGTTGAGCCAACGAGGTGCGTGTGTGTGCGCGCGCGCGCGCGCGCGCGCGCGCATTGGGGAGAGATGATCTCTCAAATCCCCACTCTAGGTCCCTGCCCCTGCTGGGGGATGGGCCTCAATTAACCACAGGATGGCGGCCCAGCAGGGCCCAGCAGGACCTCTCCTCCCCAGAGACTGCAGTGCTCTCCTCCCGGCCGCACCTGGGGGACGAGGTCAGGTCAGGAGGTGAACGAAGAGGATGGCCAGGCCGATGTTCAGCAGGATCACCATGCAGATGAGGACGGTGTTGGGGACCTGGGGACAGCAGAGACAGGCTGCCTGAGTCCCCAGGAGAGCACACTCCCCCACCCCGACCCTCCACAGTGTCCAGCACCTGGACAGACCATCCGAGCTGGAAGGATTCTTGGAGGAAATAATCAACCAACCTGCTCAGGGTCCAGAGAGGGTCGAGAATGTATCCCAGGGCACACAGCGGGCAGAGCTGGGACTGGAATCCAAGAGCATGGCCGTGCCCACTGCTAGCTCCTCTGGGGCTGCATCTCTGAGTCCCTCTGGGCCCAGCTCCAGTCTTTGGCACTGTAGCTTCCTGCTCCCCTAACAAGGCCAGGGGGCCAGGACCCACCCCCCTAATGAACCCCTCCTCCGTCCCCCCAAAGCCCTACCTGCTACACCGCGTAGTGGAGGCTATTGGAGCCCAGCTTAGATCTCTCATAAACAGGAGCACCCATAGCCTAGCTGCTTGGGACTCCTAGTCACCTCCTCCAAAGGAGCGCCCAGACCACTGTACAGAGGCCAGCCCCTGCCCAAGGCGGGGGCACTCTGCCCTGTAACCCTGGGTCAGGCTGCACCTAACTAAGCCCACATCCCAGCAGGGGTTTCCCCTTGCCCTGTCCTGTGCCATCACCCTGGGCTCCCCCTCTCACCCCGCCCCCCTCATCTGCCCCCAGAATCCCACCTCCAACTCCCCGCCCCTCTCCCCACCCCGCCGCCACTTCCACTAGCAGCCTCACCTCCTCCACCTCGACCTCTGCCGCCGCCGCGGCCTCCTTCCGAGCCTTCTTCTTGGCCCCAGCCTTGGTCAGCCCTCGGGCCTCCGTCTTGCGGGCCCTGACCTTGGGTTCGGCTTTGGGCACGATGGGCTTGGGTTCCAGCTTGGCGGGGCTCTCGGGCGCGGGCGCGGGGCTTCGGGGCGGGGGCGCCGTCCCGGGCGCGGCGGCGGCGGCCGGGGAGGAGGGCGCGGAGTCGGCGGCGGGGGCCTCGGGCTCGTCCTCGAAGGGCGGCGGCGCGGGCGGCGCGGTGCGCACGGCGTAGCTGTGGTAGCCCTGGTACAGCGCCACCTCCGGCTCCTCCGGCCGCGCGGGCGGCGCCTGCAGCGCCTCGATGGCCATGCGTTCGCTGGCCGGCCGGGCGGGGCTGCGGCGACCCGCGCCGTCGGACGGCGTGACCGGCCGGCTGCCCTCGCCGGCGCCGCCGCCGGGTTCACCGTTCCAGGCGCCCGGGCTCAGCAGGCCGTCTTTGGACGCCGCGGCCGGACGGGGCCGCTTGGGCTGCGGGGGCGTCCCGGCTGGCGACGGGGGCCCACCCTCGGGCGCCGGGGTCTCCCGCTCGTGCAGCTCCGGGCTCTCGCGGAGCCGCTCCGGGAGGCCCGCGGCGCCGGGGCCCCGGTCGGGGGAATCCAGCAGGCTCTCCGAGTTCTCCAGGATCTCCTGGAGCAGCCGGCGCTTCTGATACTCCGGACCTGCGGGGGGACCACAAGGGGAGGCGGGATTCGAGGCTGGGTCCCCGCACCGGGTGACCCTGGGCAAGCCGCTCCACCTCCGCTGAGTCTCGTCAACTTACTCAGCCAGCACTGACCTGCAGCCAGCAGGTGCCAAGAACACTGTTTTTAAGCCATTCCCCAATACTAACTCATTTACTCCTTTGAATAACCCTATGAGGTGGATGCTATTATTTAGCCTCCACTGCACATAAGAACGGAGAAGGCAATGGCACCCCACTCCAGTACTCTTGCCTGGAAAATCCCAGGGACGGAGGAGCCTGGAAGGCTGCAGTCCATGGGGTCGCTGAGGGTCGGACACGACTGAGCGACTTCCCTTTCACTTTTCACTTTCACGCATTGGAAAAGAAAATGGCAACCCACTCCAGTGTTCTTGCCTGGAGAATCCCAGGGACGGGGCAGCCTGGTGGGCTGCCGTCTATGGGGTCGCACAGAGTTGGACACGACTGAGCGACTTAGCAGCAGCAGCACATAAGAAAAGGAGGCTCAGAGAGGTAAAATGCCTTGCCCAAAGTCACCCAGCTGACCAAGAGCGGAGCCGGGACTGGCACACAGGCTGTCTGGCTCCAGAGTTTATGCTCTTTATGGTCACACCGGCCTATTTCCATTCTCTTATCTGAAAAACAGGCCTAATGATATCTATTTCATAAATACTAACTGAAAGATTAATCGAGTGGGGGGGGGCGGAAAGCCTGTGAAATGCTGAGCGCAGAACCTGGCACGTGGTGACAGCTGTTGCTATGACTACCCAATGTGGAGGCTACCAGCCAGCGTCGCTCTTCCTGGGACCAGCAGGGGGCGCACTGTGATGGGACGCGCGACTCCTCTTGCCGGGCAGAGATCTGCACTCTGAGGTCTTGCATCTGGCTTCCCTTGCTGCTGCTGCTGCTGCTAAGTCGCTTCAGTCGTGTCCAACTCTGTGCGACCCCATAGACGGCAGCCCACCAGGCTCCCCCGTCCCTGGGATTCTCCGGGCAAGAACACTGGAGTGGGTTGCCATTTCCTTCTCCCTTATGTCTCCTTAAAAACCCTTCAACGTGGAGAGCACCAGTCGCCCACCCTGATGGACTCCCACCACTGTATTCAAGGGCAAGGTCTGGATCAGAGCCAGGAGGTCCTCCTCACTCTGCAGCCTCGTTTCCCAGAGAGAGGAGACAGGCTCCAGTTGGGGGAGCCTCTGTTATTACCACCACAATCTCAGCCTGAGTCCCCTTGACTCATCCCATCCCATGCCTGCACCACGCCCCACAGATGCTCACAGGCATGTGTGGACCCACTGGAGAATGTCAGCTTTCCACCAAGCAAAGAAAAAGGTGTCCACCTCCCCACCCCACCCCGCGGACTTCCGCCACCCCATCCGGGCCAGTCCCCTCCCTGGCTGGCCCTACCTGGCTGGTAGAAGTCTGGAGCCAGCTCCCTGGCCAAAGTGCGGGCAATGTTGGACTCCTGGTTGGCAGCCAGGGCAGCCTGTTCTGCTGCCTCAGCTTTGGCCTTGGCGTGGCTTGTCCTAAGGAGACGACATGGTGGAGTCTCAGGATCCCTCCAGAGAACCAACCCTCTCTGCCCTTTCTCCCCACCCACAAAGAGATACCCTGGACAATACTTTTGTTCACTTGGGCTGTCAATGAATATTTATTAAGCCCTGTGGTCCAGGCTGTTGTGTGTTCCCCAGATCACTTCCTCTTCTCTCAGGGCACACAGATGGACAACATTTTCTAGCCTCCCTGGGGTTAGGTGTGGTCAGGTGACTGGCTAAAGCATTGTGGGAAGACAGGATGATGCCATTTCCAGGCACGGTCCACAAAAACCAGGACCTGTCCACAGTGTCCTCTCTCTTCTCCCCTGTTGCTGGTAAAATGCAGAAGCCAAGCCCCCAGGACAAGCGACTTAACCTCATTTGTGTCACAGCTCTTTTCACTCTGGTGACACCTCTGGACCCTTTCTCGGTATATTGTTTTAAAACGCATAAATTACACAGGATTACAAAGAGATGCAATTACACTGACACACTGTTACCAGAATATTTAAAGGGACAAATCTGTAATATAATAATGTATATTCTTCTTTATTAACACATTAAACAAAATATTCAGCAGGCCTATTGACCACCATAATTTAAAAGTATAGATTAGCATAAAGGATATTTCAAGGATACCTGCAACAACAGGAATGTGGCATGAAAATATATGTGATTTCTATGAGTGACAAAGTCAGAGATACTGCTAATACTACTGTGATTTATTGCCAACTTCTGTAATTGCAGAAAATACTAAATTTCAGTTACACATTAGTAAAAATAGAGATGTGGTTTTCCTGTCCAGATCCCTTCACTGGGCAAATGCACCCACCCTTGGCTGCCGAATTGACTGCTTATGGCTCACTGCTGTCTCAGAGAATTGCAACCAAGAGAAGCCACCTTGTTCCAAAGGTCCATGACCCTCCCCAACCCAAGCAGCCTATAACCAATGGCTGCTGACAGCAGCCAGCCCCTTTCTGCCCCAAGAGGAACCAACTCTTGAGGTGGCACTCAGGCTCCAGAGCCCCAGCGTGGGATGAGGTTGAAGCAGGACTCCAGAACCCATCCCTGCTTAGCTACTTCTATGTCCCATCCTGCCTCTCTCACTCCGCCTTGCTTCTGAGAGCACTTGCTCCATAAATTGCCAGTGCAAGAATCCTCATCTCAGACTCAGCTTCTAGGGAACCTAACCTAAGGCAGCATCCAGATTCACAGACTCGCTGAATTCTATCCACAGAACCCTCTGTGACCCCCAGGGTCAAGAAACATGGGAAGGAACTTGGGTCCACAAATGATTATTGCATAGAGCAAAGCCCACCTCCCCAACAGTTTCATATTAAACATGCAACATTTGAGCATTAAATTTAAACATTAAACTCAGCGAGCCTTAAATGTCTACTGCATTAAGCGCCTAAGATTTGGGGGATGTTTATTTCAGCTGTTAATCTAACCTAACTAGGAAAAGCACCTACGAAAATATTAACAGCCCCACTAACCAATGGGCTTCAATGTAAAGAAATGAAAGATTATCTCATGTAATCATCATGATGCCTTAGGAAGCTGGTGCTCTTATTATCGTCCCTATTTTACAGAAAAGGAAACTGAGACATAGGCAGGGTAGGTAACTTGCCCAAGGTCACAGAGTCCCTAAGTGCAGGAACTGGGATTTTGAACCCAGGCAAGATGGTTCCAGACCCTGTGCTACTCTGAAGAGTGTGCTGTGGTTGGTCAGGAGCCGAGACTCCAGGGGCAAGACAAGCGCCTTTCAAACGAAGGAGATGGGCTGGACGCAAGCAACCAAAATTATTTAATATAATGTAATCAAATAAAAGGGCTTCCCTGGTAGTTCAGCTGGTAAAGAATCCGCATGCAATGCAAGAGACCCGTGTTCACTTCCTGGGTCACGAAGTTCCCCTGGAGAAAGGATGGGCCACCCACTGCAGTATTCTTGGGCTTCCGTAGTGGCTCAGACGGTAAAGAATCTGCCTGTAATGCAAGAGACCTAGGTTTGATCCCTGGGTTGGGAAGATGCCCTGAAGGAGGGCATGGCAATATTCTTGCCTAGAGAATCCCACCGACAGAGGAGCCTGCAGGGCTACAGTCCGTGGAGTCGCAAAGTGGGACATGGCTGAGCGATTAAGCACAGCACAATTAAGTGCAATCGTGAGAAGTGCCACAGAGGAAAAGTACAGAATGTGATGAAAAAGTCCAACAGGAAGGCTTGATGTAGGTGGTGGAGGCGGGGATCAGGCAAGGTTTCCTCGAGGATGTGCCAGTTGAGGCCTGAAACTGACACATCCATTGGCTCATCAGCAGAGAGGCGGGAACAGTGAGCCAGGCGGGGAAGAGCGTGTGCAGAGGTCCTGAAAGGGGGTACAAGCGTCATGTCTTTGGGGAACTGAAAGGTCCAATCAGTGTCCCCATGGGCAGATGAGTCACTTCCTTGGGGATTTGATCTGCGTGTGTCTCCAGCACAGAATTGAGCCCCATTAGAGACGAAGTTTACTAAGCTCCCTCCAGGTGCCAAGCCTTTTGCCTACATTACGCCTTACAATCCTCAAAACTGCCTGGGAGGTAGCTTTTACTGACTCTACTCCACAGGTGGGGAAACTGAGTCTCAGAGCAATACCTTGCTCAAGGATGCCAAGTAGCAGCTGACATTTACAAAGCATTTACAACATGCCAAGACCTTTATAGAAATTAATCCATTTAATTTCCCCAGGTACTCTTTGTGGCCCATGTTATCACCATCTTCCCTCTTTCCAGAGGAGAAATCAAAGGCACAAGGTTTAAGGAGTCCACCTACAACTTACCAACCAGCAAGTGAAAGCAAGGTTTCAAACAAAGGCTTTCGTGAGTCTAGAGTCTGCGCCTTTTGTCACAGGTTTGTCCATCCACTCAATAAGTAGTGGGGGACTTCCCTGGTGGTCCAGTGATTGGGAATCTGCCTTCCAGTGCAGGGGACATGGGTTCGGATCCCTCGTCGGGGGACTAAGATTCCACATGCTGCTGGGCAACTAAGCCTACACACAGAAACTACTGAGCCCCGTGGGTTCTAGAGCCTGTGGTCTACAAGAGAAGCCCCACTCACCTCAAGGCGAAGCCCGTGCACCACAGCTAGAGACCCAGCACAGCCAAAATAATACTAAGTAGTGGAGTTCACATCCAGAACTGTCTGGTTTCTAAGCCCCTGCCCTCTCCACTGCCACAGTAATGTTTACTGAAGAAAATAAGATTATACTGAATGAAAGAATACATAAAAGAATGCACGCACACATACATGAACATCTGTATGGGCAAGGGGGCAGCACAGAGAATAAAGAGCATGCTTTTGGAATCAGCAGCCCTGGATTCTAATTTTGGCTCGGCCATGGCTGGGGCTAGTGTGCAAATGAGGCATTCACCCCAGGCTCAAAATTTAGGGGGCTGACCAAAAAAAAAAAAAAAACTCAGTAATCCAGATAAATAGTACTTGAATGCAGTATTTTTTAAAGTCAAAATTAATGCAGCAATAATCTTTGATGAACAACCTATGAAAAAAATGTCAGTAAAGTCCAGATCCAGACCCTGTACTTGTACGACTCACCTCACTTACCTCTCCCAGTCCCAACCCTACAAGGACCCTAGGACCTTGGGTAAATGGCTTTGCCTCTCCATGCCTCAGTTTCTATGTCTGTAGGATGATAATTTTCCCCTTTTAGAGTTGCTGTGAACGGCTGAGAAGCAACATAGGAAAATGTTTAGCCCGGGATGGGACTGAGGGATGGTGATGGTGGTGGTGGTGATGGTGGTGATGGTGATGGTGATGGTGTTGATGAGGGTGTTGGCAGTGGTAGAAAAGAAGGAGGAGGAGAAAAAGAAGAAGGAGAAAGATAACATTTGTTACACCGAAACCAAGTGTGGAACCACCAAGGGCCTACTGTATATCACAGGAAACTATACTCAATATTATGCAATAACCTATAAGTGGAAAGAATCTGAAGAAGAGTGTGCACACACTCACACATATATGTATAATCAAATCACTGGGCTGAACATCTGAAACGTGCATGATATTGCAAATCAACTATACAATTAAAAACTTAAAAAAAAAAGAAAGAAAAAAAAATATAGTACATGCACAACCCCAGACACACATTTGCCTGTACATGGGTATGTGTGATTCAAAGATCTAAATTTTCAGAGACACTTCCCGGGAAACCTGAAACCCCAGGTTGGGTGGCGGGAGGAGGGAAAAGACTGGGCAAACCTTCAAACTGAGAAAATGTCCTTTTTTGGTTGTGTGAGCTGGATGAGGCTTGTTTCCTGGGAAGCTGTGTTGCAGCACGGACTCCTCAGGCCAGAATGGCAGTCTTCACACTGAGCCCTGGAAGGTTCTAGAGGATCAACGATGGACCCTCCAGGACAACCAGAACAGGGGTCAGAGGGGAATGGCCACACAGCCCAAGGTAATAAAGGCTGCTGGGTTTGAAGGAGGCACCCATGACTGACTGAACACCTTACCAGTCCCCGCTCCAATGCCTCTGATCTCAGAAATGGCTCCTCAGCTCCCTAGCCCTCAAGCCAGGAATCCCAGTGTCTCCCACACCCTCCTTCCTCATCTCTCAATATTCACAAACATGCACCACCAACTCCTGTCTCTCCTGCTCCCCCGAGGCTCTTGATCTGCCTATTCTCCATCTTTCCGTGGCTTCTCCTGCCAGGTCCCCCACCGCCCTCTGTAACCTCCCTGCTTCCAGACTCACTCCCTACAACCGGTCACAGGCAGCTTGCTTGCCTCACCTCTTGCTGACAGTCTCTGCAAGGCTTCCTATCTTGCTGAAAGTAAAGTCCAAAGCGCTTAGCACGGCCTTCAAGGCTACCCAGATTCTCAGCCTGAAGCGGCCCTGATGGGGTGTATCTGGCAGCTTACCAGGTAAAGGGCAGGCTGAACTGCTGCGGTCCAGAGGCTATCTTCTAGTCCAGTGGCACTCACAGTGCGGTCCATGCAGACCCCAGCCCCTCATCATCTGGGCACTTGTTGCAAATGTAGATTCGGGGGGGGGCTCCACCCCAGATCCACTGAATCAGAATTTCTCAGGAGGAGCCCAGGAATCTGTGTTTTATAAGCCTTCCAGCTGCTTCCACTGCTCATTAAAATTTGAGAAGCATGTGCTGGACAGATAGAAACATCCAGCTCTCTCTTGGGCAGTTCCCAGCCTGCTCAACCATCTAGGACCCTTGAGGGTCTCCCTTCAAGCACCAGGCTCCCTCCCTGAATCCAGGGCCTGCTAGGGAAATGCAGGCACCATTTCTTTTCCTATGACCACTTGGGGAGGGGCTTTTGGGGAGGGTGTCCCAAGGAGGGCTCTGCCCCTTCTGTAGAGAAGGGAAGGAGCAGTAACTGGGGCAGGGGGTGGGGCAGGGATCAGTCACCCTTCTTGATTTCATCAGATTTTCTTTCGTCAGCAGGTTAAAAATAAGGCTGGTGGTGGCTCAGGGATGCAGCAGGGCCATAACCCAGTGGGAGCAATCCCGAGAGTGTTGACCCTCACTCCTGCCTCCCTTCCCCACCTTGGACCCCTCACCACCCTGGAATAGCTGGCCTCGTTGCACAGGTGTCTCCATCAAGCTCTGATGGCTTTACTGCGCCAAAGCGGGGGCACACAGGAGGTACCCCTGACTCCTCTGCTCTGGCTGTTCCCCTATCTGGAATGTTCCTTTCCCTCCTTCCACCTCCCAGCCTTAAAGGGCCAGCTTCAGACCCACTTTGACTTCCAGATTTATTCAGTTAATGAAACTTCATGGAACGCCTGCTATATGTTAGGACTTTTCTGGGTGCTGTAGCTATGATAGCAAGCCAAGTATCTAAAAATCCCTTGTAGGGGGACTTCCCTGGTAGTCCAAGGACTAAAACTCCATGCTCCCAATACAGGGGGCCCGGGTTTGATCCCTGGTCCGGGAACTAAGATCCTGTCTGCCACAACTAAGACCTGGCACAGCCAAAGTAGATAAGTAATTAAGTGAAAGTCACTCAGTCATGTCTGACTCTTTTCAACCCCATGGACTATACAGTCCATAGAATTCTCCAGGCCAGAATACTGGAATGGGTAGCCTTTCCCTTCTCCAGGGGATCTTCCAAACCCAGGGATGGAACCCAGGTCTCCCACAGTGCAGGCGGATTCTTTACCAACTGAGCCACCAGGGAAGCCCAAAGAACATAAATAAAGATTTTTTAAAAATCCCTTGTAGAACTCACATTCTGTTGCAGAGGTCAGCAAATTAGGGCAACAGGCCATATCCAGCCTGTTTCTCTATCACCTGTGAGCTAAGAATGCTTTTTATATTTTTTAAAGCTGTGAAAAAAAAACCCAAATAGTAATTTTATGACACATGAAAATTATACAGAATTTAAATGTGTGTCCATATAAATAAAGTTTTATTGGAACAGAGTCACACGTATTTGTTTACTACTGTCTAGAGCTAAGCAGTTGCCGTAGAAGTCCATGACCTGCAAGGCCAAAAATATTTACCATCTGGTGCTTTACAGGAAAAGTTTGCCCACCTCTGTTCTAATGCATCCACTCAACAATGGTCTCTCCTACTATTCTAACTAATAATATCAGTCTACTATTAGTCGAGCTCTTTGTACGCAGCTCTGTGCTGTGGTCACATTTACACACATGACTTCAGAGAGGTGAAGTCACTTTCTCAAGGTCACACAGCTAGAAAGTGTATCTGCCCAAGCTCTTCCCCATTACACTGAGCTGGCGCTTTTCCTGGTACTAACTGGACCAGGTCCTCCGCATGCTGGTACTAGGGAAGGGAATAAATTAGATCCCGCAGGCACCTGAAAAGCTCCCAGCCTAATGCAGCTCCGCCAAGTCAACTGTGCAGCATCTCTGAAAACCAGCGGATGATGGGGTGGGGGCAGAGCAAAGCCGCTAAGCCACATGGCGGTGTAGCTAAGAGGGGACAGCTCTGGTAGGTCTTGGCTCTGCCCCTTATACTCTCAGGTAAGCCTGAGCCCCTTGAGCCCCAGTCTCCTCATCTGTACAATGGGGATAATAACAGCACTTATCCTGGAGAAATGGTATAAGGAGTATAAATGAATACACACTCATCAGAAGGGTTAAGGATACAAGCTCCAGTCCATCACATTCTGACTTTCGCTCTCTGGTCTCAGTTTCCTCAACAGGGAAATGGGGTTAATAACATTTACCTCACAAAACTACTGGGGGTCTGAAATGAGATCGCACAAGAGTGCTTAGCATAAACTGAGCACTTAACAAATATTAGCTATCATTAATGTTACAGTTTTGGTTATTCTTATAACAATGTTTGGGGATCCTCAGGTGGCTCAGTGGTAAAGAATTTGCCTGCGAGTGCAGGATACACAGGAGATTCAGGTTTGATCCCTGGGTTGGGAAGATCCAATGGAGGAGGGCATGGCAACCCACTCCAGTATTCTTGCGTGGAGAACCCCATGGACAGAGGAGCCTGCCGGGCTACAGTCCACAAAGAGTCGGACAGGACTGAAGTGACTGGGCACATAACAAAGTTTACCAGCCATTCCCTTCCCCAAATCTAAGGACTGCCAACAAATTCGGAGAAGGCAACGGCACCCCACTCCAGTACTCTTGCCTGGAAAAGCCCATGGGCAGAGGAGCCTAGTAGGCTGCAGTCCATGGGGTTGCCAAGAGTCGGACACGACTGAGCGACTTCCCTTTCACTTTTCACTTTCCTGCATTGGAGAAGGAAATGGCAACCCACTCCAGTGTTCTTGCCTGGAGAATCCCAGGGACGGGGGAGCCTGGTGGGCTGCCGTCTATGGGGTCGCACAGAGTCGGACACGACTGAAGCGACTTAGCAGCAGCAGCAGCAGCCAACAAATTGGTGTTTAAATAAGTATTCTGGTAGCAGGATATGTCATGTAAACTTTGTTTCAAAGTTCACCCACGTTGTAGCGTGTATAGTACTTCATCCCTTTCCATTGCCAATAGTGGTCCACCGTGTGTGTGGCTAAACCATATTTAGTTTATCTGTTCCTCAACTGAAGGACATCTGGAGTGTTTCCACTGTCTGGTTACTATGCATAATGCTACTATGGATATTCCTGTACAAGTTTGGGGATGGAGGTAGGTTTTCATTTCTCCTGGGTGCATACCTTAAGGTGTGGAATTGCTGGGTCATGTGGTAACTCTTTTTAAACTTTTGAGGAACTTCCAGACTGAGGAACTTCTGAACTGAGTGCACCATTGTACTTTCTTCTAGTAACATGAGGGTTCCAATCTCTCCACATCCTTGTCAACACTTATTATTAACCATTTTTAAATTTTAGTCACATAATGGTTTGTGAGGTTCATTTCATTGTACTTTTCATCTGCACTTCCCTGGTGGCTACTGATGTTGAGCGTGTTTTTAAACGTTTAATGACCATTTAGCTTATCTTCTTAGGAAAAAAATGTTTATATAGGTTCTTCACCTGTTTTCAATTTTTTTAAGTTGTAAAAGTTCTCAATATATTCTAGATACAAGTCCCTTATCAAATATAGGATTTGCAAACATTTTTCCCATTCTGTTGTCTTTTCAGTTCCTTGATGGTGTCCTTTGCAGCAGAGAAGCTCTCAAGCTTAATCATTTCCAATTTATCTATTTTTCCTTTTGTTGCATATACTGATGCTATCACATCTAAGAAGCTTTTGCCTAAGGTCACAAAAACTTACTACCATATTTTCTTCTCAGAGTTTTATAGTTCAGTTTTAACACTTAGATCTAGGAAGACTACTTCTAATTAGAAAAAAATGGGAAATAAACTAAGGGTTCATACTGCCCTAGGAGACAGGCACTACAACCATTTTACAGATGAAGAAACTGAGGCACAGTGAGGTTAAGTCACTTGGCCATTATTTTTATTGTGAACGTTACGCCAGAAGTGGCCCCTGCTCTGGAAGGATCTGGAGTCTAGTAGGAAAGACAAGACAAGGTGAAAAGTTTTGAGAACAAACATAAACAGAAGGTTACAGGGCAGGAGAAAGCCTATGTGGTGAGCTGTGTGTTCATAACGTGCATTTTCTTATTTTACTATCGCATATTATAAATATAAAAAAGATGTAATAGAGGACTTCCCTTGGCGGTCCAGTAGCTAAAACTCTGGGCTCTCAATGCAGGGGGCCTGGGGTTCGATCTCCAGTCAGGGAACTGGGTCCCACATGCCCCAGTGAAGACCTGGTGTAGCCAAATAAATAATTTTTTAAAAGATATAGTATAATATGGCTTCATCAGCACAAAAAAAATATGAAAAATAAACAGATTTTTTAAATATTTTGGTATTTGAGGTGGTTAAGAGCAGTTTTTTTCACAGTGGGTGACATAAATTCTCTGTACTTTGATTTTTTTTTCATCTGTAAAGTGGGGATATGAATAGCCCCTGCCTCAAAGAGTTGTAGAATTACCGTACATAAAGTATTTAGAATAGAACCTGGCACATAGAAAGCTCTATGCAAGTGTTTTAAAATTTGAAAAAGTTGATTTGTTTTAGTTGAAGTGGAGGGGCATGGGTTTTGAGTCTGGGGGGGCTGTGCCACCCCCCAAGAGCTTAAGCAGAACCTCCCCACCTTGGAAGCCCAGACTGAAATCCCCAGGCCGTGGTGGTGAACTCTTCCAGATTATGTTTTACAAAGACCTTTCTCCTCTTTTTGAAAAAGAATCACCAGCCCCAGCTGGGAAAACTTCACCATGTGTGAGTGGGTATGTGACACCCCTTCCCATCCTCCAGTCTCTATGCAGGAGGCAGAGTGACAAGCTGCTATTTACTAAGTGCTAACTATGTGCCAGACCCTTGACCTATGTGGTCAGCTGAATAATGGCCACAGGGATATCCAGGTCCTAAATCCCTGGAACCAGTGAATGTTACCTTGTACGGCAAAAGGAGCTTTGCAGATGTGATTAAATTGAAGATCCTGAGATGCAAGAATTATCCTGGGTTAGACAAGCAGGCCCTAGATGTAACCACGCATGTCCTTATAAGAGGGAGGCAGGAGCAGATGTGACCACAGGAGAGGAGAAGATGATATGATGATGGAAACTGAGATGAGAGTGATGCCCTTTGAAGATGTAGGATGGGGCCACAAGCCAAGGAATGGCAGCGGCCACTAAGAAGCTAAAAAATCAAGGAATTGGATTCTCCTGCCAGAATCCTCAAAAGGAACCAGTCCTGTCATCACCTTGGCGTTAGCCCACTGAGACCGATCTCAGACTTCTGACTTCCAGAACAGTAAGAGAGTAAGTCTGTGCTGCTTTAAGCCCCCAAGTTAGTGGTAATTTGCTACAGAAGCAACGGGAAACTGCAGAAACCTGTGTGATCTCATGCTATCCTCAAGGCAACTCACCGTGCAGAAGAAAGGAAAGCTCAGGAAATTATTTGCCCATCGCTCACTGCCAGGTGGCACTAGTGGTAAAGAACTGGCCTGCCACTGCAGGAGACGTGAGACGTGGGTTCGATCTCTGGGTCGGGAAGATCCCCTGGAAGAGGGCATGGCAACCCACTCCAGTATTCTTGCCTGGAGAATCCCATGGACAGAGGAGACTGGTGGGCTACAACCCACAGGGTCCACAAAGAGTCAGACACGACTGAAGCAACCTAGCACAATCACTCACACATAGCTAGTGAGATCCAGAGCCGGCTGGAACACGATTCCAGGTCTGTCTGGTACCAGAGCATCTGCTGCACACTGCAGTTAAGCCAGAAGAGCCCAGCAGCTGGAACTGGCCACAGCTATGCTGCTTCCCCCAGGGGCCTGGGCATCCCTACCATGCATCCTGCCTGCCTGAGAGTCCAGAGCTAGTGGTTACCAGCAGGGACACCGTCAAGTTCCCCAGTGAAAGGCTAGTCCTTTGGAAACTGGGATCGCCTGGTTGACTACATATGACTGAGGTCTGGTTATGCTATGGCAGCCAGTGAACGGACAGAGAGGGGACATGAGGCCTTGGTCCCCCTCCCCACATGGGACTGGGCTCTACAGTCCAATCTGAAGCCCAGCTCTCAGCAGTGAGGCTTTTTCTGCATGAGTTGGCTGTACAGAGAAGCTTCCTTTTTAAAAATTCTGTGCCAGGGACTTCCCTGGTGGTCCAGTGGCTAAGACCCTGCACTCCCAATGCAAGGGGCCCAGGTTCACTCCCTGGTCAGGGAACTAGACCCCACATGCCGCAACTAAGTTCACATGCTGCAACAAAGATTGAACATCCCACGGGCCACGACTACAACCCTGGGCAGCCAAATATGAAAACAAATATTTTAAAAACGAAAATCCTATGCCAGATTTTAAAATCACATTTTATGAACTATGAGAACAGTAATATCGAAGCAACAGCACTGTGAACCCACTGTGCTAAAACAATGGCTGTGTTAGCTTTTGAGCCTTCTTTTGAGCCTTTTATGAACAACTGTTAATCGTAAAGCCCACAGTTTAAGAGCATGGAATCTGAAATCACACTACCGAGGTCTGAATCCCTGAGTCAGACATTAGCTGTGTGGCCTGGGCAAATCACTTAACCTCTCTGTGCATCCATTTCTTCTTCTGAAAAGTGAGCATGGTAAGAAGATTTTTCAGATGGCTCCTGGTGTTCACACCTTTATGGGATTCAGCCCCCACGCCCCCCACCACGGAGTATGGGCTAAACTCAGTGACAGGCTTCTAACTAAAAGACCATGACAACGGTGATGTCACTTCCATGACTAGTTTACAAAAGACGGCGACTTTGCTTTTGATAACAGACTCTTGCTGGCCTTGCTGAAGCAAGCTGCCATGCTGGGGAAGCTTTCATAGCAAGGAATTGAAGACAGCCTCCCACCAACATCAGTGAGAAGCCAAGGGCCTCAGTTCAAACGCCCACAAGAAACTGCATCCTCCTACAAACAAGTGCATGACGGTAGAGTGGATCCATCCCCAGTGGGGCCTTCAGATGGGACTACAGCCCCGACCAACAGCAGCCTCGTGGGAGACCCTGAGCCAAAGGGCCCAGCTGAGCTGTGTCCTGATACCAAACCCACAGAAACTGTGAGATAAGAAATGTGTGCTGTTTCGTGCTGCTATGTTTGGGCATAAGTGATTATCCAGGGATAGACAACTAATACAATTGGGATCATAATACCTACTTCATAGGGTTGTTATGAAAATTAAGGGAATTAATACACAGAAAGGGCTTAGAACACTGTCTTGCATGCAGTGTTTACCATAGTAGTGTTCTGGCAGCATGAAAGTGTTAGTTTTCACTATTATACATTTCTTACTTACATAATTTTTCATGTTTCCACATATTCATGTTTATCATTTCAAACCCCTTAACCTTTCTTCTTTTGAAATTTAACATCTACCTATTTTTAAAACATGTATTTACTTAAGCATTTGGCTGCACCGGGTCTTAGTTGCAGCATGCAGGATCTAGTTCCCTGACCAGGTGTTGAACCTGATACCAATCTGCATTGGCAGCACAGAGCCTTAGCCACTGGACCACCAGGGAAGTCCCAACATCCATGTATTTTTGTGCTAGTGATTCTTCTTCTGGGAATCCGACCAACTGACATACTCAAACTGTGCAAAATGACACCCATACAAGGGTATTTACTACAATCCTGTTTGTAATAACAAAATACTGGAAATGAAGCCAAAGCAAGAAGGGGGAACTAGTTGATTACATTATGGTATAATCAATACTTGTTGAGTACCTACTATGTGTCAACACTGTGCTTAGATGTTTGCATGTATTATTTCATTTAACCCTCATAATATTCTCTAAAGTAGACATCACTATCAATTCCCATTTTACAAGTAAGAAAACTAAGGATGACAGGGTTAGGTAACCTGTCCAACTCACACAGTCAATAAAGGAGGAAAGCCAAGAATTTCAGTGTGTTTAACACCAAAATAAGACAAAGCATGTGTTAGTGTTGGAGTCAGACAACCTGGTTTCAAATCCCAGCTCCTTCACATCCAAATTGTATGACTTTTGCCAAGTCATGGAACCTCTCGAAGTCTCAGTTTCGCCATCTGTAACTCAAGTTAATCACTTTGCTGACAAGAGTCTTTATAGTCAAAGCTATGATTTTCCCAGTAGTCATGTACAGATATGAGAGTTGGACCATAAAGAAGGCTGAGTGCCAAAGAATTGATGCTTTTGAACTGTGCTGCTAGAGAAGAATCTTGAGAGTCCCTTGGACTGTAAGGAGATAAATCAATCAATCTTAAAGGAAAACAACCCTGAATATTCATTGGAAGGACTGATGCTGAAGCTGAAGTTCCAATACTCTGGCCACCTGATAAGAAGAGCCAACTCATAGGAAAAGACTCCTAGGAAAGACTGAGGGCCATAGGAGAAGGGGGAGACAGAGGATGAGATGGTAAGACAGCATCACCGACTCAGTGGACAAGAATCCGAGCAAATCTGCTGCTGCTGCTGCTAAGTCGCTTCAGTCGTGTCCAACTCTATGCGACCCCATAGACGGCAGCCCACGAGGCTCCCCCGTCCCTGGGATTCTCCAGGCCAGAACACTGGAGTGGGGTGCCATTTAACTCTATGAGATGGTAAAGGACAGGGAGCCTTGTGCGCTGCATGCAGTCCACGGGGTGGCAAAGAGTCAGACACAACAAGTGAACAACAACAACTCAGGTTAGTAACTGCGCTTAGCTATCACTAGAACTCTACCCTGAGGATCAAGTGAACTGTGACATGTGAAGTGTGACAAGCATTTACTAAGCGCCTACTGCATGCCATGTCCTGGGCTAGATCTAGGGGCACAACAAAGAACAGAAGAAATTTACCTCCTAGAACTGACAGACTAGCCAAGCATGCGCACAGTGGAACCCCATAAATGGCAGCTGCTACTATTAGAGTGATTCTTCTTCCCCAGGGTTGGTCTTGCCACCTGGGTCTACTGGTGACCTGGGTTTGGGTGTTTTCTGCTTCCCTCACTCGCCCCCCCCCCACCGCCTCGGCTCACCCCCACCACCCTCACCACCACCCCCAACCCCAGTGAGCCAGCCAGCAATGGCATCCCACAAGGCTCGAGTCAGCAGACATCTGCCTAAATAAGGACAAGGCGCCCAGGAGAGCTCTCTGCGAGCCGGAGGAATGTGACAGCTGAGCCCGCCCGCCCGGCACCCTCCCCCGCCTCCGGCCCCTCCCCAGGTGTGGCATTCCAGTTTTTCCCAGAGCAGCCCCCGAAGTCCCCAACACCCCCTCCCCCCGGCCCAGGCCGCTCTGATAACTGCTAAGGAGCCTTCCGGAGGAATTCCAGGCAGCTCCATCTGCTCCTGGGGGCTGGCATCCCGGCTGCCACACGGAGAAGAAGAAACTGCAGGGAGGGGCCAACCCAGACCCAACCCTGGAAAATTGCATCCCTTGGTTCGAAAAGCATTTCCAGAGATATTCTTTCGCCTCGGGCACTGTGTCAGGTGTGAGAGCTCCAGCGGAGATTCTGACCATGCTGCTGTCTCCCCATCCCCACACCAGGCCCCAGCACTCACACCTGCTCCTGGTGGGGTGGGGGAAGGCAGACACAGCTAGTCCAGAGCATGGGGCCAGGGACAATGTCTTCGAGAAGTTCTTGCTGAGGCAGGGGTTGATCAGGGGAACTCTGGCACCAGATGACTGGAGTTCCCATACTAGCCCTGCTTCTACCTAGCTGTGTGACCTTGAACAAGTTACCTAACCACTCTAGGCTTTCATTTCCCCATCTGTGAAATGGGAGAATAACAACAGCCACCTCAGAGTTGGGAGGACTAAGTACACTGGTTTTGCAAAGTGCTCAGAGCAGCAAGGAGGAGGTCGTATCCTCAGGATCTGTTCAGGATGACCGACTGGAGGGCCTACCATTTAAACCAGGGTGCCTGAGGGTGAAAGCAGGAGCTGTTTATAAGTATACCCTGCGTGATCCAAGGCAATCTCGGGCACACGAGGCCATGTGGTCATCCCAGACTTGACCACAACTAAGGTGCCAACTGTCACCGACAGCGACTATATGTCATCTTTGTAAGCCAGCCCTGCAAGAGGTGAACAGCATACCCAGCACACTGATCTGACCTTCAGATTTCCCAGGAGGAAGACATGTAAAACCAAAATTTGAGCTAGAGTCAAAGAAAAACATAAAGGATTTCAATGCATTAGTTAACAGATATCTATTGAGCTTTTTATGTAGGTCCATGCCTGGGCCCTGGGGTGAAGGGGGAGGAGAAAGAAGTGTCAGAAGAAGCAAAATAAAGAAGTAAAGGATTCCATTCCCAGTGACCAGCCATAGTTGGTCAGATAATAAGAGAGGATTTGAGGACAGGATTCAAGACAGAAAAGACACCATCAGGGAGGGGTCAGGTCAAGGGTGGGCCAAGGATGTAACCATGAGAACAGATCAAATGCAGAGCAAAGGCAGAGAGGTGGGCAGGAAAAGGACCTCAGGCTTGGGAAGGGTGTGTCACGATGGCTAAGAACCAGGTCTTGGACCAGAATTGAGGGTCCAAGTTTCATCTCCACCCCTAACACGCTGGCTCACCCCTGACAACTCACACAATCTACATCGCCTCACTTTCCACAGCAATAAAATGGAGCAAACAATACCTTCGCCCTTCAGGGTTGCCCGAATACCAAATGAGATGATGCCTGTGAAATTCCATTCAGTTCACAGGCAGGTTGCAAACGGAGAACACGTGCTCTACAAGGAAGGGGTTTTGTCTGTTTTGTTCACTGATGAATCCCCAGCACCAAAAACAGGACCTGGCCCACAGTGAGTGCTTAATAAAAATTTGTTGACTGAATAAACAGCAGCCATTATAAATATTATTATCATAATTATTATGCAGTAATAGGCCTGGCTGAGCTGGAGCAGAGGAAAACAAAGGAGCTTTTTTACAGATGAGGAAACAGGCTGAGACAGGTGAAAGGATTTGCCTGAGGTTATACTCCTAGTAAGTCACAGAGCAGGATCTGGGTTCCCAGCCAGGGTCTTCAACCCCAACTCCTCTGTCCTCCTTGCCTGCCTATTTTTCGCCTGTCTTCTATAAGCATTCCCTAGGTGCCTACTAAGTGCAGGCATCTGACAACATAACGGGGATAAAAAGAAACTTAAAACCAGAATTCTGGCCGTAAGGATCTTATAGACCTGTAAAGAAAATCTACAGGAAAATAATCTAGCTGAGAAAATTCAGGGTTTTTTTTAAGGTTTTTTTTTTTTAATATGGACTATTTTCTTTCAAGTCTTTATTGAATTGTTACATTATGGCTTTTGTTTCATGGTTGGTTTTCTGGCTGCCAAGCATGTAGGATCTTTAGCTCCCTCATCAGGGATGGAACCTGCACTCCCTGTATTGAAAGACAAAGTCTTAAACACTGGACCACCAGGAAGTTCCAAGTTCAGGCTTTTGAAAACAGGGAGCCCAGAAGAGGAAGAGACATGGTAAACTTGCCTGCAGATGAGAGCTCTGACCTACAGCCTGAAACAGAGAAGAAATGGAGAAATCAAGCCTGGTACTAAGCATGTACTGGAGGTGACCTAGGCAAGCTCTGGACAGAACACTGGTAGCTTGAGTTCAGCCATAGCCATCTTTACACCATGGAAACTGGCAAACTCCAAGAAGCAGAGTTCTCCAACTCCGTCCCCCACCCGCCAGCCCCTCCAAGAGCTACTTAATCAGCACACTACTTCTCAGAATAGACATGAACTAGAAAAAAGTTAACAGTCTCAGCAGACTCAAATTATGTCTTACCTTCTACCTGGACAATCCCCTGCCCCCCATCCTTTTGAAAAACAGGTTATTAGCTCTCTTGACAAAAAGCACTTAAATTTGCCATCTCCAAGCACAAAATCTCCCCTCCCTCCTTATCACAGGACAATTTCTGAGTGGGTCTCAGGCGGCGTCAGCATATAAAACCTGCAATTTGCTCTGTGAGTGAGCTGGGGAAGCGAAGGGGATCCCTCCAGGCTGTATATAGGCATCCTTTCTTCTCCCTGCGTGTAGTCCTGGGAAAATGACAAAGTCTTATTTTCAGTTCTGAGTCTTGTTTCCATGTCCATGTGAGCTGGTCAGACGGAAAAGAAAGAAGGGAAGAAAGGGTGGTCTAAACAGAGGGAAGTGCACGAGTCAAGGCAAAGAAAGGTGTGTTTAAAACACACACATGGTTTTCATGAAACGTTTAAAAGTAACCTGACAATGTCACTTCACCAAACTGCTTTCCTCTGCTTCCTAAGCACAAGCCTGGACTATTTCCCAGCCTCCTTTGCAGGGAAGTGTGGCCACGACCAGAAGCTGGCCAATGGAACGTGAGAACACATGATGCGCCCTACTTCCTGGCCAATAAGAACCTTCCACTGCCTCTTTCAATGCGTTTTTCCTTTTCATTGGCTTGACGCAGAGAGCGTGATGATCTTGGAAGCCACGTGTGGAAGACAGCAGAGCCACAAGATGGGAGGAGACCGGGTCTTTGAATCATTGCGTGGAACACAGCTGCCCACTGATAAGAGTACCCATTTTGGATCCTACATGAGTGAAAAATAAACTTGTGCTGTATGTGTTCTTTGTCTGTGTGTTTGCTGGTTTCCTACAAACGGAGGGATAGAAGCAGATGAGGAAAGACGACAAAGGGACTCCTGTGCATCTTCTCTCCAGCCTGGGGGAGAGGGGGCTTCTGTTCCAGGGCTCCCGCAGCGAGTCTCAGCCAGGAGGTAAACTGTTCGCCACCGCAGGCCAGAGTGAGAGCAGAACACCACCTCTTCTTGGACAAGATTCAGGAAGGCACCGTTAGTCTGAATGCCCATCCCTCTTTCAAAAGAGCCCCACAGGCTCATTAATGAGTCGGTCACTGCAGAGCATTTAATGAACGTCTACCGTGTATAATGCCTAAGCTTGGGCTCCTCCCGTCCACAACTCCAGAGTCCAGTTGCCCTTCTAAAGACCGGCTTTCCCTCCCTTTCAGGCTCTGGAAAGAGGGAGAGGAGAAATCTTTCAGGCCAATGACTCAAAAGCTTACTACTGACAGGACCAAAAATGATAGGTGGTACCAGGACATTCATCGGATAATACTGGTCCTTTAAAATTAAAAGTCAACCATTCTGACTTCTTCAATAAGAAAGTCTCATTTCATGCTTATATATCTTTTTTCCCCCCTTGGTAAATATTTATTTATTTGGAGGCACCAGATCTTATTTGCCAAATCTTCCATCTTTAGTTGTAGCATGCAGGATCTTTTTTTTAGTTACAGCATGTGGGATCAAGTTCCCTTAGGGATCAAACCCAGGTCCCCTGCATTGGGTCATGGAGTCTTAGCCACTGGACCACCAGGGAAGTCCCTTATATATTCTTAATGAGTCTTATATTCCATTTTTTAACAGAGAGAGACCAGAGCAGCAAGTAGCCTTGATCTGAGCTCTTAGTAGGCAGCCCTACTGCAGACGGTTGAATGATCTTTAGCTTCACTGTATTTTTTTCTTTTTCTTGTGTAGTGTGTGGTTCTAGTGTTCTTGTGGTATTATTTGTTTTTGTTTTTTCCCACTAACTCCTCTTTATGTAACACTGGATTTCTATTTATGGTAATGATCTAAAGATCCTTTATAAAAATAAGTTTTAGAAGGGGGCACGGGTTCGATGCCCGGTCCGGAAAGATTCCACATGCTACTAAGCAACTGAGCCCATGCTCTAGAGCCTTTGAGCCACAACTACTGAGCCACATGATGCAATTACTGAAACCACACACTCCAGGGTCCACGAGCCACAACTAAAGAGCCCCTGTGCCGCAACTACCAAAGCCCTTTCACCTAGAGCCTATGCTCCACAGCAAGAGAAGCCACCAAAATGAGAAGCCCACACATGACGGTGAAGAACAGTCCCCAGGCGTCACAACCAGAGAAAGCCCACGTGAGGCTACGAAGATCCGGCACAACCGAAGATAGATAGATAAACAAAGTAGTGTGCACATGTCCAAAAAAATTAAATAAATTTAGGCTTAGGAAGGTTAAGTGGTTTTTTTTTTTTTTTTTAATAGTAAAGAAATGGCAACCCAAAGGGTATATATGGCCATGGTTCAGCTTGGGAAGGTACATCAGTGAACGACATCTGGGAAACTCCGGCTTACCCGCCAGGGTCACACCTCTGGGCCTTTGCTCATGCTGGTCCCGCTGCCTGCTCTTCCATGCGGACCTCGCTAAGCTCCTGTGGCCTTGGTCTGGGCTGAAGTCATCTCCCAGAGAAGCTATGGTAACAATGTACACGTGGTCGGGCACGGGAAAGGCCAAGCCAAACAGGCAAATCTGGGCGGCTGTTTTTCCCCAAAACAAGGAAAGGATAGTTCAGCAGCCTAGGACATGGAGACCAGTGGGAAGAAGGGAGTTGCCCAGGGTCATTCAGCAGGTTGCAGCAGAGGCCGTCTCACCCTCACACAATATGGATGGGAGGACAGAATAGCACCACCACTATAGAGACTTTGGCCGGTAACTGTATTTGGAGAAATTTATTCTAAACATATACTGATCCACAGGTGAAATGATGAATGTACAGCTTTATCTCGCAGAGCAAAATTCTGGAAATTACCTAAACAATCCCTGCAACAACAGGGGCTTGATTCAACAAACGATGATTCAGCTATTCAGTGAAATACTATGCAGGAGTTAAAGCAGATAAAGTTCTTTATTTAGAAAGATCAGGAAAGCTCTCTGATATATAAACACAGCAAAGAGAAAAAGGCAAGGTTCAGGGCTTCCCTGGTGGCTCAGTGGTAAAGAATCTACCTGCCCATGCAGGAGACACGGGTTCGACCTCCGATCCAGGAAGATCCCACGTGCCGCGGAGCATGGGCCTGTGACCTGCAACCAACGAGCCTGTGCTCTAGAGCCCCGGGAACTGCAACTACTGAGCTCCTGAGCTGCAACTGCTGAAGCCCCACGCCCTGAAGCCTGTGCTCTGCAACGGAGAAGCCACCTCGATGAGAAGCCTGCGCCCGCAACCAGAGAGTAGTCCCCACTTGCCATAACTACAGAAAAACCCGAGTGACATCGAGGACCGAGCACAACCAAAAATAAATAAATGAATAAATAAATAAAATTATATTAAACAGAAGAAAAGGTTCAGACAAATATGTATAATATGCTGCCTTTGGGGGCAGAGAGAGCAAAACAGAAACCTACAGGTTTGCTCATATTAGATGGCACGATGGGACACTGCCATTTTGCAAGTCAAATGACATTCCACCTTAATAGAGTAACTCTGGAAGGAAAAGAAAAAACGGCAAATAACAGTTGACCAGGGAGTGTGGAGCAAGCAACCAGAGGACAAGGGAAGAAGAGAGACTTTACATTTTTGTCTAAACGTGGGGTTTTGAACCACATGATTGTACAACCGATTAAAAATATAAAAGAATGAATAATTAGGGCTCCAGGGCCAACTTTTCTGGCACGGAGTGCTTGTGTCTATATCCACGCCAGAGGGGATGCTCAGGGAAGAACTATGTACATCTGACACCCGGTGGGGGTGGGGGCTGTCCCAGGGGAGCCTCTGACAAATTCCCACCTACAGGACTTGCTCAGTGACATTTCTGAGCCTACCTGCTGGGTTAGAGCTCAGGGGCCCCCAGCCTTGGCCAGGCTTCTGGCAAGGCTGCCGCCAGTCCTGTGGGGTCACGGGGTTGGCAGCAGGCTGCCGTGACCTTGGGGTGATAGCCCTTTCCCAGATAGGGTTGCACGGAGCGAGGGCTGATGGGAAGAGCACTGGGGCAGTCACGCGATCGCCCTTACCAGGGATGTGGCTTGGCCAAACATGGCTTTAGAGAGATGGATCCCCAACGCAGCCCCTCCCCAGACTGTGGTCCCACTCCACACCCCTCCTGGAGTCGGGAGGAGAACGGCTGTCCCCAGTCTGGACTGCTCTCTGGTTCCTCATTCAACAACACCCAAAGGAATCACTGAAGAAGCAGCACAGGTATAATAATAATGAATGACAAGTGCCACTGCTGAGTGATACCTGTGTGCCAGGCACTGGGGCCAGGGTGCATGCGTGCTCAGACTCCTCAGTCGTGCCCAGCTCTTTGCGACCCCAGGGACTGTGGCCCGCCAGGCTCCTCTGCCCATGGGGATTCTCCAGGCAAGAATACTAGCGTGGGTTGCCGTGCCCTCCCCCAGGGGACCTTCCCAGTGCAGGGATCCAACCTGCATCTCTTATGTCTCCTGCACTGGCAGGCAGGTTCTTTACCACTAGTGGCTAGTACTTGACATCAACCATCTCATTTTAGCCTCACAATGCCCTCATTGGGAAGTTGCCACCATACCACAAGGCCCGGGAAACTGAAGCTCAAGAAGAGTGACCTGTTGAATGAAGCAGTGTCATCTGACCCCCAAATCCGTGCTCCTGATCACTAAAGGATGTCTTGTGCCTCTGTTTCTCCATCTGGGAAAGTGGAAAAAGCAACAGGGCTTGTAAACAGGGGCTGAGGAAAGGGGTTGGAGATGTTTAGACCAGAGAAGACTCTCGAAGGGATTAAGATAACAATCTTTGCATCTCCCCAGGGATGTCCAGGGCAGGCATTGCTAATCGCTCACCAAATATCCATTCTTCCCCTTCTTGCCTCCTAACAGAAGTGTAACCTTGCTCAGGGAAGCAATGCGTCCGGCTAAAAATATTCACCTTCCCAGATCCCTTGCATTCAGGGAAGGCCACGAGACCCACTCTGCAGAAGATGTGAGTCCCCGGTGGGCTTCTTTCTCCATCAAGGGACACTGGTGCACTCTGCCCCTGGATATGAATGTGAAGCTAGGGGTGCCATGGCCACCTCTGAGTACAAGGCCAGAAACCACCTTCTAAGGAGAGCAGGATGGAAAGACAGGGAGTTGGGCCCCCAGGGTGTCTTGGAGCTGCCACGTCAGCCTTGCACTGTCTTTCTGGTCTTCTGGGAGAAGATAAATTGAGCGCTTAAGACAAGTACTGCTACCCGCAGCTGAACACGTTTCTAACCCACACAGTCCCCAAGGGCAGGACTGGGACCCATGAACTGAAGTGACAGAGAAGCAGAGCATTCTCCTGGTTTGATCCAATCTTAAAGCCAAGGCTGTCCAAAGTTGGTCTGGACTGGCTCAAGAGGAGTGAGTTTCCTCCACCTGGAGACACAAAGGCAGTGACCGAAGGGCCGTTTGGCAAGGATGATGGGCAAGGCATTCTGACATTGCCTGGGGCTGGACCAAATTGCATGCTTTAATCATACCCACTTTGAGAGGTGAAGAAAGGACCCCAGGATGTGTGCCCAGCCATGTATGGGCCAGGTCGCTGCCCTGCGATGACCTGAAAGGCCCCACCCAGGCTGTGTCTACACTTTCAACAATGAGGGCAACTATCTACATCTGTGCTGTCCTGCCCGGTAGCCAGGGGGCCCTTGACATGCGGCTACTGAGATTGAGGAATGGCACTTTCATTTCAATGTATTGCCATTTGAATTGCCACACATGCAAGAACAGGGACACAGACATCGAGAACGAGAAGGGGCTTGTGGACACAGCAGGGGAGGAGGCGGAGCACAAACTGGGAGAGCAGCAGTGACTTACGCACACTGCTGCGTTCAGTCGCGTCTGACTCTGCGACCAGGGTCTGCAGCCCGCCAGGCTCCTCTGTCCATGGGGTTCTCCAGGCAAGAACACTGGAGTGGGTTGCCACTTTCTTCTCCAGGGGATCTTCCCAACCCAGGAATCGAACCCAGGTCTCCTGCATTGCAGGCAGATTCTTTACCCTCTGAGCCACCAGGGAAGCCCATATATATATATGTATATATACACATTAGCATGTGTAAGATCGAGAGCTAGTGGGAAGTTGCTGTATAACACAGGGAGCTCAGCTTCGTGCTCTGCGATGACTTAGAGGGACGGGATTCGGGCGGTGGTGGAAGAGAGGCTCAAAAGAGAGCGGCTGTGTGTGTGTGTTGTGTGAGGGAGGGCATGTATGTATACAAGATCAGCATGCATGTATAGCTGATCCCTGGTAGCTCAGCTGGTAAAGAATCTGCCTGCAATGCAGGAGACCCTGGTTTAATTCCTGGGTTGGAAGATTCCCTTGGTGAAGGGATAGGCTACCCACTCCAGTATTCTTGGGCTTCCCTGGTGGCTCAGAGAGTAAAGAATTTGCCTGCAATGCGGGAGACCTGGGTCGGATCCCTGGTTTGGGAAGATCTCCTGAAGGACAGCATGGCCATCCACTCCGGTATTCTTGCCTGGAGAATCCCATGGACAGAGGAGACTGGTGGGTCCATAGGGTCACAAAGATCAGACACAGCTGATGTGACTTAGCACATAGCTGATTCATGCTGTTGCACAGCAGAAACTAACACAACACTGTAAAGCAATTATCCTCAAATTAATAATAAATGAGTAAATTGCCACACGCAGCTAACAGCCCCCACATTGGCAGAGTGACCTGTCCCCACCTCACCCCTGCACTTCCCCAGCCTCTTATACTATGGTTTTCTCTCGCTCCACATCAGTCACGCTGGTCTCCTTGCTGCTTTTAGAACATTCCAGGTACTTCCTAGCTCTGTCCTCTGCTGGGATGCTCTCCCCTCAGGTACTCCATTGGCTAATTGGTTCAACTCCTTCATGTCACATATTTAGAAAGGCAACTTGCCCCCTCCCACACGCTCTAAAATTTATTTATTGTCTGCTGTGCTGTCTCCCCAGCTAGAATGTAACTCCATGCAGGCCAGGATCTTGAGGTTTTCCTCCCTAAGCATCTACAACACTTCCTAGCACACAGTAGGTTGTTGTTCAGTCACTAAGTCACATCCGACTCTTTGAGACCCTGTAGACTGCAGCACACCAGGCTTCCCTGTCCTTCACCAACTCCCTGAGTTTGCTCAAACTCATATCCATTGAGTCAGTGAGGCCATCCAACCATCTCATCCTCTGTCGCCCCTCAGTGCTTCCTAGCATCACAGTCTCTTCCAATGAGTCAGCTCTTCGCATCAGGTGGCCAAAGTATTGGAGCTGCAGCTTCAGCTTCAGCATCAGTCCTTCCAATGAATATTCAGAACTGATTTCCTTCAGGATGGACTGGCTTGATCTCCTTGAAGTCCAAGGGACTCTTAAGAGTCTTCCCCAGCACCACAGTTCAAAACATCAATTCTTCAGTGCTCAGCCTGTTTTAAGGTCCTACTCTCACATCTGTACATGACTACTTGAAAAACCATACATAGCTTTGACTATACAGACCTTTGTTGGCAAACTGATGCCTCTGCTTTTCAATACTGATTTGTTGGATTTGATTAAAAGCTTAACTGAGTCAAATGGAGGGTGCTTCCATTTATGAGCTGTTGGAGACCTACCTATCAGTCAGTCAACAAGGCTTCCTGAGCCTCACTAAGTGCTGGGTGTTGTGCCGTTTGCTGGGACCTGGCACTGAACAAAGCCAACGAGGGTCCCCATGCTCTGGGAATGGACAAAGCAGCAGGGAAGACAGAATGAGTTGGGACAATGGCGGGGGTGGCAGCTGAGGCCGGGGCACCCAGGAAACATGTAACAGGGAACCCAGACTAGGAAAGAGCTCAGGGCTCCCCTGAGGAAGAAACAAGTGAGCTGGGTGAGGTCTGATACATGCGAAGGTGTTAGCAAGACCAAGAGTAAAGGAAAAGCATTTTAGGTACATGGAACAGAATGTGCAAAGGACCAAGGGCAGGAAAGAGCATGGCCCTTTGGAGGAACTGAGGCTGGAGGTGAGTGACGGGGAGAGTGGTGTGAGATGGGGCTCGTGGGGGTGAGCTTGAGCCAGAAAGGAAGGGTCTTGGGGGCCAAAGCAAGGAATCTGAAATTTCTCCAAAGGGCAGACACCCATGATGCCCACATCACACCCCCTCAGTCTAACTCCCAGTTTCATTGACAGCTTTTTGGGACAGCTCCACACACAGAAGGATGCCTCTGGCATGGCCAGGGTCCCATCCAGGCTTTCTGCCCAGAGCCTGCTCTTGATGCTGCAGGAGGGAGGCCCGTTCAACCCCAAATGCAAGCACACCCGAAAGGACAGGGGATTTATGCCCCAGAGAAATCTGCCATGAATGGAGACTGGAGGCAGAGGATAAGGCTTTGCCCACTTACCCTCCCCCCCATTCTCCAGGGGCACAGTCTCAGGAGTGTTCTGTACTGAATTCCCCATCCAACGCAGGTCCTGTGGCTGCCACCACGCCTCCATGACTCACATTTATATTCGCTTTTCCTTCTTCTCTGTCTTTCTCTACCCACCCACTTCCTCTCACCTCTTCCTTCCTAGCATCACTTCCCAAATCCACTTCCTGCACCCAAATCCAGTTCCAGGCTCTGCTTTCAGGGGAAACCAAACTGAAGACTCCGTGAAAGTTTTGCTCATGAGAATGATACGTATGGTCAGGCTTACATTTTATTTACTTTTTTTACTTTTTGGCGCCACCACAGTGCATGCCAGATCTTAGTTCCCCAAACAGGGATCGAACCTGTACACCTTGCAGTGGCAGCCTGGAGTTTTTGACCACTGGACCACCAGGGACGTCCTCAGGTCTACATTTTAAAATCTCACTCCAGCTACTGAGCAGAGTCTAGGGCAGGAAGAAGACTGAAGAGCTGATGAAGAGCCCTTACAGTGGTGCAGTGAGAGGCTCTCGTGGCCAGTTTGAGGCTGTAGACTCCAAGGGGCCCTTGGCTGCCCCGCAGGCCGAGAAGCTCAGCAGCAAGGCAGGGTGATGGACCCTTGACCCCAGCCTGCCTATCTGTGAGAACCAGGCTCGCCAATTTCCATCCTGCAAGCCCGCCCTGGCTCTGGAGACCTGTGGCAAAAAGATGCTATTTTTAGAGAGCTGGGTGTTTACTTGAAGGATTTGAAGACTGGGCTTTATTTTTAACTGCTCTCCCAATGGCAAGGACCCACTGGTGTGGACTTAGGAAGTCAAGTGGAAGTTGGATTGGGCTTTGGAAACCCAGGGGAGTGAAACAGCCTGCGCTTGGGGAAGGATGAAGCTTGGAGGAAATGCCAGCTTGCCTCTCTGAGTTCCACTCGCCTGACTCTCTGGGTAAGAAGGAAGATGATAAAGCTGGCTGGGGCCTCTCCTTACCAAACACTGAGACTGCATAAAGTCCTCTACACACATCATCTCATTTAGTCCTCATCACAACGTGGGAGGCCAGGCTGTTAACTGTTCCCATGCTGCAGATGAGGAAAGTGAGGCTCAGGAAGGACAAAGGACATAATGTCTGCAAGAAACAGAGTGGGGGACTTCCCTGGTGGTCCAGTGGTTAAGAATCTGCCTTGCAATGCAGGGGATGCTGGTTCAATCCCTGGTCAGGGAACGAAGATCCCACATCGGGTAATTAAGAACCCACATGCTGTGGGGCAACTAAGCCCTCGTGCCACAGTGAAGACCCAGCACAGCCAAGAAAAAGAAACAGAGCGGGATTCAAACCTCCATTTCTTCACCTCCCCAGGCTTTCAACTGCTCTGCCATACAGAAGGATGGCTGGCCAGGCACCAAGATCAAGGCACGGAATAGCAGACTGGCAGGATAGTAACCTGAAATGTTAGCACTCAAAGACTTTTTGTTCCAACAGTGCTTAGGAGGGTAGAGTCCAGATCAGAAAATCTGAAGCCTTGTAGTATCAGTTACTTGGGGACTTTAGGCTAGTTTCCTCATCTGTGAAATGGGTTACTATAATAAATAGCACTTCCCTCATGAGGATTTGGCTCCAATCCAGTGGCTCAGACAGTAAAGAATCTGCCTGCAATGCAGGAGACCCAGGTTCAATCCCTGGGTCGGGAAGATCTCCAGAAGAAGGAAATGGCAACCCACTCCAGTATTCTTGCCTAGAGAATTCCATGGACAGAGGAACTTGGGGGTGGGCTACAGTCCATGGGGCCACAAAGAGTCGGACACGACTGAGCAACTAACACTTCCATGAGGATTAAATGAAATGATGCATATAAAAGGGAATTAACACAGAGTCCAGTACCCAGAGGTCAGAGTGTGGCCCTGACCTGTGCCTGGCCCCATCCTAAGGGCTTGATCCTCTCATGTGCCCAAGGCTGGTCCTCTCATGATCCCCATCTTAGAGATGAGGAAATGGAGGGACAGAGGGACTTCCCTGATGGTCCAGTGGCTAAGATTCCACACTCCCAATGCAGGGGGCCTGGGCTCAATCCTTGGTCAGGGAACTAGATCCCCCCTGCTGCAACTAAAGATCTTGCATGCTGCAACTAAGATCTGCTGTGGCCAAATGAATAAAATAAACTATAACTGTAAAACTTAAAAAAAACAGAAATGGAGAGACTAACTTTAGAGGGAAGTTACTCGCCTATAAGGCTATCAAGTGTCCAGGACTAGAACCCAGGCAGCCTGGCTCCAAGTCTGAGCCCTCGAGCACCTGGTCGTATGGCCACCACTATTATTCCCACTGTTACTGTTATTCCAACACCCTGTGTCCAGGCCCTTCCAGTGATGCCCCCTGAGTCCCTGGAGCTGCTGCACTGAGGCCCAGCTCAGGTGCCACAGTCGGGCCAAGTACTGGCTTCACAGGGTTGGACCTTCTACTGGTATATGGGGAAACCCTGGCGTTGGAACAAAAAGGTGATCTTTCTCCCCAAAGCGCAGGCTGTTGGCCTGTCTGTTCTCTGACTGCTATTTAGGCTGAAATATCAAGCTGGAAAGTTCCAGAGCCAGACTGAGCCACAGTTTATAGGGCCAGGGGTGGGGGAGATAATGCTCTTTTCCACCTCCCAGATCCCTGTCCTCTTCCTGGTCAATCTATTAAACGTGACCCAGAAACCAAGTGAGGTTTCGCAAGAGTCCCCCACACTCTGTCCTCTGGCCATGCTCCTCTCTCTGGGTCACTGCCCCTATTGAGGCCTCAGTTTCTCCATCTGCTAAATGAACACACTGGGTGGCATCCTCTGACCAGCTTTGTCTGAGGACTGATGGGAGTGATGTTGAGTATTTTCTTTGCACCTCCACTCTGAGCTCCGAAGGCCTGGCTCCCCCAAACACTCTGCCCTACGGTCTGAACGTCGCCCTGCTGCCAGGGACCCAGGCAATCTCTTCTCTCTCCCTAGACCACTGGGCTCAGAGGCCTTAGAGTCACAGCTGCCTCGTGTATATCATGAGAATCCAGCTCTGACAACTCAGGAAATTCCATTCATCCTGGGCTTCGGTCTCTGGGAGCAAGGGGATTTTGTCCATCTGGCACTTCTCAGAAGAGGGATAGGATGGGGGGGGCAGGAATCCGGGGTTTGGGGCCCTTCCAACATGTCGAGGCCACCCCCTGGGCACTTAATCCTCCCTGATGGAACCCCATATCCAGGAATCTCTGGAGGTCAGCTGGAAATAGAACAAGGGAGAATTTCTGCTTCTGTGGGCCTGGGCAAGTTAACAGGGACCACTGGGTTCATGGAACACCCGACTGTCCTCAAACAATTTGGCAAAGATGCAAAAGACTGATAATCATGGTGTTGATGATGGTGTGAGGAAAATACCCTCTTATACATTGTTGGGGTGGGTTATAAATTTGGTGCAACCCTTTTTGGAGATGAACTGGGATTCTGATAATAATTAAAACACACATTCTTTTTGACTCAGCAATTCCACTTCTAGGAATTTAACCCATAAAAGTACATCTGTGCAAGCAAGGATGACAGGCAGAGACATGGGAGCATCTCAGCAGGCTAACAACTTGGCATGCCCTGCAATGATTGGGCTTCCCTGGTGGCTCAGAGGTTAAAGCATCTGCCTCCAATGTGGGCAGACCTGGGTTGGGATTACTCTTAAATATCTAATGAATATATATGGGGAGGGGGCAGTGGGACCTTAGATAGGGGGGATTTGGATTTTTTCTTGTTTGTGTTAATCCACTCAAGGGTACCATAGACCTTTTCAGGGGAGAGACCACTGAATTTACATTTTGACCATGGATGTCAAGAGTCAGTCCCTTGCAAAGACCTGGGCTAATGGCCTTATATTTCCAATGCATTCAAATGATGCCTGAGTAGCCCTGACAGGATAGGGTACCTGGCTGAGCCATCCCTTTAACCAGATCCATGAGCAAGAACATGGCTCTGAGGATGTTCTGCAGCCTTGTTTGTAATCGTGAAAACATGACATGCTTTCAATCTCCGTCAAGAGAGATCTGGTTAAATAAATCCTGCTGCATCCAAACTGTGGAATATTATGCAGTTGTTAAAAAGATGAAGGCTGTATATACATAAGATCTTATATGTATATGTCTATGTATCTTATATGTATATACATATATACTAAGAGATCTCAAAACATATTAAGTTTAAAAGCAAAATGAAGAACATTATGTAGGTAGTTCGGTTGTGGAAAATAAAAACAAAAAAATCACAAACCAGAATAGGTACACAGAATGACGCTATGAGTGAAGTGTAGTGGCTACTTTAAAGGAACAATCAAAATGGAAGCAGAAACGAGGTTTTATTAGTTTTTATCTTCTATCATTCTGAATTTCCTTACATTTCAGCAAGTATGCTGTTCTGAACAATGTAAAAAAAAAAGAAAAAGAGGAAAGAGAGAAATTACCTATCTGAAGTGGCAGAAACTGTCCCAGGTAAGATCACAGACTCTGGGGCCAGAATTATAGATCTATCACTTACTACCTATGTGCCTTGGAGTACGTTCTAACAGTTTCTGTGTGCCACAGTTAGAATTAGATGCGTGGACTTAGCTAAGCATTTAAAACAGTGCCTGCTGCATAGTAAGTTCCAAACTCCTTAACCTGGCGTTCAAAGCCGTCCTCACCTGGCCCTCAGCTGCCTTACCAGCCTCGTCTCTAATCACTTTCCCCACCCAAGGCACCCCAGCCAATGACTCATGGCTCCCAAAATAAACCACACACATTCCTACCTCCGTGGCTTTACCTGGAATGACCTTCCTCTCCCACTTCTCCACCTGGCAAACTCCTAAGCAGACTTACCCACAACCTGCAGGGAATCTCCCAGACCACCTCTGGGGCAAGTAGTTACTCTTTGTTCCTCTAACACACCACTGATCATGTCAAATTCCAGCCTGTCTTGTTCACTAGGCTGTGAGTCCCCAGAGGATGCTAGCCATGCTGATCCTTTGGGTGTCCAGTGTCCCAGTACAAGCTTGGCCCAGAGTAAGTGCTAATCAACAGTTCTGAAAGAAAACCAGCTAAAGGTTAGGTCACGGTTAAGGCCATTCTAGAACCAGATCTCTTGGCTCTGGGGTCTCAACTCCCAGCTCTGCCATTACTCAGAGGAATGACCTTGTTTGAGATACTCAATCTGTCTGTGCCTCAGTTTCCTCATCCATAAAATGGGAATAATAGTACCTTCTTCATAGGGTTTTTCTGAGGACTGAGTTAATATAACTAAGGTACTTAGAATCCTTCTGACTCCTAAAAACTACATAGATCCTTGTTAAATAAAAATCAAATAATCAGGCACAAACATGGGAAAACTTAGCCCTAGTCCAAGGCCAGCCCCTCTTCCCAGGATGGTCTGCAAAACCAGAAGGTTCTGGAAATGAGTGCTGCTGCTGCAAAGTCACTTCAGTCATGTCTGACTCTGTGTGACCCCATAGATGGCAGCCCACCAGGCTCCCCCATCCCTGGGATTCTCCAGGCAAGAACATTGGAGTGGGTTGCCATTTCCTTCTCCAATGCATGAAAGTGAAAAGTGAAAGTGAAGTCGCTCAGTCGTGTCTGACTCTTAGTGACCCCATGGACTGCAGCCTACCAGGCTCCTCCACCCATGGGATTTTCCAGGCAAGAGTGCTGGAGTGGGGTGCCAGTGCCTTCTCCGGAAATGAGTGCTGGCAGATGTGAAATCACAGCCTGAAACAGCCCTAGGACTTCCCTGGGGGTCCAGTGGTTAGGAATCCTCCGGCCAAGGCAGGGAACACGGATTCCATCCCTAGCCTGGGAAGACCCTACATGCCACCAGACAACTAGGCCCCTTAGCTACAACTACTGAGCCCAAGATCTGCAACAAGAGAAACCACCACATCAAGCCCACTCACTGCAACTAGAGAAAGCCTGTGAGCAGCAACGATGACCCGGTGCAGCCAAAACTAAATCAATAAATAAAAACTCTTCATAAACAAAAAAGGGAAGAAATAGCACCAGACCCATTCTTTTTGTTAGTCAAGGACCAACCCTGGTCAGGTGTACAGGTCTCTCACATCTGTCGATCTCTAGTCAATATCTCTTTTCAGCAAAAAGGGACCAGACTTCAGGCTTAGCATCTTTGGCCTTAAGGTTGACCTCAGGTTGACCTCAGACTTGAATAGCATTCTGTTTTCAAAACCTCCCGTGATATGGATCTCTCATTTTTAACAGTGTTCCAAAGTCTTCCTTTTCAGTAAGTGTACATAAAGTAAGTTGATTTAAAGACAGAGATTAAATTGGAAAGGTCCATATAGTCAAAGCATGGTTTTTCCAATAGTCATGTATGGATATGAGAGTTAGACCATAAAGCAAGCTAAGAGTCGAAGAATTTGATGCTTTGGAACTGTGGTGTTGGAGGAGACTCTTGAGAGTCCCTCGGATGGTAAGGAGATCAAACCAGTCAATCCTAAAGGAAATCAATTCTGAATATTTATTGGAAGGACTGACGCTGATGCAGAAGCTCCAATACTTTGGCCACCTGATACGAAGAACTGACTCATTAGAAAAGACCCTGATGCTGGGAAAGATTGAAGATGGGAGAAGGGGACGACAGAGGGTGAGATGGGCTGGATGGCATCACCGACTTGATGCACATGGGTTTGAGTGGACTCCAGGAGTTGGTGATGGACAGGGAGGCCTGGCATGCTACGGTTCATGGAGTCGCAAAGAGTCAGACACGACTGAGTGACTGAAATGACTGAGATTGGAAAACAGAGGTGATATGTGGATGTAGCAAAAATTGGGACTGTGGCCTGCAGAAGATACAAGCCTGGGAAATTGTTTTTGGGACTGTGAGAGATGACAGGCTTCCCTCCAGCTGATATTAATATCACTCTCAAGGGAGACTCAGATCAGTACAGAATGATTCGTTATAACACAATTCATTGTTAACAGTATACACCTCCTTGCACGCCTTCAAAGCAAAGGCCCTTTACATGGGCTATCTTTTTTATCCTCTGCAACAATACTTTGAAAGAGTGATTCCCAGTTGACTGAAATGGAAAGTGAGACAGAGAAGTGAGGTAACTTGCTTAAGGTCACACGGTTTGTAAGAAGCTGAACCCAGATTCAAACCTGGATCTGTCCAATGTCATAGCCAAGCTCTTGGCTCTAAGCTTGCCAAGCTCTTAGCTTCTGCTCATCTGAGAAATTCACCTCCCAGCAACTCGTAACACCATCTCTAACCCTGCATTCAACCTGGGAACTTCCAGGGTCAGTCAGGGAGTGGGTGAGAATCGGGGTGGGGACGTGGAGGAGCAGAGAACACATGTGTTCAGGGGACCCTATCTTCAGGGTCACACCGATGCCACCATGGTCCAGAACCTGAGACGTTGCAAACATTACACCCCAGGGAGGCTGAGAACTCCCGCAGGCCAGCCCCTGCCTCTGCTGCGGTGGCACAATGACAACAATAACAACAAGAATCCTAAACAATGACAACAGCAGCTAATATTTATTGAGTGCTTCCCACTTCTGGCCCTTGTCCTGAATGCTGTGTATACAGTATCTGGTTTAACTTCTGTGAAAACGTTTCAAGGCAAACATTTATCTCCTTTTAGACATAAGAGCATTGCAATCTGGAGAGAAGACAAGAGATGGCCAGCAGCAGCAGAGGGCAAGCTCCACTCAGAACCTCTCCCTGTGCTCCTTCCAGAAGGGAGCCATTTATCAGGCTGTTGGCATGACAACCAGAAGGGTTTAGATGCCTCCTCAAACATCCCAGCTTCCCTCCACTTCCCAGCATCCATGACCTTAAAAGGCATTACAAAAAGCAAGAGTAGCCACAAAATCAGAAACCCTGAAGCAAATTCCCCCTTGATCACCTAGTGGCTAAGAGCCTTTCTTTGTCCCTTTCCATACCTCAGTTTCCTTATCTGGTCAGTGAAGCAGATAGACTATCTCCTTAAGGCCCTGAATGGGTCTAGGAGCAACGCAGCCCAAGAAAAGTATAACACGAGACACACATGCAATTTTTTTTTTTTTTTACTTTTCTAGTTGCCACATTCAAAAATGTTAAAAGAAACAAGTGAAACTTATTACAATAATACGCTCTCTCTAACCCATTATATCTAACATATAATCATTTCAGGACTTCCTCAGTGGTCCAGAGGTTGAGACATCGCCTTCCAACATAGGTGATTGCAGGTTCAACCCCTGGTTGGGGAGTTAAGATCCCACTTGCCTCATGGCCCAGAAAAAAACAGAACATAAACAACAGAAGCAATATTGTAGTGAATTCAACAAAGCCCTTAAAAATGGTCCACATCCCCCCCAAAAATATAAACATTTCAAACTGTAATCAATATAAAAATTTATTACTAGGTTCCTTTACATATTTTTCTTACGAAGCCTTTGAAAGCCAGGGTCTGCTTCACACTTATAGTGCATCTCAATTCGTATCAGCCACACGTTAAGACCTCGACAGATGCACATGGCCGGGGGCCACCATACTGGACAGCACAGAGCTAGAGTCGCCTTCATTTAGAGCCCATTTTAGGGATTGAGACATCTCAGCTCTCTCCCTTCTCCCTGGGAAAGCGGTCCTGGTCCTAGACTTTGAGCTGACAAGTTCCTTTCAAGCTCAGAGCAGACAATCTGAGGCCACAATGGAGAGAAACCCCAGGCTTCCTGGGCCAAGGAGGCTGGTAGGAAGGCTCTCTGTTCTCTGCGGCCTGATTACTCAACAAAGCCCCCGGGAGCAAGGCTCCTCCTAACCCAAAGATTCCCTTAATTGGAAATTCAATCTGAGCTTAAAACCGAGTCAAGCAGCTACCCACGCTACCTCCCCCATCCCAGTGCCACCAGCCCTGTGGGCATCCAGGATAAGGAATCCTAACCTCCTCTCCCGGTGGCACCGAGTGGAGGAAGCCAGCACCACCTTCTCACTCCTGAGACTCAGTGCCCAGCCGTGGGCCTGGCAGCTTTCTTGGAGGGAGCACAGTGTCTTCATGTTCAAGGGCACAGCCTTGGCAGGAAGGACAGGGAAGATAGGGAAAGCAAGGGGGCAGAGAGGGGCAAGCTTTTGTCCCCAGCAGGGGAAGACCTTGGGGAAATCCTTCCTTCTCTGCAAGCTTCCAGTTCATCACCTTTAAAATAAATGATGGCAAAGACTGCTTTGACTGTTGGCTGCTCTGTGCCAGGCATTTTTTCAGGTATTATCTTATCTACTCCCCAAAACAAACCCAGGAAAGAAAGAAGAGCAGGGTCCAGAGTGGTGAGGCAACTTGGGCAAGGTCACACAGCAATTCAATACAAGAGCCAGAATTCCAACTCGTGGACTTCCAAATCAAGAGTTTAAGCTCTTACCTCATTTAAGCTCTTTTGAGCCCCAGGCTGGTACAGGACAGTCTTGGCTTATGCCTGTCGTAACTATATACACTTGGCATAATAACTTTAAATGTTCCTTTGGAGAGAAGAGACAAATCTTCCATACAGAAGAATTTCTAGTTACGTATATGGATACTTCCCCTCCAAAAGGTAGAGGTTAATCCCAGACCCTTTCTGCGTGTGGGCTGAACTGGATGTCTGGGATCCAAAGATTAAATTAGGGGAAGGAGAAAATGGTAATTTGACAGCAGAGAAACCCAGCAGACACCACCTTAAAGTCTGAAGTTTAGTTAACAGTAAGGTATGAATGTTGGCTTTGATAAATGTGTCACTGTAATGAAAGAAGTTGACATTAGAGGAATCTGGATTAAGAGTATATGGGAACTCTCTGTACTACCTTTGCAGCTCTTCAGTAAGTCTACAATGATTCCAACATCAAAGTGCTATTTTTAAAAAGTGACCCTTTGGGACTTCACTGGTGATCCACTGGGTAAGACTTAGAGCTCCCAAGGCAAAGAGCGTGGGTTCAGTCCCCAGTCAGGGAACTACATTCCACATGCTGTAAAGATTGAAGATCCTGTGTGATGCAAACTAAGATTCTGTGCAGCGAAATAAATATTATAAAGTGCTCATAAAAGCATCCAATAAATCATATGACTATCTGGCTCTGCCCCTAACCAAGAAATCTTAAGAAAATTACCCACACCTTCTTTCTGCCTTAATGACAGTAACTATTCACACATTCCTAGCAACTGAAAGTTTACAATGTTTAGAGTAGGCAAATGTGCCGGTTAAAGCTTTGCAACCAGAAATCTAGGAGCTGAAGCCCTGGTTCTCTCACTTGCTTGCCAGGTGGCCTGAAGCATACTGTTTTCCTTCTCTGGGTCTCAGTTTCCACATCTGTAAAATGGATTCACGAAAGGACATGGTGACTAGCAGTATCTGTGGAGCCCTAGGCTAGGTGTCCAGCACAGCAGTGGGTACTCTGATGTGCCACCCACTTTCCCCTTCAGAACCCAGGATTTATTTCTCCCTTCCTCCTGCCCTCAACCCAGCTGCTCAGCGTGTAGCCTACTGTCAGTTCTGTCCAGGGACTGCCACTAGCTAGAGAGAGCCGACCAGCCCCAGGTCATGTGCCTTCTGGTGGTCAGCTTGGATTCAATGCAGAGGCTCCAAAGATCCAGCTCCCTCACTTCAACTTGGGAGAACTTTGAAGGTCCTCTCCACTTCAGGGTGCCCCTTGGGGTCTGCTGAGGCATTGTGGAGATTGCATTGTAGCCCAGCATGACCCTCTGCCCAATCCTGTCTCCTTCCCTTCCCCAGATATTGATCCTCAGAATGTGCCCGTAGACTTCCTGCATATTAATCTCCATCTCAAAGTTGGCTTCCGAGAAAACTCGTCCCATGACAGAACTGTGAACCATTGCACGTGCACTATATTTCTTAACCCTCAGACCCACCCCATTTTTATAGATGAGATAACTGAGGTTGATTTAGCCAAGAACATACAACTAAGAAATGGTGGCATCGCAGACCGGGAACGGAAGTTCAGATGGGCAAACTGAGTTGCCCAGCTCTGAGCTGAAAGATGAAAGAGCTAAGACTCGGCCCTTCGCCTGCTTAACCCTGAAGACTACAGTGTGAAAGCCTCCATCCCCGGCCATTTCAAGCCGCCAGCAGGAGGGTTCTCGGCACGAGGACAGGCTGGTACCTCTCACCGCTGTCCTGCCACACCCTCTGTTGCCCCTGCAGTTCATCAACACCTGCAAAATGGGATTAACAGCAGTACCTACCTCCTCATGACCTTGTAAAGATTACATGAGTTACTATACATCCCTGATAGCTTCCCTGGTGCTCAGATGGTAAACAATCCGCCTGCAATGCAGGAGACCTGGGTTTGATCCCTGGGTCGGGAAGATCTCTTGGAGAAGGGACTGGCAACCCACTCCAGTACCCTTGCCTGGAGAATCCCATGGACAGAGGAGCCTGGTGAGCTACAGTCCATGGGGTCACAAAGAATCAGACACGACTCAGCAACTAACATACATGAAGACATCAGAATGGTGACTGGCTCACAGGAAGCCAATTATAAGAGTTAGAATATAAACAAATCATATAAGCAGCATAAAGTTGCAACTGCGAATGCTGTAAGAAGACATCTATGCAGCTGAGTGAGAGTCAGGCTGTGACAGGGGGTGAGGCTTCATCAGCTCTATATGGGGTCAGACTTGACCCGATCTCTGAAGGAGGAATAGAAATTAAGGGGCAGTAAGAGGAAGGAAGAGTAGTCCAGGCAGAAGAATCAGCAGGAACAAAAGCCTTTGGATAGGAAGAACTAGAGAAGGATAATGAAAGGCCAGTATGACTAGTACAGAGCCAAAAATCCAGGTCCTAGGACACAGTGATAGAAAATGAGACTGGATAGCAGGGTAGGAACCACTTACTACCTGGCCACTCACTACCTGGGTGATTTGCAACTTTATCTTTCAGAGCCTCATTTATATCATCTGTAAAATGGAGATAAAAATAGTACAAAGTCATTAAGGAGACTGAATGAGTCGATATTTGTAAACCACTTAGTATAATGCCATGCACACAGCAGGTACTATAAACGTTTGAAGGTAATATTGAAACTTTTTCTGAAGTACAGTGAGAAGACAGAGGGGCTTAAATATGGATGCAAGTGTAGGTACTGAATGGATGGAGAATGGATGGATGGATGAAGGGCTGGAGGACGGGTCAGTGGAGGTGGCTGAGAGAATGGATGGGCGGATGGGTTGCTGGGTCTGTTTGGGTGATGAAGGTGGTTGGATGGATGGATAACAGGTGGATGGCTGGATGACTGGGCAGGTGGTAGAAGCGGATGTTGCTTCAGTGGAAGGAAGCATGATTGGGTAAAGGGGTGAGTGGATAAATGGAGGAAATCAGATTAACGAAGGTGGTGGGGTAAATGGATGCATGGTTGAATGTTAGGATGGCTGGTGGTTCAGTGGGTGGGAGAAGCTGAGTGAATGTGGGTGCTGGGGATGAAGGGATGGATGGGTGGCTCAATGGGTGTCTGGGTGGTTGGAAGAATGGTTGTGGATGGATGGGGGCGGTGAGTGCTTGGTTGAATGGGTGTAAAGATGGAAAGCTGAATGGTAGATGAAGAAATGGTTGGGTGGATAAGGTGGATGTTATACAGGGGCTGAGTGGGTGGATGGATAGAGGAGTTGGGTGAATGGAGGGATTGCTAGGGTGGGTAGTAGAGAAGTTAGGTGAGCGAAGGGGTTGGATGAATGGGTGAATGACAGGGTGGTAGGATGGGCGACTAGGTGGTTGAATTGGGTGGTTGGATGGGTAACTGGGTGGTATAATGAGTAAACAGAAAATTAAGTGCCTGGGTGGGTGGGATGGACAGTTGAGTAGAGAGATGGTTGTTTAGGTCAATATTATAAAAGTTGGGTGAACGTAAGGTTTAAGTGAAGGGAGGGCTTGGGTGGGTGGGAAGAATAGAGTATGTCAATGGATGGATGATGGATGGACAATGAACGGGTGGGTGAACAGGTGACATCAGATCCCGAAGCACCACCAATAAACCCTCTATATAAAGTCTTGAGGGGAAACCCCTGATGGTGAGAGAAGCAGGAACAGGGCCTCCGAGGTTGCGCAGGCCCGGGACCCCTTCCCGGAGTGGGACGCTGCCCATCCGCGCCCCGGCCGGGGGTCCTACCTGGAGGCGGCGATCTCGGCCTTCTGGCGCGCGATGGCGGCGGCGCGCTGGGCGCCCTCCACGCTGTGGTCCACCTTCTGGCGGACCTTGCTGCTCTTGAGCGGCAGCACACGGCGCTTGGTGCCCTTGACCAGCACGTTGTGGCGGTACTTGCCCTCCTCGCGGCGGCCGTCGGGCAGCGTGGTGCAGCCGTAGCCGTGGCGCAGGTTGTCCAGCCACTCGCCCTCGTAGCGGAGGCCGCTGGAGCGCTCGCTCACGCCGAAGCCCGAGCGCTTGTCGTTCTTCCACTCGCCCATGTAGGTCTCGGTGGTGGTGGCGTCGATGTCGGCCTCGAAGGGCGCGGCCTCGTCGGCGCCCTCGCCCAGGCTGCCGGTGGACGCGGCGTCGCTGGCGCCCGAGCTGAGGTCGCTCTTGAGGAAGCTGACGCGGCTGCGCTGGCTGCCCAGGGACGTGCGCGACTCGGCGCGGCGCAGCTTCCCCAGCAGCGCGCCCCGCTGGAACAGGCCGCCGCCCTTGGCCGCCCGCGCCACCGCCTCGGCGTTGGCCAGGAGGCTGAGCGCGAAGCCGCCGCGCGGGATGGCCGGCCCGGGCAGCGCGGGGCCGTCGGCGGCCGGCGAGGCGGGCGAGTCCGGGGCCAGCGTGCCGTTGCTGTGCTCGCTGCGCAGGGACGAGAGCGACGTGCGCAGCGGCGAGCGCACCACCACGGCCATCCCGTAGGGCACGCTCTGGCGCACGCCGTAGCCGTGGCGCATGCCGTTGGTGAACTGGCCTTGGTACGTCCCTGCGGGCGAGGAGAGGACGGTCAGTGGGGCCCCCAGGGCTGCCAGGGAGGCCGGCCGTGCCACGGGCCAGGCCGTCGAGGGGCAGGGGGTGTGGAGTGACCGGAGCCAGCAGGCCTCCGAGGGTTGAGATTGCCTGAGTGTGTGAGAACACATGCCTGAAAGCCAGGCGTTGATGCAGTGGTGTGAACAGTCCCGTTGGTGGGAACGTGGCAAGGTCACAAGCATGCCAGATGGAGTGAGGTGGAATGACACAGAGCATCAGTGTGTGAAGCTGTGCCAGCAGGCGAGGTCCCTCAAGGGCATGGAGTTACACGCGTGTGCCAGGACATGAGCAGACAGTGGAGTTACACGTGTGTGCCAGGACATGAGCAGACAATGTGTGTATTTCTGCTGGTGGGAACGAACTAGAGTCTTTAGTGTGCCAAACAGAGTGAGGTTGAGAGAGCCTTTTTAAGTGAAGAGTGAGCAGGTGAGGCTCTGTGAGTGTGAAGTTAACTGAGCATGCATAGAAATGGAATCACACAAGAGAAATGAAAAGTGTCAGAGCGAGAGTGGGTAAGACAGTGAGTTTGTGCAGTAGTGCAAAAATTGCATTTGTGTGAGTGTTCAAGGTAGGGGAGCATGTGGAAGCATGAGTGTGCAAGGCAGTGTGTGCACAGAGGGTGACCGAGATCACTAGTGGGTCGTCATGAGATGTATGTAAGGTTATGAGAGCATTTGTGGTCTTCAGCGTGCAAGGACAGGTAAAGTTGAGTGAAGGTGCAAGACTGTTAGAGGATCAAAAAGTGCAAACTTGTGAGCAGGCAAGGCTCTGCATGTGAGGTTAAATGTTTGTGCATGGTTATCCTGGTGTTCAAGGTGAAGTGAAGGTCCAAGGTCATGAATGGCTAAGGCGGTGTTTTCATGGTGGTATGAAAGTTGGAGGGCATGGGCACGTGTGTATTTGTGCAAGGCCATGTGTAGAGAAGACCGTTGGGGGCATGAATATCTGTGTCTTTTGACTGTATGGGCTCATGTGTGTCTGATGCAGTGTGTGCACATGGCGTGAGTGCCTAGCGGAGGTGACATTACGGGTATGTGTGAGGTCTGAGTACGCAAGGCCATCTGAGTGTTAAAGTGCAACGTAACCTGAGATTGAGACACCCGATGCTGAGTGAGGGTGTGAGGTTGGGCGCATTAATGAAACTGAGACCGTGTGACACTACATGTGTACAGGACAGTGGCGTGTACAGGGAGCTATTAGCAAGAAGGCCTTGTGTGTCCGTGAGTGTGAACACAGCTCCTGGGAACTAGAATCTGTGCATGTGACCATGACACGCATAGAGGGGCAGAAGAGAGCAGTGGTTAGAAGCACAGACTCCGGAGCCAGGCTGCTGGGTCTGAATACTGCCTTGGCCCTTGCTAGCTGTGTAACATTGGGCAAGTGACTTAACCTCTCTGTCTCAGCTCTCTCACCGGTTAGAACAGATTAACAGTTGCCGCTTACCTCATAGGGTTGTTGGAGGTTTAAATGAGTTAATATTGCTGATGAACTATGAAGGAAAAGATATGCCTGTGATTTTGTGATTCTGCAAAGTTGTGCTAGTGTGTGTGGTCACCTAGCTGCATGAACAAGCTGATACAAAGCTACAAAATAACTTCATATGAATTCCACCGCCATCCTAACAGGCTGTGCTCCCTGGGGCTCCATCCAAGACCTGCCCCCGCCTCCCCTGTCCTCCCTGGGGGATTGCATCATCTGGTGCTTTTATAACTGCCACCTATCTCCTGCTGGTTATCCTGACTATATCTCCAACCTCTTCCCCTCTGCAGTTCCACTTTGAAGACAGGTGCCCCCAGATGTGACACACATCTCCAACTCGTCACCTCCCCTCGCAGCTCCCCAACACCTGTTCTTGATCTTCCTCCCCACAGCAGCACCCCTGAAAGCCATTTCTCTGCCTCCATCTTTGTGCCTGGAGTATACAGAACAGTGCCTGACACTTCATGTTCGCTGAAGTGAGGGGGCAATTCAGAGCCTTTGTTTTAAATACAAGCTGATATGCAGCCCTGGTTAACCAAACAACCAAATGGCTTCCCAACAAATACCCAGGATGGCTGCTAAGGGACCCCTAAGGTCAACCCAACAGGCATGCTCCCATTCAGACCTTTGCACTGGTTGTTCCCTCTGCTTGGAACTCTTTTCCCTCCCAATGTCCTTGAAGTGTTTGCTCACTGAGGCTTACCTGACCACCCTATTTAAAATTACAATCTGCCTGGGACTTCCCTGGTGGTCCAGTGTTAAGAATCCACCTTGCAATGCAGGGGACACAGGTTCGAGTCCTGGTCGGGGACCTAAAATCCCACATGCTGCAGAGCAACAAAGCCTGCGACCACAACTAGAGAGTCCCTGCACCAAAAAAGCTCCTGCGTGACACACAAAGATCCGCATGCTGTGATCAAGACCCGATGCAACTAACTAAGTAAATGTTTGTAAAAATAAGTAAAATGCTAACCCCCACCCAGGTGTCTTTCACCTTCCTTCTTTGCTTTTTGTTCCTTGATAGCATATCTAATATTACATATATTTTGCTTTCTCTTTTGTTTTTTGACTATCTTCCCTGGGTTTCCTTGGTGGCTCAGTGGTAAAGAATCCACCTGCTGACATGGGAGATGCGAGTTCAATCCCTGGGTCGGGAATATTCCCTGGAGAAGGAAATGGCAACCCACTCCAGTATTCTTGCCTGAAAAATCCCATGGACAGGAGTCTGGCAGGCTACATGGGGTTGCAGAGAGTTGGACATGACTGAGCACACACACACACGGCATGTCTCTCTAGTAGAATGTAAGTTCCATAAATGCAGGATTTCCATTCTTTTTTGTTCACTGTTGTATCCTTAGGACCTAAAATGATAACATTATTCAATAAATATTGTTGAATAACAATATTTGATAGATATTTGTTGAAGGAATGAGTGAGTGAATAGCATGCATTTTATAACTATTTTCTCTTCTTTCTGCTCTAGCCAGCTGAAAATGGATCTGCAAAAATGACCAGAGAGATGTTTATAATGGCTCCTATAAGACTCACCCAACATGACACAGTTAATAAATGCAGAGTGTCACAACTCACATCCATATCTGACTGTGCTCCTTCCAAAGGTCTTAGAACAAAAAAGAAAAAAAAATGAGACAGAGAAGTGGACAAGAGACAGGACATTTTGGACAGACAATGAGACAAGAACAGGACAGAGAAGATGGTAAACTGGAGGAAAGAAAAAAAGCTAATCTCTGGATTGAATAAGTTTGTGAAATCAAATCAACCAATCTACCTTTAGCTTAAATTTGGCATGAGATGGGCTGACGTGGCCCCTTTAAGCCCAAGAAAAACTGAGATTGCAACAGGAGAGTGGCTCTTGGCCTCCAGTTGGGGAGGAAACGGCCAGGCTATATTAGGAAACTTACAAGCAAGTGACAAGAAGCGCAGACACCCAGGGGAGGTCGGGAGTGACGGGGCCCTGGGAAGGGGAAGAGCCAAGTGCTGGGGTCATTCCCTGCCTGACTCTCTCTAAGACAGGACAGTTCTCTCTGGGGAGAGGAAGCATGCATCCAAAGCGGGAGAGGGGAACCCACCCATAGCCATCTGGCTGAGAAGGGCCCTCTGCGTAAGGAAGTGCTTCCTCATACCCTTTGGGATGGCCCCTCACTTGAACTTATAGACATTACAGGGCTTGCCTGCAGGGTAAGGGCCAAAATTCTCAGCAGCCTGCAAGGCCTGATGTGGGCTGCCCCTGCCCACCTCTCCAGATTCCTCCTGAATGGCTCTCCAGGAATACTCACTTTCCTACCTCAGGGCCTTGGCACATGCCTCCCCTCTTTTTCTTGGTGTGCTTTTCTCCTCTTTCCTCCCCAGTCACCTTCTAGTGACATTTCAAGCATCAGCTTAAATCTGACTTCACCTAGGATGATTTCTTGAGCCCTCCCCCAGCCCCCACCAGATACTGCCACGTGATGTCAGTACTTCTGAGCATTGTGTGTGTGCAGTCACAGCCAAACAATGATTATGACCGTTTATTCACCTTAAGCCTTTCCTACCAGACTGTGGCTTCCAAGAAGGATGGGATCCTATCTAGCTTATTTGCCATGATCTCAGCATCTACACCGGAGAAGGCAATGGCAACCCACTCCAGTACTCTTGCCTGGAAAATCCCATGGACAGAGGAGCCTGGTAGGCTGCAGTCCATGGGGTCGCGAAGAGTCGGACACGACTTCACTTTCACTTTTCACTTTCATGCATTGGAGAAGGAAATGGCAACCCACTCCAGTGTTCTGGCCTGGAGAATCCCAGGGACGGGGGAGCCTGGTGGGCTGCCGTCTATGGTGTCGCACAGAGTTGGACACGACTGAAGCAACTTAGCAGCAGCAGCGGCATCTACACAGTACCCAGGCATAAGGAAGCCCTGGGTGAACACCTGGGGAGCCTGGGAGCATCTCCTGAGTGAACCTCACTGTTCTTTCACGGTCAGGAACTGTATCGTGTCTTTTTCCTCACAACTCAGCTCATAGTAAGTGCTCAGTTGGGACTGGCAGTGGCTGCCAAGAATATTCACAACTAACTCTGGGAGTTACTGGGATATTTGTAAAATACTGATGATGGCTGTAACCACAGTAAATGCCATCCTAATATACAGACCAGACTCCTCAGTTTAATAAAACCGAGATAGTGCCTTTTCCTTGCAATTCTCGTTGAGGTTTAGTATGGAATAATCTGGGTTGGGCTTCCCTGGTGGCCCAGTGGTAAGGACTCTGCCTACCAGTGCAGGAGACACGGGTTCAATCCCTGATCAAGGAAGATCCCACAGGCCACAGGGCAACTAAGCCCATGTGCCACAACTATTGAGCCTGTTCTCTAGAGCCTGCTTACCACAACTACTGAAGCGCACGTGACCCAGAGCCTGTGCTCCACAACAAGAGAAACCACTGCAACGAGAAGCCTGAGAACTGCAACTAGAGAGTAGCCCCCACTCTCTAAAACTGGAGAAAAGCCTGCACAGCAACAAAGACCCAGCCCAGCCAAAACTAAATAGATGCATAAAATTATATCAAAAAGAATAACTTGAGTTTTAATCGTAACTCTTGACACTGGGTAGTTCTAAAACATGCATAAGTTATTGAAGCCAGTTAAGTCTCAGTTATGTCTATAACTATAACACGGAGGTAATGATACCTCCTTCCTGTGGCTTTTCACTCATTCCTTTGAATCAAGTGTTTGCAATGAACTGGCATAGGTGCTGGGGATGCAGTGCAAATAAGTAGATGTAGTTCCTGCCCTCAAGGGGCGTGGAGTCTAGTGCCAGCAATAGATTGGATTTATTTAATCATCACAGAAATAAACGTTAGGCAGCCCCAGCAGTGTGATCCAGAGAGATGACTGTCCAGTTCTTGGTTGGCAGCGGAATGGGGAGGGTTGGTTGACCAAAGATTAAGTGAACTCTATGTCAGGCAGCTAGCACACAGCAAGTGCTCAATAAAGGCTAGCTTTTTGGCAGGTCAAAGTCTTTGCTCAGAAAAGCTGGCCCAGAAAGGATTAACTGGGAAGATGAAGAGGAGCCAGGGAGGAGAGAATGAGACCAGCTCTGGTTTTCTGCCTAGGTCTGCATGATTGTAAGAAGGTGGACTTGTATCCTGGGATGCCCAGCTTTTGCTGGTTTGGGGATACTCCTGAGTCAGGGAGGCCTCAGAGCTTCTGTCCTTGAGAGGAAGAACATTTGGGGGAATCTGTTCATCAGTGAGACTTGTCCCCTACACACAGAATGGAGGAGTTTCTGGAAGCCACATCTGTCGTATAAGATCCACCCCTCTGGGGCCAGAGTTTATGGCTTAATTGACCTGGATACTAGAAAGTATATCAGTTGACTGTAATATGCATTCTGTCAATGTTCTCCACTGACCTCCAATCAGCCAGCATGCTCTGTCCCTCTGTTGTAAAGCCTGCTAACTGAGACCCTTAGCACCTTGATGTACCCATTTGGCAGCCTGTGCTCTAGCAGATCCATGCCCCTGTTTCCACATGTGGAGTTGTCTGTCTATTTAACTGTTCCTAAATCTATTCACTTCTACTGTATGCATTACTTATTTGTTTGTCTTAATTATCTTTGGCTACGCTGTCTTTGCTGTTGTGTGCAGGCTTTCTCTAGCTGTGGTGAGCAAGGGCTACTCTTTAGCTGTAGTGGGTGGGCCTCTCACTGAGGTGGTTTCTCTTATTGCGGAACATAGGCTCTGGGTGTGCAGGCTTCAAGTTGTGGTCCACGGGCTTAGTTGCCCCAAGGCATGTGGAATCTTCCCAGTGCAGGGATCGAAACCACATCCCCTGCATTGCAAAGTCACTTCTTTACCACTCGATCAATAGGGAAGCCCTGGACCCATTACTGAAATATTGTTATTTATTAACATTTGTTTTCTAACCAATGAACTAAGAAATAGAGGAAAACAACAGAATGGGAAAGACTAGAGATCTCTTCAAGAAAATTAGAGGTACCAAGGGAACATTTCATGCAAAGATGGGCTCGATAAAGGACAGAAATGGTATGGACCTAACAGAAGCAGAAGATATTAAGAAGAAGTGGCAAGAATACACAGAAGAACTGTACAAAAAAGAGCTTCATGACCAAGATAATCACGATGGTGTGATCACTCATCTAGAGCCAGACATCCTGGAATGTGAAGTCAAGTGGGCCTTAGAAAGCATTACTACGAACAAAGCTAGTGGAGGTGAAGGAATTCTAGTTGAGCTATTTCAAACCCTGAAAGATGATGCTGTGAAAGTGCTGCACTCAATATGCCAGCAAATGTGGAAACTCAGCAGTGGCCACAGAACTAGAAAAGGTCAGTTTTCATTCCAATCCCAAAGAAAAGCAATGCCAAAGAATGCTCAAACTACCACACAATTGCACTCATCTCACACGCTAGTAAAGTAATGCTCAAAATTCTCCAAGTCAGGCTTCAGCAATACGTGAACCGTGAACTTCCAGATGTTCAAGCTGGTTTTAGAAAAGGCAGAGGAACCAGAGATCAAATTGCCAGCATCCGCTGGATCACCAAAAAAGCAAGAGAGTTCCAGAAAAACATCTATTTCTGCTTTATTGACTATGCCAAAGCCTTTGACTGTGTGGATCACAATAAACTGTGGAAAATTCTGAAAGAGATAGGAATACCAGACCACCTGACCTGCCTCTTGAGAAACCTATGTGCAGGTCAGGAAGCAACAGTTAGACCTGGACGTGGAACAACAGACTGGTTCCAAGTAGTAAAAGGAGTACATCAAGGCTGTATATTGTCACCCTGCTTATTTGACTTATATGCAGAGTACATCATGAGAAATGCTGGGCTGGAAGAAGCACAAGCTGGAATCAAGATTGCCAGGAGAAATATCAATAACCTCAGATATGCAGATAACACCACCCTTATGGCAGAAAGTGAAGAGGAGCTAAAAAGCCTCTTGATGAAAGTGAAAGAGGAGAGTGGAAAAGTTGGCTTAAAGCTCAACATTCAGAAAACGAAGATCACGCCATCTGGTCCCGTCACTTCATGGCAGATAGATGGGGAAACAGTGGAAACAGGGTCAGACTTTATTTTGGGGGGCTCCAAAATCACTGCAGATGGTGATTGCAGCCATGAAATTAAAAGACGCTTACTCCTTGGAAGAAAAGTTATGACCAACCTAGATAGCATATTCAAAATCAGAGACATTACTTTGCCAACAAAGGTCCGTCTAGTCAAGGCTATGGTTTTTCCAGTGGTCATGTATGGATGTGAGAGTTGGACTGTGAAGAAAGCTGAGCGCCGAAGAATTGATGCTTTTGAACTGTGGTGTTGGAGAAGACTCTTGAGAGTCCCTTGGACGGCAAGGAGATCCAACCAGTCCATTCTAAAGGAGATCAGTCCTGGGTGTTCATTGGAAGGACTGATGTTGAGGCTGAAACTCCAGTACTTTGGGCACCTCATGCGAAGAGTTGACTCATTGGAAAAGACCCTGATGCTGGGAGGGATTGGGGGCAGGAGGAGAAGGGGACGACAGAGGATGAGATGGCTGGATGGCATCACCAACTCGATGGATGTGAGTTTGAGTGAACTCCAGGAGTTGGTGATGGACAGGGAGGCCTGGTGTGCTGCGATTCATGGGGTCGCAAAGGGCCTGACACGACTGAGCGACTGAACTGACTGACTGACTGACTGATGAGTGTACAGAAAAAGAGAGTCTAACTTCTCCAAAAATAAGATGAATGTTTTTGGGTGTTCATAAGGGAGAGGAGAAGGTGATGGCACCCCACTCCAGTTCTCTTGCCTGGAAAATCCCATGGACAGAGGAGCCTGGTAGGTTGCGGTCCATGAGGTCGCAAAGAGTCAGACACGACTGAGTGACTTCACTTTCACTTTCCACTTTCATGCATTGGAGAAGGAAATGACAACCCACTCCAGTGTTCTTGCCTGGAGAATCCCAGGGACGGGGGAGCCTGGTGGGCTGCCATCTATGGGGTCGCACAGAGTCAGACACAACTGAAGCGACTTAGCAATAGCTGCAGCAGCAAGGGAGAGAGTTCCTTAAAAATCGCTCTCAAACTTGGCATAAATGGGATAACTATAAAAGACTGGGAAAAAATTATAAATTTTTAATTAATAAATTAAATTTAATTTTTTGCTCCATTTTAAAGAAACCAACAGAAACCGGAAATTGTAAATGATACATTACAGGAATGGAAGGCAGACAATGAGAAACTCCACTGAATATCTACACTCTGTACATAAATGTGACAGGGCTTCCCTGGTAGCTCAGCTGGTACAGAATCTGCCTGCAGTGCAGGAGACCCTGGTTCAATTCTTGGGTCAGGAAGATCCCTGGAGGAGGGATAGGCTACCTACTCCAGTATTCTTGGGCTTCCCTCACGGCTCAGATGGTGAAGAATCTGACTGCAATGCAGGAGACCTGGGTTGGATCCCTGGGTTGGCACGATCCCCTGGAGGGGGATCACAGTCCAGGGGGTCACAGAATCAACACAGCACATACCTAAACGTGATATAAATTAAATATCACAAGAGACTTCCCCTGGCGGTACAATTGATAAGACTTTGAGCTCCCAATGCAGGGTATACGGGTTCGATCCCTGGTTGGAGAACTGAAATCCAATGGCCACATGGTGCAGTGAGAAAATACATTAAAAATGAATATCTTAAGGTTTATAAATCATTTAAAAATCTTTCTCTGCTCTCACTAATATTCAATTAACCAAGTTGCATTTGGCATTGATGACAGCAGATTAGAGGGCTTCTACTTCTGTTTTAAACATTAGTGTGAATACATCTGCTGTGACAAAGAGATGGGTCCATCTCAGGAAAGAAGATACCAGATGGGTAACTGAAACTAAGACAAGGAGAATAAAAGTCTTTGTATGCCAGTACCCTGATGTGTGACTTTCCCATAGGGTGTGAATGCAAGGTTTGGATGAGTTTATTTAGGGCAACACTGCACTTTTGTTTTTCTTTCTCAAGTAAAGGATGCTTCTGACCTGAGTCACTGGGGACTCTGTCTTCTACCTGGTCCATTGGAATTTTCCCAACATGGTAGGTGCAGGTCATTCTGTTCAGACCACAAGAGGCCAAACTAGAGATGTATAGCCTAGAAGATTCTCCCAGCTATACAACCTAATGATCTACTGAGGCAGGCTCTCAAAAAATGTGTTTCTCAAAACTGGTGTTAATAGTTTGTCATGAAAAAAAATTCTGACGTCAAGACAACTTGAGGAGGTTAAATGAAATGAGTTTTTCTGACTGTGAGACTATGCCAGAAGAATTAATTTATATATTGTTTTATGTATTTTATATAAACTATATATATTATAAAATATATTTTATATATATATTTGGCAGTGCTTGGGTCTCTGGGTCTTAACTGGGACGTGTGGGATCTAGTGCCCTGCTGCTGCTGCTGCTGCTAAGTTGCTTCAGTCATGTCTGAGTCTGTGCGACCCCATAGACGGCAGCCCACCAGGCTCCCCCGTCCCTGGGGTCCTCCAGGCAAGAACACTGGAGTGGGTTGCCATTTCCTTCTCCAATGCATTAAAGTGAAAATGAAGTTGCTCAGTTGTGTCCGACTCTTCATGACCCCATGGACTGCAGCCTACCAGGCTCCTCTGTGCATGAGATTTTCCAGGTAAGAGTACTGGAGTGGGTGCCATTGCCTCCTCCTCTAGCACCCTGACCAGGGATCAAACTGGGCCCCCTGCATTGGGAACGCAGAGTCTTAGCAACTGGACCACCAGGGAAGTCCCCAGAAGAATTATTTTTCAAGAATTTTTCTTAATTCTTCACTATTCCTCCCATGTGACTCTGAGAAAGATTCTCAATTCAGGGGTAAATCCTGATTTACACTTTAAGTGCTCCTGGGGACCATGAGTCTCCAAGTGGTATTGCTATTTATTCAGAAGGCCATCCTGAAGAATATCTATCAGGATTAGGAATGGGTTCCATGGAACCCATTTTGGGAAATGACATTACAATTGCTGACCCAACACTTTGCGTGACAGAGCCTCAATTTTTGCCCAAGTGTCCAGTACTCCTCCCATGTGACTCTGAGAAAGGTTCTTAATCCAGGGGCAAATCCTGATTGCTCTAAGTCAAGCATTAAAGTCTATCTAGCTTGCCAGTGATTGGATTAGACATGAGCGTGTGATGAAATCTGACCTTAAGACTCAAGGGTAAGTTGGCTAGTGGGTTGGGGCAAGGGAGACAAGAGAGGGTTCATAGCCCTAATAAAGAGATACATGTGGAGAAACATACCCTCGTTTTCTGCTGGATGTTGTTGAATGTGAACATGACTCCTGGAGCAGTGGCAGCCATATTGGGACCACGAGGGTAACTAGCTGAGAGCAAAACTCACACTATGTGGATGGCAGAACAAAAAGATAGCAGGAGTCTGGGTTCTTGCTGATGCTGTTGCACCTCCAAATTAACTGATCCTGAGACTTCCCTACCTCTGGAGTGTTGTTATGTACAATTAGAAATTATCCTTATTAAAAAAGATCTCTGCTGTCCAATAATGGTAGCTACTAGCTGTATGTGGTTATTGAGTACTGGATTGAATATATTTAGTACAGAAAAGAATGTAAAATATCTCACTAATAACTATATATTGATTACATGTAGAAATGACAGTTTTTTTGGATAACGAGTTAAATAGAAGATGTGACATTGTAAAGCAATTTTCTACCAATTAAAAAAAAGATTTGATTAAAATTGATTTCACATTTTAAAATGTGGCTACTAGAAAATTTTAAATACATTTGGAGCCCACATTATATTTCTGTTGGGAAGTGTTAGTTTTAGGTCATTTGGAAGTTAGGGCTTTCTGTTACTTACAGACAGAAAAAAATACCCTAAGAGATACAGGTATAATCATTCTGATTTTACAGCCAGGAAAATTGAAATGAAAAATGTAAATGACTTGCTCATGATCATACCGGTGTGGCAATTGTTGGAGATCACAGCTGAGCATCCAGACCAGTGCCTTCTTGGCACCTCTAAGAGCCTGACAACACCCTTTACAAGTTAAAGGTTCAGAAGCCTCCATCCAAATCTCAGCCCTAAAGAAATGCAACCATTCAGAAACCCACAGGGATGTAAAGCAATTATCCTTCAGTAAAAAATAAATTAACTTTTAAAAAGTATATAAAGGAAATGAGTGTGATTTGAAAAAGAGAGAGAGAAACCCTCAGGGAGTCTAGGAGACACAGAGTCCACTTTGAGACAGAGAAGAGATATGTGGATCAGACCATGAATTTTTGCCTTCAAATACAGACTAGACACTGAGAAAACCATTCCCTCTGGCCAATGACACCTGCCTATTTCTAGGAAACTGTCTGAGATCCAAATGTCAGTGTCCCCAACGGACTGAGGAGAGATGGAGAGGAAGGAAGCAGGACAGGCTCCTCTCCGGGGGTCCCCACTGTCCATGGAAGTCCTCAACTGATAGTCCAGTGTCTGCATGACCTGGTCCCAGCTCACTTTCTGAGTTTTGTCTTTCCAAATCCACTAAAGCCCACTTTCAAAGCCATCTGCTTCAGAAAACTACCCAGGCCACCTCCTTCCTCCAAACACTCGTCACTTCATACCACTAAGAGCTGCTATCTTGTCCATATCTTGTCTGTTTTGTCCAACAGCCTTCCCTGATCCTTTTCTCCAGGTCCTCTATTTAGGACTTAGCTCAAGATCTTTGGGCAGGACCGTGGAAGCCTCATCAACAGATTCAGACAGGGGTCAGATATGACGGAAGCGGCTTGGCACACACACACCAAGTTCTTCTTAAGGCTCAAAGGAAGACAACTCTTGCGGCTTCCTAGGTGGCGCGAGTGGTAAAGAACCCGCCTGCCAATGCAGGTGACATAAGAGATGCGGGTTCAATCCCTGGGTCGTGAATATCCCCTGGAGTAGGAAATGGCAACCCACTCCAGTATTTTTGCCTGGGAAATTCCATGGACAGAGGAGCCTAGGGGTCTACAGTCCCTAAGATTGCAAAGAGTTGGACACAACTAAAGCAACTTGGCATGCGTGTACATGACAGGTAGGGGAGTGAGGACCAGGGAGTCCAATGGTCATAGCTCTTGTCCAAGCACCCCCAAATCAGACCAGGTAAACCAGGTATGCACATTATGGTGAGCACACGGGCCCACACCATGGACACCCACATAGATGCTCTTGAGTAGAGGGGACCCATCCCAGCTTAGTTCTAACCCACCTTGGTAATGACCACGGACCCCGTGTCCCAGCGAGAGCAAGTCAAGCAAGCCTGAGGCATCTCTAGGGGCAGCAAAGAATAATGGAAATTGCTTGGGCTTCAGAATCAAACCTGAATCTTTCTTTAATACCCCCAAACACCCTTCTCTTCATCTCCACCCCATCCACCCAGTCTGGCTGCACCAGTTCTCCCGGAGAGACGATAGCATCTTCCCTAGTCTCTGCCTCCCCGGATACCCACTTCAATCCACCTTTCGCTGCCACCGGAGTCCTCTCCCTTCTAAGATGCAGATCTGATGACGTAAAACCTGGTTTGTGACAGCTTCCCAGTGCCTTGAGGAAGGATTGTCCCCTAGGAAACAGATTCTGAGGCTGAGACTGCATGTGGGTGATTTTGGCGGGAGGGGGACTCTCAGGACAAACACCTGTAAGGAAGGAAGCACGTTTCCGTAAGTGGAAGAAGCTGCACAGATCCCATGGGGTCACTGGAGCTGGTATGACCCTTCAGAGTAGTTTGAAATTGAAACAATGAGGCTTTGTACTCTGGCATCAACTCATTAACTATGGGTCACCCCCAGAGGGAGGCCTTTTGACAGAAGGCAGTGCCCAGCTATGAGCCATCAGCAACCCACACTCCTGGCAAATAGGGGAATAAGAACCCTGGCCCTGAGGGATGTCTGATGGTGTCCCACAGCCTCCCCTGTAAGAATGAAATTCACACTCCTCGTTGTGACCCCGGAAACCCTCATGGCCTGGGTCCTGCCAACCCTTGTCTCATATATGCCATTCTTCCTCTGAGTCTCTGTGCTCCCACTTTTCTTGAACACAAATGCTCTGCTCCCACCTCCAAACTTTACACTCAATATTCCTTTTCTTATAAAAACAGCATTCCTTTTTGGCTGAGCCGGGTCTTTGCTGGTGGGTGGGCTTTCTCTAGTTGCGGCAGCGGCCGCCACTCTCTGGTTGTGGTGTGCAGCCTTCTCCTTGCAGTGGCTGCTCTTGTGGCAGAGGAGGGGCTCTGGGCACATGGGCTTTGGTGGCTGTAGCATGCAGGCTCTAGAGTGTGGGCCCTGGTAGTTTTGGCTCTTGGGCTTAGCTGCCCCAGGGCACGTGGAATCTTCCCAGACCAGGAGTCAAACCCGTGTCCCCTGCATTGGCAGGTGGATTCTTAACCGCTGGACCACCAGGGAAGTCCTCGATATTCCTTTTGCCTGGCACAGCAGTGTGGTCCTCTGGTCACCCATCCTTCAGATCTTAGCCTCAAGGCTGATATCACTTCCTCCAGGAAGCCTTCTCTGATTACTCGACCAGATTAGGTTCACACATCATCAGCTCATTAACCCTTCTACTTACCCTTCAAATTATAAATACCATGTTGTAATTAAATAACTGTCTGATGCTGGTCTCTGCTGTTAGAATGTATGCTCTGAAGGCAGGGAACCAAGACTGCCTTGCTCATCACAGCATCTCCAACCCTCAGTGTGATGACTGGCCCATAGAAGGCTTTCAGCAGATACTGTCAATTGAGTGCATGAGTACTTGGCCTTGGACAAGTTCTCTTTGGATGTATCTCCACCCAGCAAGGGCGGAGCCAGCTTCTTTTCAGGGTTGCTGTGAGTAAAGTGTGAGTTATCTAGGGGAGACCTCTGACTCTCAACAAACATTGGTTCCCTTCACTTCTTAGGAAAAGATTGCAGGGTGGCCAGTCTTCCCCATTTGCCTGAGATTGAGGAGTTTCCCAAGAAACTTTATTACTTTCAGTACTAAAGCCAGGACAGGACAGTTCCCAGGCAGATCAGGAGGGTTGGTCACCTAAATCTGGGTGAGAAGGAGACAAGGGCATTTCATACTAATTAGTACAGTGTTCATGGCATGCTGGTAAAACAGCTCCTTGGAAAAACAACTCTGATTCACGTGTGTGCATGCATGCTAAGTCACTTTAGTCATGTCCAACTCTTTGCACCTCTATGGACTGTAGCCCACCAGGCTCCATCTTCCCAACCCAGGGATCGAACCTGCATCTTTTACGTCTCCTGCACTGGCAGGCAGTTTCTTTACCGCTAGCTCCACCTGGGAAGCCCTACCCTCATTCACAGTGTTGACTAATTTCTATCATCTAAATATTCCTCCCCATGGCCAATCAAGCTACCAACAGTTGAACAGCCAGTTTGCAACATTCCCAAAAGCTTAACAATGGCTGTCACGCATCAGTAGGAGCTAGTGGCAGCCCTGTAGCCACTACTAACTGTCGTATTCCTGCTCTCTGCACATGCACAGTGTGGACATACGTGACCTCAGTGCAGGGGTGAGTGGCGTTATTTCAGTTCCAAGAAGCGCACAGCTTGAGTGGACCTTGAAGAGCATCTAGTCCAAGGCAACAAGTCACCTATCATGTGGGCCACCTCTTTCCCATCCATCCTGTGTCCACAGCAGACACTGCTAATCGATCATAACGGTGACTCCTAACACGGCCATGCAGCTCCCTTCACCGCGTCTCCAAACAGCCACAGTCAAGTAGCTGATGTTGCGCATAAGAGAAATTGACTTACCTCTAGGAGTAAGTGTGGTTCAGCCCTTCATTATACAGGAGAGGAAACTCAGGCACAGAGAGGTAGAGGGAACTGCCCAAGGTCACACAGCCAGGCAGTGGCTCAGCTGGGACTAAAGAACAGATCACCTGCCTGGCTTGCCCTTTCACTCCTGCCTTGCCTTGAAGAGCAGCCTACCCCAGAGTGGGGTGGAACAAAGGGAAACTATCTAGGATCTGAGCCTAGATTCTGGGGGGCTCTGCTTAGAGCTCCCAAAGTCTTTTTGTACCTGAAGGCTTCTTAGCATGTCGGCACATAAGTGTTGTTCATCTGTTTAAGGGAAGGCACTTCTGAAAAAATCACAAAGTTGCACAGGCTCACTGCATAAAATTCAAACAATCGAGGAGTGTTTAAACTAAAAAATCGTGTACTGGGATTTCCCCAGTGGCTAAGACTCTGCACGCCCAATGTAGAGGGCCCAGGTTCAATCCCTGGTCAGGGAACTAGATCTCAAATGCTGCAACTAAGACCTGGCACAGCCAAATAGATAAATATATATTAGATATATATAATAGATAAATATATATTCTTTAATTATTAAAAAAAAAATCTCTGTACTGTCTCCCTAGGAGTAATCACTGTTAACAATTTTGGTCCTTCCAGGATTTCTTCTGCTTATTTACAAGCCTGTGCATAGCACAAGTGGACTAAGAGATTAGCTGTTCCCCATGCTACCACTTTCCCTCTCAATGAGAACACTGCCCCCCTCATAGTAGGCACTCAATATTCATCCAGTTGCTCTTGTTTGATTAAAATGCTTTAGATTCCTTTCTGTATGAGTATAGGTGAATCTGTCTCTTTTTTCCTCCCCTCTCTCTTAAAAAAAAAAAGTTTTTATTGAAGAATAGTTTCACTTCTATTTTTTTCAGAGGGTTACACCACTTGGCATGCGGGATTATGTTCCCTGGACCAGGGATCCAACCTACACCCCCTGCAGTGGAAGCATGGAGTCTTAACCCCTGGACCTCTGTCTTTTTAACGGTTTTAGTCCTTCCTCGCATGGTCTCATGGATTCACTGAACAGTCCCTTTGGGTGACTGTAGAGACGACATTCTGTTTTTGCTGTAACCATCCCAAGGCCTTGCTCTCTGGCTCGCCTGCAAGGTGGCACCAATGTCTCTTCCCATGGCCCCCAGATGCTCCCTCCCATCAAAGCTCCGTGGTCTTCCACTTTCCAGGACTACCACCAGGGGACCCAAAGTAGAGGGGCTGACAGCATGGGCGACCAGCTCCTGGGATCAGGGTTGGTTTGCACTGGGTGTATAACAAGTTCCGGTAGCCTGCAGGGTTCCACACCCCCACACACATAGAGGCTGCTCTCCTAGCTTGCACAGGAGGCAGGGGATTAATCGAGTGACCCTGCCTGGATGCTGACAATCCTGGAGCCTGGGGGAAAGCAACCTTGCCAGGTCCTGGGTCAGTTCGGCCATGCTGAAGGCCTAGGAAGCCAGGAATAATTGAGGGTGGGGGATGCAAAGGGATTAAGGGGAGAGGGTCTGGGTTCAGATGCCACTGGTTGCTCCGAGGCCCCTGTCTGTGTGCAGGCCTGCGCACAACCCTTACGTTCACGTGGCTTGTGTAACAGGCATCCCTCACCCTCAGTATCCAACACTGAGCTCCTGCCCTTACCTCTTTGAATCCTCATTCCATCTCAGCTTAGGGCAATGCTATCCTTTGCAGCTCAGGCCTTGAAATCTTCCCTGACTCCTCTTTCTCTCCACACACCCTCTCTGCAACCCATGAGGCCAATCTATCCGCTCCACCTTCAAAATGGACACAGAGTTCAACCACTTTTACCCACCTCTGCTGCCCCAGGAGGCTGGTCCAAAGCATCGTGGCCTCTGAGCTGTATCACTGCAATAACTGATTCTAATCAGTCTCCGCGCTTCTACCTGTCTGCACCGTCTCCTCCCCCAGTCTCCCAACACAAAGCAATCCCTTTAAATAAAGTCAGAGTAAGTCTTTTTTTTTTTTTTTTTTTTTGGTCATGAGGCCTGTAGGAATCTTAGTTCCCTGATCAGAGATGGAACCAGTGCCCCCTGCAGTGGAATCACAGAGTCCTAACCTTTAGACCACCAGGAAATTCCCTCATATTACTTAAAAATTTTTTTTTAACTTTTTATATTATATTGGAGTATAGCCAATTAACCACGTTCTGATAGTTTTCAGTGGACAGCAGAAGGACTTGGCCATACGTGTACAAGTATCGCTTCTACCCCAAACTCTTCTCCCATCCAGGCTGCCACATAACATTAAGCAGAGTTCTCTCTGCTATACAGTAAGACCTTACTGGTTATCTATTTTAAATATAGCAGTGTGTACCTGTCCATCCCAAACTGTGTCACTTTTATAGCCTCCATTTTGCTCAGGATCAAAGCCAGATTCTTACCACGGCCTCCTAGGCTCTGCATGAACAGTCCTCTCTCCACACTTGTCCCATAGGAATATTACACAGGGGAAGTGACAGCCTTCTCTGTACATCCCACCAAGGGCCCCTGTTGCCAAGTTGTCCTGTCGTCAGCAATGTGAAATTTGATCACTTTGTTAAGATGATATACATAAAGGATTCAAGTTGTATTATAAATAAAAGGAAGAAAAGCATGGTGCATGAAACACAGAACTGGGCCACCTTCCGGCCTTGGGGTGTCGCGCCCATTCTACACAGTTCAAACAGTGGTCAGCAGCACATCTCATACTTGAATGCTTCCAGGCATGAGGTGCTCACTCCTTGCCAGAGGGGAGGGGCTTCTGGAGTTCCTATGTCCCTGGGTAGCCCTGTGGATTCTGCCAGGCAAGTCTGGGCCATTCAACTCTCAGCTATGCAGGAGTAAGTAGGGGAATCAGTCATGACCAGACCTAACACCCACCTACTCTGTGGCTCCAGCTTGGGAAGGGATAGGCGAGAACTAGGTCTAAGGCAGGAAACAAGCCTGTCTCCCTCACCCCACACTCTGCCTTCAACCAGGGCCCTTAGAAAACGAAACTGGACATTCCTCACAAAGGTGTGGCACCCAGGGCTGGTCCAGGGAACAGCTGCTGGGGACACGGAATTAGCAGGCGCTGGAAACATGCCAGGTTGATGAATGCCAAGGGCCTGGCCTTGGACAGCAGGGGCACGTCTGGGGAGATTTGGCCAGCTGGACACATGCATCCCAGAGAACAAAGCCGCAGAGAGGAGGACGAATGACGTCCACTTCCCTGTCTTACTCAGGGTCCACTCTGCTCCCCTGGGGGCCCAGATAAATGCCAAGAAGCTGCCATCACAGTAGCCCAGCTGCCTGTCATGCTGACCCCTGGCCGTGAACTGGGACGTGAGATATTCAAGATGAGGTTCAATTATGCTGATTCTACATTTGCAATGGAATCCACCTGATGTGGCTTCCACCTGCACTCGCAGGACCCAACGCAAAACTAAGCAAATCAAAGGCTTGGCTTCTTAAGTCAAGTTTAAGCTTCCAAAATCAAAAGCTAGGTTTGTACTGAAATATTTTTCCCCAAACAGAGGCAGCTGTGGTTCAGACCATCCTGAATCAGTTCGCCCTTTGGTCTGCGAAGGAAACACGGAAAAGAAGGTGTACATTTCAGCCATTCCTCTGAGCCAGGCATCACGCTAAGCCCTTTTCATGGATTATCTCATTTCATTGTTTCAGTCATATTTTGAGGGAGATTTTGACAGCCTTAGTGGAAAAAAAGGAAATGGAAGATAAAAGAGGCCACATGATATGCCCATGTTTGTAAAATGAAGAGGTGGCTCCACCTGGACTTGGACTCAGATCTGGCCACTTGAAGCCCCAAGTGCTTAGTAACACATGTCTTTAGTCCCATTAGATTCTCTACACTTAAACTTTAATAGCGATCAAGAATTTTTAAACTAAAAGACGTTCCTTTTAAACCTGAAGAAAACCCCCCCAAAAAATCCCACCAAAACTAAGAAATTAATTTAGTAACGTAAAAGGACTGAAGGCTAATGTACAAAAATAGCTATATGTCTATAACCTAGCAATGAACAATAGGAAAAAGGAAATCTTAAATGCCATGTATACTATCGTAAGAAATAAAATACTTGTTAATTTTACTTTTTAAAAAAGTGTAAGACACGGAAAATGCTAAAACATTGCTGAATGAAATTAAAGAAGACGTAAGTAAGGATATATACCATGTCCATGGATTGGAAGGCTCACTGCTGTTTAGATGTCCATCCCCTCCAAATTGATGTAAAAATCAAATGCATTTTTCTTTAACTATTTTACTCATAATAACTCTTGAGAGTCCCTTGGACTGCAAGGAGATCCAACCAGTCCATCCTAAAAGAGCTCAGTCCTGGGTGTTCATTGGAAGGACTGATGTTGAAGCTGAAATTCCAGTACTTTGGCCACCTGATACGAAGAGCTGACTCATTTGAAAAGACCCTGATGCTGGTAAAGATTGAAGGTGGGAGGAGAAGGGGCCGACAGAGGATTAGATGGTTGGATGGCATCACCAACTCAACGAACATGAGTTTGAGTAAACTCCAGGAGTTGATGATGGACAGGGAGGCCTGGCATGCTGTAGTCCACGGGGTCACAAAGACTCAGACAAGACTGAGGGAATAAACTGAACTGAACTGACAGAATAAAAGGAATGTAATGAATGCATCAGTATGAACAATGCATCCAATTGTTAGAAAACTAACTAGGATCCAAAAAATAGAAAAAAAGAATTTAAATGCAACAAAAGACTTCCCTGGTGATCCAGTGGTTATGAGTCTGCCTGCCAATGCAGGGAACACAGGTTTGATCCCTGGTCCAGGAAGATCCTGGCTGCCTTGGAGTAACTAAGCCCAGGTGCCACAACTACTGAGCCAATGCTTTAGGGCTCATGAGCTGCAACTACTGAAGCGTGCACGTCAAAGCCCGTGATTCGCAGTGAGAGAAGCCACCACAATGAGAAGCCCTGAGAATCCAGGGCACTGCAACAAACAGCAGCCCCCACTTGCCACAACTAGGGAAAGCCTATGCGCAGCAACGAAGACCCAGCACAGCCAAAAATAATACATTAAATAATTCTTTTACAAAAGCAACAAGATCGACAGTTTGCACAGATCTGTATGGATGAGTCTCTCAAATTCCCTAGTGAAGACTTAACATAATCACTTCTTTCCAAATTGCCTTTGGTTCCTGTGAAGTTGTGCTGAATATACTTCCTCATGATCCATCAAATGTGTTTTTAATCAAATTTCCATCAGGCCTTTTTGGTAGAAATTGACAAGCTGATTTTATAATGTATACAGAAATGGAAATAATCTAGAATAACCCGAAAAGTCTTGAACAAGAAAAGTTGGAGGATTTGCTCTGATTGAAAAACTTGTTTTATGGAAAATTGGGATTGACACATACACACTACTGTATATAAAACAGATAACTAAGAAAGACCTACTGCATCGCACATGGAACTCTTCTCAATACTCTGTAATGCCTGCGTGGGAAAAGAATCTAGAAGAGAGTGGGTGTATAACAGATTCACTTTGCTGTACACCTGAAATTAACACAACATTGTAAATCAACTATACCCCAATAAAAATTTACAACATAAATAAATAAAAATTTATTTTAAAGTTCCAGTAACCAAGACATCATGATATTGGCACAAAGATAGACACATAGATCAATAGAAATGATATTCCTTTGGGGAGCAAATATAGAAAGAAATATGAAAGTTAAGTTTCTTCAAGGAATACACGGCACAGACCCAGGTCATGTGACAGCAGATATTACTTAGGGCTCTGTGCTGTGCTTAGTCATTCAGCCGTGTCTGACTCTTTGCGACCCCATGGACTGTAACCCACCAGGTTCTTCTGTCCATGGGGATTCTACAGGCAGGAACACTGGAGTGGGTTGCATGGCCTCCTCTAGGGGATCTTCTCCACCCAGGGATCGAAGCCAGGTTTCCCGCATTGCAGGCGGATTCTTTACCAGCTGAGCTACTTAGGGCTCTAGCTTGGAAAATTCATTTAACTTCCATGTTCAGTTAGGCTAAAATGAGCTGAAGCCATCAGCGTTGGGAAAAACAAAGAAATCTGTACCCAGAGCATAGAAGGTTCCATTTTTGACCCAGTTGTCATACTTACACATAAAAATACCATCACTTCAGCATGTAATAATAATAATAATCAAAGCACTAACCACATGCCTAATTCTAAGTATTTAATGTATAACAATACATCATTTAATTCTCTCAGAAAGAGAAAATAACAATTCTATCAATTGAAATTTGCTCAGTCGTGTCCACCTCTTTGTGACCCCATAGACTATACAGTCCATGGAATTCTCCAGGCCAGAATACTGAAGTGGGTACCCTTTCCCTTCTCCAGGGGATCTTCCCAACCCAGGGATTCGAACCCAGGAACCTGCAGGCGGATTCTTTACCAGCTGAGTCACCAGGGAAGCCCAATTCTATCAATGAGATCACATAAAAGAAAATAGCAAGTATAGCATATAGGGAGAGAGATATTACTTCACAATGACTTGTTTCAGTTTTACATTTTTATATGTATGCATAGAACTATAATAGAAAATACATATGTTAAAGTGGGTTATAATCATAAATATAATCATATAATCATAAAAATTTGAAAGTCACTAGTGTCGTAGAAGAGAGAATTAAGAAGCCTCAATAATATAATACATGTATGATTCTTAGCACAGAGTCTGATAAAGACTAGTAAAGACTCCGTAAATGGTAGAGATGGTTATTACTACTGTCACAGAGTCTGGTAAAAACTAATAAAGATTCAGGACTTCCCTGGTGGTCCAGTGGTTACGAATCCACCTCCCAATGCAGCAGACACAGGTTCTACCCCTGGTTGGGGAACTAAGAACCCACAAGCCTTGGGGCAACTAAGCCCGAGTGCCACAACTAAGATCCAGTGGAGCCAAAAAATAAAAACTGGTAAAGATTCAACAAATGGTGGAGAAGACAGTTGTTACTACTTGGTCTTGATACGGCCAACTTCATGGGCATTCAACCTGTACAGTCACACAAGACTCTGAACTCAGAAGGGCCCTGAATTTGGTTTAAGGCTCTGATGTCACCATCTTGAAATTCTTAATTTTGAAGAAGGGGCCCCGCATTTTTGTTCTGCACCGTGTCCCTAAAGTATGTAGCCAGTCTTGATTATTTTGTGTAGTTGTTTATCATTTATTAAAATGCTGATTTATAGTATAAAATATTTAATTGTCACTTATGATGATCAAATTCCATCTCAGCCTCTTATCAATTAGAGGACTGTCAATCTCAGTGTCCTCATCTATAAAATAGGGGTAATAATAGTACTTCCCTGTAAGGGTTATAGTGAAAGTTTAAGTAACACAATGCTTGCCATGTGCCCAGATCAGCACCAAGCACATCGTTCACACTCCAAAAATGTTAACTATTATTAGCTTTAGGGGGAAAAAAAGTCAACCTTGGGCTTGCTTTTTCCTGCTGCACATTTTGGGGAGGGGATTACTGAATTAGATCCATGGTCCTGGAATTTATTTGACTACCAGATTCCTTATAGAATTTGATGGCTCTTGCAGGAAATACCTCCCAGAAAAACACAGAGAGTCCTGCAGTTTCAGGCCATTCGTGGGCCTTGGAATCCTAGGCTCAGGCCCAGGTCAAGATCAGAGGAAAACCAAGATCACCAGTGGCCGTTCTAGTCTGTGGGTCTCGGGTGGGAACCGCCAGGCAGCCATGCAGCTGTGGATTACTACTTAAGGGCTGGGTGTGCTGGCTTTGGGCTTTAAGTCAGCAGCTATTTTTAGCTTTGCTATATATGGCCAGGGGAGGAATGTGGGGCTATAGATGGGGGAGGGGTGCCAGGAGGCTTAGGGCAGGGTTTGGAAGACTCCTCTGCCTGGACTACCTTCCCCTTCTGACCAGAGAATTGGAACTTCCAGCCAAGGCGACAAGCAGAGGGGGAGAGGGAGCGTCTGTGGCTTTAGGAATGACTGGGTCAGCCATGAAGATGTCAGGTCAAGTCACTTTACAACAGTAATATTCCTATTTTTTGACCGTGACCTGCAACAAAAAATACATCTGAATCATGATATACACATAAACAGATGTTTCGATACACAAAATATAGATATATAATCTCCAACTGAACAAACATTTCAGGAATCAATACTTTAATCTCATTCTCTATGAAACACTCTGATATTTTCTATTCTGTTCTGTTCTATTCTTTATTTCTTTTAAAATGGAAGTCATGACCCACTAAGTTGATTTGGCCAATGGGTCGACACCTCCAGTTTGGAAAGCTACTCTTTGGTTTGGAGCAGGCAGACACCTGTAACATCAGACTGCAAGGTAAGCCAGGGAATGGAGAAAAGCAGATGTGTTATCGCTTGGATCAAGGCTTCTCAAAACAGAATAAGACACAAATCTCAGCTTGATCTCCGCTGGACAGCAAGCTTTGGACTTCAGTCTTTGTATGCTGTTCTCACCACCCGGAGCAAGCATCCTCCAGGTTGTCACCTGGCTCACTCTGTACTTCAGAGCCCCACTTGTCACTTCCTCCAGGAAGCCTCCCTGATTGCCTCAGTCTGGTTAGCCACCCGCTTGCTCACTTAGCCCCCAGCATATCCCTGCTTGGCACCCAACACAATTTTTTGTTACATTCCCTGGAAGGCAGGATGACCTCTCCCATCCTGTTCAGTTCTACACTCTCCCCATCCCCCACCCCACCCACCCAGTGCTGGCTTCCTAATAGTCACTCAATAAATATTTACTGAATGAATTAGTGATAGTTAATAGTAATAATGGCAACTGCACATTCATCCCATGAGAAAGCTTAGGAGAGGTTAGTATAAATCCATTTTAGGGATGAGGAAACTGAAGCTCCAAGAGACCAGAGAATACGATAGGGGCAGAGTGGTGATCCAAGGCTGCCCGGCTCCCAGCCGTCCCTAATCCCAGGATCTTATTTGTCCACATTCCCCTCAGTGCTACCCAGGATGGGGCAAAGGGCAGGTCCTTAACAACCCCTGGGAAAACTGATGACAGGTTGATTAAAGAGATTTTCCGAAGCAGTGGCCACATCTAATTTTGGAGGGTTGTGCTTGGGGGAGAGGATCTCTGAGGTTTCCAGACCCCCTGGATGTGGAGCTGTCTCATCCAAGAGGAGAATCTGGGCTTCTGACAAACCAGAGGGGTAGACCTCCCAATGACCTGGCCCGAAGGGCTCCTGGACATGCCTAGGCTAAAACCCAGGGCCCTGCAAACCTTCGTGCCCTGGCCTTTGCCCACATCTCCAGCGGCAGCCCCTGCAGCCCAGCCTGCACCCCTCGTCCATGCCTCTCCCACTCCTCCCTGCCCCCAGGCGCTCTTGCTGTTCCTTGTACGCACGTACATGCCAAGCCCAGTCCCACCTCAGAGCCTCTGCAATCGCCATTCCCTCTGCCTGGGGTCTTCCTTCCTTCTCCCATCCTCCCCACTTAAGTACTCAGACATCCGCCCTCCAAAAAAAATTACCCTCTTCCCTCTTTGCTAGTTTTTCTGTAACACAGGTAACTTTTGGAAATTGCATCTGTGTTTGTTTTCCTGTTTATTTCTGTTTTCTTCACTAGACAGGGAGCTTCCTGAGGACTTTGCTTGCTCACTGCCTTGGACTCTGGGACTTGCTTTGGGAGGGTGCCTGACACATCACTTGTGCTCTGTGAAGGCATGAATGGGTTTTCCCTGTTTTAGACATATTGGGACATCAGCCTGCAGTTTCCCAGAAATATTGCTGTGTCCCTGTGACTCACATCCATGGTCCCCCGCCCCCCCCGCCACCACACACACACACACACACACACACACACACACACACACACACACACACACACACACACACTGTGTGGGGAGGAGCAATAGGGTAGGGAAGGGAAGGAACTTTCTGCACATGCATATTTGCACCACTTTGCCTGGTTCACTGATGCCCAGCAAGCCTGCAGGGACTAACTCCACTTGGTAACTGGAACATGTGAAGTTTGCTCTCTGCTCATCCCCAGTGCTCTGCGCAGTGACTAGTATAAACACCTGAACTGCACTGAATTGCAGAGGTTCCGCAAACAGCTCAAGGTCACCAAATTAGGAAATGTGGAGCCAGATTTAGTCCAATTCTAGCCAGCCATTGTGCCACGAAAACTCTGTTAACAACCTGTTAAAATCCAGGTGCATTGGAGGTTGAGCCCTCACCAGATAGCCAGCAGTAGGTAACCCAGTCAGGAGCCCATTCTATACCTGAGACCACTGTCTACAAGCCTCACAAACACAATCTTCCCATCAAGATGCAGTTCCAATGTCACCTCCTCCAAAGCCTCCCCTGACCTCCTCAGACCTAACTTTCCTTTTCTGCCACAGCACACTGTGAATACTTGTATATAATTGTTTGTCTGCACGCATATCTTTGAACCCATGGACTCTATCCTATTTCTCTCTACCTCTAACCCTTTTTACAATGCCTGGTGAATAAATGGTACTACAGAAATATTCACTGAACAAAAGTATGCTTGGGTGGATAGATGGATGGATGGATGAGTGGATGGATGGATGAGTGGATGGATGGATGGATGAGTGGATGGATGGATGGATGAGTGGATGGATGGATAGATGAGTGGATGGATGAGTGGGTGGATGGATGGATGAGTGGGTGGATGGATGGATGAGTGGGTGGATGGATGGATGGGTAAATGGATGAGTGGATGGGGGTGGATAGATGAATGAATGAATGAACACTTCATGATCTACTGGCTGAAAATAATTTTCATGGCAAAATTGACATTAGACACCAGTTCTTCTGGAGTATATTCCAGAGCTCTTTGTACACCTAGCCCGCCACAGTGGCAGTGGTGTCTTATTGAATGTGTCTTGAATGTGTGTTTCTATGGCCGGCCTTGTACCAAGCATGTCTGCCAATTCTCTCAGCAGCTCTGTTACTGGCCTCACTTTTCCTGACAATGAAATGGATGCAGAGAGAGGTGGAGCTGCTTGCCCGATGCCACACAGCAAATCATATCCTGGCCCCTCCTGCCCCACCCTCCGCCACCTTCCTCACCCCATCTGGCCCCTCCCCAGGTCTGCAGGCTGCAGGCCAGGCTCACCTCCATCCGCGTAGGTCTCGGTGCCATAGCCGTCCTGCAGGCCGTTGTTCCAAGTGCCCTCATACTTGGCACCACTGCTGCTGCTCTGCCGGGTCCCGTAGCGGCCCTTGAAGCCGTGTGTCCACTCGCCCTTGTAGAGCCAGCGTCCCTTGGTCTCTATGCCCAGCCCATGCCGTTTGCCCTGGCTCCAGTATCCCTCGAAGGTGTTTCCGCTGGGCCAGGTGTAGACACCCGCCACTTCAAAGCCAAAGTTCCAGGAGCCCGAGTATTCCCCCTGGCCCTTGGGGCCCGTGCACAAGCCGTGCCCGTGGGCCTTGCCCCCCTCCCAGCCCCCACAGTACGCCCCACCATCATCAAAGTCAAAGCGACCCCCGCTCATCTCATCATAGCCCCCGACCTCCTCACCGTTCTCCAGCTTTGGGGGAGAAGGTGATGGGGAGAGGGGGTGCCAGCAATTCTCTCCAAGCAGCTCAGGGCTGGGCGCCCCCCTGACTCACCGCGCCCCGGGAGGAGGGAAGCGAGATGCCACCCGAGGCTGCAGGAACCTAGGAGCCAAGTCAGCACTGGGTCGGGCGGTCAGTGCCATGCCTGGGAGGCCCCCACTCAGTCGGCCAGAGGAAGGCTGCCAACCGAGGAGGAAGCGGGAAGGAAATGTTCGAAGTCTCCACGGAGTGTCCCCAACCTGGCTTCCATGGAGCCAAAGGAAAAAGTGCTGTGATCCCTTTAAGAAGTGCAATGGGAGGGGTGGGGTGGAGGGGTCCCCAGTCTGTCTTCAGAAAGGAGAACTTTTCCTCGGTGACAGCCCCTAGCTCAGAGGCTGAATTCCCGGCAGCCGGCTGGCCCCCTTCTCCTCCACCCCCCCTGGGTGTGCCGGGCTGTGATTCCGCGACCTGCCCCGCCCCCCTCCAATCCTACCCTCCTCCTGGGATGGAAAGGTCAGTGTTGCCCTAACAAGGCCATTGGATCTCAGAGGCTGCTCCCAAAATAACCCCCCGGCCGGCCCAGCCTCCTTCAAAGCGGGAGGGGTGTTTCAAACTGGGCTAGAGCTTCAGACTCGGGGAGCGGCTGGAGGGATGAGGAAGGGAAGCTGAGAGCAAGTGTGGGTAGTTGGGGCAGGCGATAGGCGGCTTTTCTTCTCTTGGCTAAAGAAGAGCTCCCTTCCACCTCCCCGGTCCCTTGAGTGTCCGGCAGGGAGGGGAGAGGAAGACCCAGTCCTGAAACACTTTCAAATCCCCCTGAGTGTAGAAGCTGGCGAACCTCAGCACCAGCGCCACTCACATGCCCCGACAGGACCCGGGGCTACCAGAGCATCGCTGCCAACCCCATAAAGGAATCTGGTGACTTAAAGAGAAAGGAATGGGCATGGGGTCACATATGCTTTTGAAAGCGGAGGAGGAAACTCGGGAAGAAAGGTGAAGTTCTAGAAACAGTGCGGTTAGATAAAGTGAATCTAAGTCTGACACAACCCAATTCCCGCCCCGCCCCCGCCCCCTGGGAAAACCCCCGGGAAGAGCCCCGTGCAAGAAGCATCATCTGGATCACTCCCTTTCTCTCTTCTCAAGGGCGAGGAGCCCACCCTCTGCTCTCTAGTTCCAAGTACTGTACCGCCAGGAGATCGTCTTAGAAATACTCAAGGATCATTTTTTTTTTTTTTTAAATTTTCTTTCCAAGCTCTCTTTTGCTGTGCTCTCCTAAGAGCCTGGGAGGCCAGATTTCAGAAAGCTCCTAGGGCAAGGTCAACAGCAAAGGGACTGACCAGCCCTCAGGTTCCCACCGAACTCCAGGAAAAGGGACAAATAAATCTCCATGATGAGAGGCGGTGGCCAAGACCTAGGGATGGAAATTTCAGACTTCCCCCAGCCGGTGGTCCAGTGGTTAAGGATCCGCCTGCCAGTGCAGGAGCCACAGGTTTGATCCCTGGTTCTGGAAGATCCTACATGCCCTGGAGCAGCTAAGCCCATGCGCCACAGCTACTGAGCCTGAGCGCCTAGAGCCTGCGCTGCGCAGCAAGAGAAGCCACCGCAATGAGAAGCCGGCTCACCGCAGCCAGAGGAAAGCCCCCCGGGCAGCGACGAAGACCCGGCGCAGCCAAAACTAATAAACAAATAATAGACTTAGGGTTTTATTTTTTAAAATGGAAATCCCAACTGAACCCAGGGTTAATAGGACCACAGTAATTCTGTGAAAGAGACGAGCCAGCAAGCACAGGAAGCTGTGCCAGCATGTGTGTGTCTGTGTATGTGTTGGGGGCGGGGGGTGGCCGTGAGGAGGATAGAAATCACACACACACAAAAAAAAGCCCAGAAGGCACTTGAGAACATTCAACTATTATTATCTGACTTCAAACGTATCTGTCATACTCTGAAACCCATGATGACTTAGGCCACTTCAAGTCACCACCAAAGATGTGTCCTTGTTTAACAAATGGATAGACAAGCCTCTCTCCCTTCACCCTTAGCTGATCCTGGTTCTTATTACCACTTGGTTCCTTCCTTCTTCACAGTCCCCTGCCTTGAAGAACCCTTCTCTGCCCACATTTTACCCCCAGATAGAAACACCCAGCCCCGGAGCTCTTTGCCAAGCAGACATGCAGCAAAAAGCAGCAGATAAAGACTGTCACGTCTGGGTTTTGACTCACTCCAGCCCCCTGCCCCGCAGGTTGCCTGACAACCTGGTCGCCCAGTTCACTGCCGAGGCCATCTCAGTGCTGCCCCTGTAGAACTCTGCTGTTGCCACTTCTGACCAACTCTGGAAAACCGCGTGTTTCTTTCCACCTTTGCTCTCCAGGGGAGAGGAAAGAGCATCTCCAACTGGAAGCCAGAGGACTCTGAGTTCAATACCCTTTGTAGTTTAAATGCCCGGCAAATCGGCATAATCCTGTTCTAAGGCTGGGTGGCATAATCCTGTTCTAAGGCTGGGCGGCTGGCTGCTGTGTCCTAGAGAGCTGTTCCAAGTGCAGCAACTGTTCATCCATACGCCTCCCTACAGTGGTTCCTCCCAACGGCTAGTACACGTAAAAGTCACCTGTGGAACTTAAAACTGGGAACAGATTCCGGAATCCCACCCCCTCCCCAACCTACCAGATTGTCCTGGGAGGAGGCTCCAGCACTTGCATTCTTTTTAAAATCTCCTCGGACAAATCTGACTCTCATTCCCAGTAAAGAACCACTGTAGGTTTTCAAATTAAGAAACAGTTTCTTAATAATGTACAGATCCATGCCTTCACTGTGTAGGGTAGATAGTTATGGAATTAGATTTGTGTTCAGATCCTAGTTCTGGCCCTCACAAGCTGTGTGGCTTTGGACTAATTGTTAATTTCTCTAAGTCACAAATTCTTTGTCTATAAAAGCACCTATCTCAAAGGATTCTCAGGGTTTTTTTTTTCTAATTTATTTATTTTTTAATTGAGGGATAATTGATTTACAGAATTTTGTTGTTTTCCGCCAAATATCAACATGGGTCAGCCATAGGTATATATATGTCCCCTCTCTCTCTTGAATATCCCTCCCAAGAATTCTCAGTTTCAAGGATAATAGTATCTACTTTATATGGCTGGATGAGGATTAAGTGAGTTAATGGTGTAAAAAGACTTGTGCATGCATGCTAAGTCACTTCAGTCATGCCTGACTCTTTGTGACCCTATGGACAATAGCCCACCAGGCTCCTCTGTCCATGGGATTCTCCAGGCAAGAACACTGGAGCGGGTTGCTGTGTCCTCCTCCAGGGGATCTTCTCAACCCAGGGAAGTCTGCATTGGGTCTGTTACCTCTACGTGCATTGGCAAGCATGTTCTTAACCACTAGCGCCACCTGGGGAAGCCTGTAAAATGGCTCAGAAGACACTAAATACCTAATAAATGTTTGCTATTATTAATATTATCCTCACACGATAGGTTGCTTTTCACAACCTAAATGTCCTTTGACAAATGAATGGATAAAGAAGATGTGGTACATATGCATGAGGGAATACTGCTGCTGCTGCTGCTAAGTCACTGCAGTCGTGTCCGACTCTGTGCGGCCCCATAGACGGCAGCCCTCCAGGCTCCCCTGTCCCTGAGATTCTCCAGGCAAGAGTATTGGAGTGGGGTGCCATTTCCTTCTCCAATGCATGAAAGTGAAAAGTGAAAGTGAACTCGCTCAGTCATATCCGACTCTTAGCAACCCCATGGACTGTAGCCAACCAGGCTCCTCCATCCATAGGATTTTCCAGGCAAGAGTACTGGAGTGGGGTGCCATTGCCTTCTCCGACGAGGGACTACTATTCAGCCATAAAAAGAATGAAATAATGTCATTTGAGGCAACATTGATGAACCTAGAAATTATCATTTACTAAGTGGCATCTGGTCCCATCACTTCATGGGAAATAGATGGGGAAACAGTGGAAACAGTGTCAGACTTTATTTTGGGGGGCTCCAAAATCACTGTAGATGGTGATTGCAGCCAGGAAATTAAAAGACACTTACTCCTTGGAAGGAAAGTTATGACCAACCTAGATAGCATATTCAAAATCAGAGACATTACTTTGCCAACAAAGGTCCGTCTAATCAAAGCTATGGTTTTTCCAGTAGTCATGTATAGACGTGAGAGTTGGACTGTGAAGAGAGCTGAGTGCCAAAGAATTGATGCTTTTGAACTGTGGTGTTGGGGAAGACTCTTGAGAGTCCCTTGGACTGCAAGGAGATCCAGCCAGTCCATTCTGAAGGAGATCAGTCCTGAGTGTTCATTGGAAGGAATGATGCTAAAGCTGAAACTCCAATACCTTGGCCAACTAATGCAAAGAGTTGACTCACTGGAAAAGACCCTGATGCTGGAAGGGATTGGGGGCAGGAGGAGAAGGGGACGACAGAGGATGAGATGGCTGGATGGCATCACCGACTTGATAGACATGAGTCTGAGTGAACTCCGGGAGCTGGTGATAGACAGGGAGGCCTGGCATGCTGCGATTCATGGGGTCGCAAAGAGTTGGACACAACTGAGCGACTGAACTGAACTGAACTGAGCTGAAGTAAGTCAGAAAGAGAGAGACAAATACCATATGATATCACTTACGTGTGGAATCTAAAATATGACAAAAAATAAAGTTATCTATGAAACAGAAACAAACTCATAGACATAGAGAATAAACTCATGGTTGTCAAGGTAGCAGGCAGGATGAGGGAGGGATGTGGTGGGAGTTTGAGATTAGCAGATGCAAACTATTATATATAGACTGGATAAACAACAAGGTCCTACTGTAGCACAGGGAACTATATTCAATATTCTGTGATGGACCATAACGAAAAGAATATGAAAAAGAATGCATGTGTACGTATAACTGAATCACCGTGCTGTATGGCAGAAATTAACACACTGTTGTAAATCAACTATACTTGAATAAAATAAAATAAATTTTAAAAAATAAGTTGCTTTTCACACTATCATGCTTAATAAAATTATTACCAAAGGGAAGAAAGTGAAAGTGAAGTCGCTCAGTCATGTCCGACTCTTTGTGACCCCATGGACTGTAGCCCACCAGGCTCCTCCCTCCATGGGATTCTCCAAGCAAGAGTACTGGAGTGGGTTGCCATTTCCTTCTCCAGGGGATCTTCCTGACCCGGGGATCGAACCTGGGTTTCTTGCATTCCAGGCAGATGCTTTAACCTCTGAGCCACCAGGTAAGCCTAAGGGAAGAATTACCCCTTAAATATTAAGTACCTTAACACTGAAGCACTCCTTACTCTTCCCAATGTGTATTTACTCAACATTACCCTGTGATTTTCCCCTTTTCAAACTGATAAATTATATTATTGGTAAAGGGACACTGATTTCTTGACAATTTAAGTGAGGATTTCTCTGACAGTCCAGTAGTTAAAATGCTGCGCTTCCAACGCAGGGGGGCCGAGATCAATCCCTGTTCGGGAAACTAAGATCCCACAGGCCGTGCAGCACAGCCAGAAGTTTCGGTCAATTTTTTGCCAAATTTGGTACCGGCCTTACCTGACCAGCCATCACTTCTTTGCCTCGCCTTTTAAACCAGTGACTTTCAGGGAAAGGGAGACCCCTTGTGGCCACATGTGCATTACAACAGATTTTTCTTAGAAAAACCAAGTTCTACATTTGAAACGTATATACTAAACTTGGAACGAATTTTAAATCGCTTTTAAAGGTAGCTATCCCATTCTCTCTTTTTCGCAGGTTTTTCTCACTCCACAGTGTTGTTCTTCGGTCAGAAGGTGCAGTCACTTGCTTCCCTTGTCTCTTCAATTTCTCTAGCGTGACTGCTTCCGAGGGAGGGAGGTGGGGAAGGACTGAAAATCCAGAACAGAGAGGAATGCACACAGAAATCTACTCAGGGCTCACGTTCCTTCTCAGCACCGAAGACTTAGTTAAAGAAGCCTCACCTCCCCAGACAAGTTATCTGGCTGGGTTTCATGCCTTCCGACACGCTGACTCCTTCCCCCACCTATGAGCTGTCTGAAGCAAAGAGTATCTTCCTTCCAAAAAAAAAAAAAAAGCCTGAATACCTCCAAAGTGCCTGCCTGGCACTTCAGCTCATCTTTCTGTGCCCAGCACCCTCACAAACTACGTGCCCTCATCTTTCCTTCCTATTTGGCAGCTGACAACTCCCGTCTTGAGATGCTTTTTCCCTCTACTCCTAAGGCTTGTCTCTCGGTTCTGTCCTGCCTCATCGGCTGCTGCCACACAAGTCTTCTGCAGGCTCCTCCTCATTGCCCTGAGCTCTAGACTTTGGAAATGACCCAGAGCTTGGTCCTCTTACCAAGTATCTACGTTTATCTCTAGGTGATCTCTTTTGGCAGCAGAGTTTTCAGTAACACCCACACCCTGATGGCTCCTAACTTTGGATCTCCAGCCTGTCCCGCTCCTGATTTTCAGTTGCATATCCAACCACCGACTCAGTATCTCTACATGATATCAAAACCGAACTCCCAAAGTCTCCTCCCAAATTTGCTCCTCCAGCCAACTCCCACCGTATTAAACCTTGGGAATCATCCTTAATTTCAATCCTTCTCTCACACCTTATGTGCACACATGCTAAACTGCTTCATCATGTCTGACTCTTTGAGACCCTATGGACTGAAGTCTGCCAGGCGCTTCTGTCCATGGGATTCTCCAGACAAGAATACTGGAATGGGTTGCCATGCCCTCCTCCAGGGGATCTTCCTGACTTAGGGGTCAAACCCATGCCTCTTATGTCTCCTGCATTAGCAGGTGGGTTCCTTACCACTGAACTTCCCTGGTGGCTCAGATGGTAAAGGGTCCGCCTGCAATGCGGGAGACCTGAGTTCAATTCTGGGTCGGGAAGATCCCCTGGAGAAGGCAATGGCAACCCACTCCAGTATTCTTGCCTGGAGAACCCCCATGGACAGAGGAGCCTGGCGGGCTACAGACAAGGGGGTCGCAGAGTCGGACATGACTGAGCGACTTTCACTCACTCACTCTTTACCACGAGCACCCCGAGAAGCCCATATCCTTATATCCATCACACCTTATATCCATTAGCAAATCCCTTTAGCTCGACCTTCAAAATAATTCCAGAACAGGTCTTCTCTCCTGCACCGCTAAGGGTCTGAGCCACTTGAAACCATTGTCTGATTCACTGCAGTGGCCTCCTGACTGCCTCCTTCCTTTCCTTTTCCTAGCTCCCCTCTTAGTCTACAGAGCAGCCAGTGCTCTTTATAAAAGACAAGTCTGATGTCTCTCCTGTCCCCCAGACCCCCTCAAAGGCTCCCTGTCTCCTCACAAACCAAAGCCTTTAAAACGGCCCAGGAGGGTCTCCATGATCTGCCCGTGACCCATGCTTCTGTGACCTCGCCTGCTTCAAGGAATGCTGCCAGGAATGCTCTTCCCCCAAATATCCACATGGCTCACTCTCGTTATCTTCAGGTCTCAGCTCAAATGCCACCTCGTCACAGAAGCTTCTCTGACTACCCCAAATGAAACAGCAACTCCTCCCCCTGCCCTAGCCCTTGCTGTCTCCTAATCCTCCTCTCTCCGTAGCATTTTCTCCAAGGATATGATGATGCCCTATTCCCAGCACCTGGTATCGCATGACTGTGTTGACAGCACTCAGTGAAGATTTGTTGAATGAATGTTCAATGAAGTTACACATCAGGATGCTACTTTCCAAAACATCAGAGTAAAAATCCCTCAAAGCACAATTTGAATCTGTTTTCCAGGATGCATCTGACAAACATTGGTCCCACAAGTTGGACTCACAAATGGTCGACTATTCTAATTAGGGACACATATTAAAGCTGGCCCAACTGGGTTTGGTGGAGTGATCTTGGACTTCCAAGATTCACATTTAAAGGAAGATTCTGACTAAGATGTAAATCTTACAACTCATTCCTGCAAATCCAGAGTTCCCAAGCTTTTGTCTAAGTGTAGATTTCTCCAACAGGTTACTCAGCCATTGGAACTTGGTCCTTTTCAGTTCTGACGCTCCTCCTAACAACTCTGAGTAAAAAGCAGGCATCACTTACCCTTCTCCTGTGACTGTTAATATACAGAATAAATAATTGGACTGCTGCTTTGAAAAGCAAACTAAAACCTTAAAAGACTTAACAGACTTAGGAATTATTTTAATTCAAGTAACATGTTCAGCTCAATTTGCTCCACTTCTTTCTAGTAAAAAAGGAAAAGCAAAACACTAGCTGTGTAAGTTGGGGAGTAGGTGGGGGAGGGGCCATAGGTGCCTTTAAAACGGGAAGCGCTAATGGCCTAGATTCAGTTCAGTTCAGTTCAGTCGCGTCCAACTGTTTGCGACCCCGTGGACTGCAGCAGGCCAAGCGTCCCTGTCCCATCACCAACTCCTGGGGCTTGCTCAAACTCATGTCCATCGAGTTGGTGATGCCATCCAACCATGTCATCCTCTGTCGTCCCCTTCTCTCCTCCTGCCTTTGATCTTTCCCAGCCTCAGGGTCTTTTCCAATGAGTCAGTTTTTTATCATCAGGTGGCCAAAGTATTGGAGTTTCAGCTTCAGCATCAGTCCTTCCAGTGAATACTGGAGTATATTCATTGGATAGATTCAATTAGAAAATGGCAAACCAGTATTCTTGCCTTATATGGCAGCATGTCAAATTCACTTTGGAACCACCCAGAAAAAAAGAGGGTTCTTCCTCCAGTGGAAAATGTGGACAGACTTTTGTACGAAACTTTGGAGGGAGCTGTGGCCTGGTTGGCCTTTATTACAGGACACAGCATGGATAAAATTCTCTTTGGGGCCTGCTGGGGTGGGAGGGCAGTACAAAGAGATATTATCCATCCAGAACATTTCAAACTGAGGTATGAGATCTATACTGCAAGTGACTGAACATGCCATATATACCAGAATGCCAGAGATGGAGCAGATACATGGCAGTGTCCAACATCACACCCCTCTCCTGCAAAGCAGCAGCCCACTCCAAGCTGCTTCTCACTTAAGAAACCTATGTGACGTGTCTCAGGGCAAAGAGCACCAGTAGGGGTTTGCTTAGTGATGGTTAATGATTCTCTCAAACAATATAGGGCAGGCCAGCCAGTTTATTTATATTGAATCTAAACCTTAGATCTCTGGCTTAACAATAACATAGGAAACCTTTAAAGACACAATAAATCTTACATAAATCAGAGATGGTTTAAACCTGTCATGTAACTTCCAATACCGCTGGGCTGGCAACTACAGCATGACAAACGTTCGGTCCAGTTATAAAACCACATTTCATCTTCCTTGGCACCCAAATCTTCACACACATCTGAAAAATGCACTGTTTTTTCAAAGGCTTTCACCATAAACCCGCTGCTACCAGTCAAGCAATGACCATTTGTTCATCCCCCAGGGACATTTCCAAATGATCTGCTCACTTTGGTGGGTATGTAAGAACTCAGAAAGTTAAGTTTAAAGAACGAACATTAACTGACTGAGATGCCAAGAAAAGTTTTTATTGCAAGCACAGTGAGCAGGAGATGTCTTCTCACACAAAGTAGCTGCAAGGTCTGCTGTTAACTAACTCTCTGACAACCCTTCATTGGTTAAAGCATAGTAAGGAGCTTCTTGCTCTCAGGTGTACATCATTTCTGCCATGTGGGACATTTTCTTGGGAATATACAAGTAATATTCCATGTAGCCCGACAGGTCCTCAATGGTCACGTCATCCACGTAGACGCGAGCCTGCTCAGAACAGGAACGGGGAGAGCCAGACAGAGTTCTCGTGTGAAGTGACTGAGAGTAGTCCTCAAGTGTGGATCTTCGTTCTGGGGCCAAGGGAGGGACATTCTGCAGGCCTGAAAAGGAATATACCTCCATGTCATGCCACCTCTTACACTGGCACTCCTTGCCTATGCATGCACATGGCTTGCCCAGGTTTAGCTTGGAAACCGATTGAAAGTCAGAGAGATCACTGGCCTGGAGACTTGCTTGGGAGACTTGGGGAGCATCAGAGGAATCTTCCTCCTTACTCTCTGATGGGAGCCTTGGAACCGAAGTTCTCAAAGGCTCAGCAACCGCCCCTGTGTGATTAGTATCGAGAGAAGATGAGCATTCTCCTGCATTGAACTCTTTAGGGGTTGAAATTCCCAGCCCACTGCTGCCATCAGGGGAGTCAGTCTGGCTTTTGTGCTTGAGCTGGCTGCTGGAAGAAGCTATTGTACTGCAATGTATGAACTTTGGAGGATGAAGGACAGGAGACTTGGAACGGCGGCGACGCTGGGTTCTCACTGCTCCTCGTGAAGACTTCCTTGTAGACCTAAGAGGAAAAAACACACAAGAGGATATTGGGATACAGAGTTCTTCTAAAGAGATCTTTTAAAATGGTTGGGAAATTGCCACCTCTCTGGTGAATGAGTGGAAATAAGTTCTCCCCAAAGACGTGTGCCCACCTCCACTGTCAAGCTGCCTGAGTCTGTGCATCTCAAAAACTCCAACACCCCCTTACTACAGGACAGGTTAAAGGTAGTTTTAAGTCATGTTTCTCAGACCAAACATTTGGTGCAGTAGACCTGTCTGCCCTGTCCCAACTGTTGGCTTAGGAACCTCTGACCAGTGGTTTGGGGAAGCACCCTGCACAGACAACTTAGAAAAACCTCAATGCTGGGCTCCGTGCTCTGAACAAGGCAGTTTCAGTACCACCGCAGTGCGGGCCCCCCCCCGAATGCTACAAATAGTCACTCGTTCAACAGAATGACAGATTTAGAATTCATTTCTATCACTGGAAACAGCTGAAAAATAGATTTAGACACTCTCAAGTTTTCAGATAGTGGGAATTATCAGGCACAGTATGTAATTTTTATAAAAACTATTTAATAAGAATTGTGCAAAGAGAAAAAGGTTCAAAATTGCCAAGCAAATTTCAAAGAGATAATGGCCGAGCAATTTTCTGAATTGATGCAGAGAATCTACAAACCAGCAAACAAGCAGGACAACTAATTGGAGAATACCAAAAACAACAGGAACATCTTAAAAGCAGCTAGAGACTAGATGGATTATTGCCAAAAGAAGAAAAATAAGTCTGAAAGTAGGCTTTTCAACAACATGGAAGCCAGAAGACAATACCTTCAAGTGCTAAGAGAAAATAACTGTTAACTAGGACCATGATTTCAGGTATACTAAATCAGGTATAGCTTTCAAGAAAAAGGATGAAGTAAAGACATTTTCAGAGAAACATTCTATAAGGACAACTAACAGAGAGCCTCCCCCCACCGCCCCCCGCTTTTAAACTAAATAACAGACTTCTTTAGGAAGAGAATGATCCTATACGGAAGCTCTGATGCTACAATGGTGAGAGTAAAGAAAGTTTACATGAGATGAATCTAAACACACACTCTCTAACATAAATAAAATGAAGTAGGGTCAATAAAACTGAACTGGTGAGACAAAGAATAAGTGACAGAACTGAAGGACGGGCCATCACATCGTGGAAGGAGACTGGAGCAAAACAGTTCTGAGGAGGAAGGCAAAGAGAAACAAGGTATGGAATTTCCAAACCAATGAAAGGAAAACTGGTATGGAGAAAAACAAACATATTTCAAACAATTTTTTAAATGGGGAGGAGAGGGAAGGTGGGAATAAAAGAAATAAAAAAGAAAAAGCAGGACAAACAGCATAAAAGAGCAGAACAAATCCAAATATATCAATAATCAAAATAAATGTAAGTTTAAAAAAAAGATTATCAGACTGAGTAAAATGAAATAAGCCATACATATTTGTATCAGACACACCCAAAATTCTGAAACACAAAACAGTTAAAAATATAATAGAAAAAGATACACTAGGCAAATACTAAAAGACAACTGTATTAGTTTTATTAATTCCAGACAAAACAGACTTTATGACAAAGCCATTATGGGGGATTAAGAAGGTCAGACAGTAAAAGTCTGAATTTATCAGGAAGAAAACATTCTAAACTGGCATGAACCTAGGCTATAAACAAAACAGCTTCAAAACGATAAAGCAAAAATATAGAACTTACAGAGAAAACAAACAAATGTACTCCACTGGGGGAGACTTCAACAAACCCCTCAATTATTAATAGGCCAAGCTAACAACGACAACAAAACTATTTGAAAAAAGATCCTATAAATAAGACATTTAAAAGCTTACTTTAATGGACATTTATAAAACCTAAGAATGATTAGAGGAGAGCCATTCTTCTCAAACACACACAGAACATTTATAAAAACTGACAACAAACCAGGCCAGACAGCAAGTCTCAGCAAATTCACAAGAAGGCTCTTCTTTAACTGGTGCATCTTGGGCTCTGTATCATAAGACATTCTCTTTTGAATTCTCAGGAAAGAAAATCCAGTAATACGTTAAGGTGTTGGGATAAAAACCATCTGCAGTGAGAAGTTCTTACCCATGCCAACTGTCTTTAGATGCACATGCGGTCTTAGGTTTGGTATCCTCTGCTGCTGCTCTGACTGACGCTCTGACACTTGTGCCTTCTCCAACAGACAGAGATGCTATGGACCTGAAGACAAGAACAGTTTACTGCTTAGAAAACCATGCAAGAACACACTGCTCTCACCAACCCAAATGCAACTTGTGTTAATACCTTTATTGCCTTTTCAGTTTGCCTTTCTCAAGAATTGCTCAGCTTTTACTGTAAACTGTCCTCCAAAACCAAATTTGGAGGATCCCTAAGAGCTCACAGTTCCAAAATCGTAAGCTAAAGAATGATTCTTAAGTATAACCAGCAGTGGGATATAAATAGACTGTTTATCTGGGGCAGATCAGGCCTTATGTCCAGGGAGAGTGCTAATGGCACTGAGCACTTATTTTATGTGGGCAAACCAGAACTGGGGAAACCAAGTGCAGGAGGATAAACTTCAGGAGACTCAATCTAACTTTGGGAGACAAGCTAAATGCATCCTTTTTCAAATAGTATACAACTTACACAAAAATATTCTGATTTTTACAACCAATAAACCTGAAATATTACTCAGTTAAACCTCTGCAGTTTAAAACTATACAAGTAACGTGGGTTCTCAGTAAAGAAGATGAAAAAATTTAAAAGAGAAAAGAATCAACTCTAATTTCACAATCCAGAGATCAACATTAACATTTAACATCAAATTCTTCTGGACCTTTTCAATAGACACACACACACGTACACAGGGCTCCTCCTATACGTGCTGTAGCACTGCAGTATCCTATAGGAAGAGACAGTCTACTAAGTAACAAGATGCTCACTCACTGAAACAGAACTTAAAAGCTGGCAATAACTAAATGTCGAATGACAGAAAATACCATACTATATAAAATTAGTGTTGTTCAGTACACAATGGGATATTAGGAATTTATTAAAAATTAAGTGTACAAAGAACTTTTAATGACATGCGAGAATGCTTATAATATTAAGGGAAAACAGATACCTGTACATATATTATGATTTCAACTGTGTAAAAACAGTGAAATTACAGATGATTTAGATACTAACAGTGGTAATGGTAAGTTGTGATTTTTACTTTTTTATCCATTTTATATTTATAAATAAACATGTATTATGCTATATATATATATATATATACTGAAAAAAAGAACTATATTGTTTTGCAATTAAATATATAGTCTGTCCTGATAAGACAAATACCATTAGGAACCAAAACCCGTTCAACAGGATCATGCTAAATTCCTTGGCAAGGCTTGGTTAGTTTATGAGTCATTCCCTCACATGTTCCATTTGTAAGTCAGCAACAATTCGAAACAACCAACTAGAGCTGTAGGATACTCTATACAAGTCTTATTCTGCTTAGTCACAGTAATGACTCACCCCTTGTACTCTTACTTGGTTTTCTGAAATGTTCTCCACTGCTCCTTCTCTTTACAATTTTACACACAGTAGATTGCAAGCTACAAATACATAATATCGGACCATAAACTGTACAGAGTATTTTGAAAGATTTTACATTCCAAGTAATTTTTAGGGGCACAGAAATAGCTTAATTTTAAGTTCCAACAAAAATACCAGGAAAGAAGTCTGTGTATCAACAGTTAAGCGAATTTATACACTAAGGGACTTACATATACCTGTGCATTTGTAAGTATTTTCCTGATTAAAAAATTGCATGTCTATACCAGAAATCACAGAAAATTACACTGTGACTAGAGTCTGAAACTATGTGTTTCTCTGCCTTGTTTCTGCTTCCCAAAATAGCAAGTACTAATCAATTCTAATGGCAAGATGACCATATTGGCAAAATCACTAGAAGATACTACGCACCAGGTACTGAATGTGTTTCTTCACATTGTCTTCAAGGTACCATAAAAAGGAATGGTTAAGAGCAGAGGTTCTGGAGAAAAATTATCTGGGTTCAGATTCTGGCTCTACCACGTCTTACCAATGTGACCTTTTACAAGACAATTCATCTGTAGCTCCTCTGTAAACTATATAGTATACTCTGTACTGTCTATATTCTAAGTTGGTAGTGAGAATTAGATGATATGTACAGAGTACTTCAGTCAGTATTGAGGGCACAGTAAAATGAGTAATAAATTTTAACAGTCATTATTGCTCCTTGCTGAGTGTTGGGTTTCCGTTCATGAAATGAAATATTGTTATATCCATTAAAATTTAAGATTATCTTCTGGCCTGAGGCAAAGAATGGGGATGAAAAGAGTCCTGCATAGAACATTTTGCAAAGGGTGAAATATTAACATTCAGACAGCAGCTGGTCTGCAGGTGCTCTAATTAGTTTGGCCAAAGGGTCCAAGACTATTGATCTCAGTGACAGAACCCTAATGAATAGAGGTTTCCATAGTGATAGGCTCAGCGATCAGAGCCCATGAAATTGACAATGTCTGCAGAGATTCCTATTGAACCAACTCACTTTCAGTGAAAAATACTGTGATTCCCTAGAGGTGTAGGAGGGACTCTCCGATGGGACACTGACTGCTAATGTGTGATTAAAAAGAGGCAGGGGACAGGGAAAGCGGTACTCTACCAAAGTTAAGGATAATTCCCAACCTTGGAATACAAATGAGCAGCTACTTCTCAAAATTTAACAGAAGAGTTTCTTTTATAACAATGTTATACAGAATTTGGTAAAATATCACACTATTAACATTTATACTTCCTACAAATAAAAAGAAACTTTAGAATAGAAAGAGCTCCCTTGAGGAAATGTCTATTTAAATCTAGTAAACAATTCCCCAATAATATACTTCATATTTAATTACCCTGATGCATCCACTCTTAGTTTCTTGAAAGCAGTTTGTAGACTCTCCTCCTCTCCATCCTTGGCTTCCGATTTCATTGTGAAACTTTTTACACTACTATAGATGTTCCCGTTAATACTAAAAAAAAAAAAAGAAAAATTAAATGAGCAAAGTGAAAACAGGTTAAAATCTATATTCCTGATACTACCATTGCTTCTTAGTAGGATAAAGTGCAAATTTCTATTTCTAAAAGGAAGTTTCAATGATTAGGAAACCGCAGGTGTTATTTCTTAAGAGGAGACAAATGAAATGATACAGAAAACGTGTTTATTACAATGGTATTTAAACCATCCAAATACTTGATCCCAACATCATCCTGTTTCACAGTTTTGGAAATTAGATCACATTACCTAAAATCTGTGTTTCAGTATACTTTTTAACAGGAAGGGAAATCCCTCCAGTTGTAGAAGTCTAGAAACCTACAGAAAAGATGATCATTGCATTGGAAATAAAAGGGAAAAGCTTAGCCTCCAAGACTCTGATCTTTAAAACACTACTCTTAAAAAGTGTATATATGTATATGCAAACGTTCACTTTCCTGTGTACTTGAAACTAATACAATATTGTAAATCAACTATATATACTTCAGCAAAAATTTTTAACCAACAAAAAAACCCGCTGTTGAGTATTTGTCTCATCTAATGCTAAACATTTCAGAGAAGAATAACTACATGACACATGACAGTGTTTTTCTAAAGCAATCCTGATGCAGACATCAGTATTTATACTCGTGTTAATAATCACACAGATAGGTATCATGCTGTTACCACTGTCAAGGCAGGACTACGAACATGTTTCAATGATACTGACTACTCCACACACTATCTATAAGGTTGACACCTTTGCTTTCTTTAGCTTCTAATACTTTCTCACAAAGATAGATGAACTATACTTGTAACTCAAAATCTTAAATGTAGCTAAAGAGATAGGAAGTAAAGGAAAAAACTGAAATTGTTCTACAGATACGCCTTTAAATGATCTCTACCTAATCAACTAGCTTGATTAACCAAAGTTCTCCATTTCCCCCACCCTGATTTTTATATTTAAACCAAAAAGCGGGGGGGGGGGGGGGGGGGGGGGGGAGGCAGACCAACCAAAACAACAAGAGATACAATAGAGAAGTTGACTCTAATCACTCCATTTTTTTTACTTTTAGGATAAAAAATTTCCTGATACCAAATCCAGAATGAAAACAGTTTCTATAAACATATTACTGGAAATCATAAAGAAAAAAGTAAAACAAAAAAATAATAAAATGAGGAATTTTTTAAGCATTCACTTCACCTTCTCTATTTCTACCCCGCTACCCCACCCCCCCACCCCCAACCCGCCTTGGGCACTCTCCCAGTCAGCAGTGCCTGGATCCTTGGAGCCTCTTTGATTCTATATCTGCTCATTTCTCAGGGGTGGGTTTGATGTTATTGTGAGACCTCTAATATTCTAAAGGTCAGAGTGTCATAATATGTTTGATAATGTAACTACGCAGTACCAGAGACAGAATTAGGAAGCAAGGAATCAATAGTTTTATTTATGTGTAGAAGGTATTTTAGGCAGACTTCTCTGAGAACACTGAAAACAGTCTCAAAAGAATTTATCCAGTTTTCACCTCAACTTCTTAAAACAAAATATTGAAATACACTCCCCACATATATTTTGCTGGTTTATTTAACGAGTACGTCACTGTGAAGAAACGGTATCAATTCCGTACTTCACCAGCTACTAATTCAGTTCTGGATTTACAGGAGGATCCTCTCCCAGATACACAATAACATCCTGTATATATGTATATCTATACCTGGGGAGAGGGGTGACCAAAGGTCAGATATTCTCTTATTTTTGAAGCTCCACAGCATCTAAAACGGTGCCATCTGTAGGCTGTAAACAAATTCCTCCTGCTGGCAGAACTAAAATAGTTTTTATTAGTTTTCCTCAATTACTTAATGACCAGTCAAACACTGGCCCTCACAGAGGAACATCATATGAGCCAGTCTCCCCACTCCTCTGGACCCCACATAATCCCTCTTCGGGCCTCTCTAGAAATCAGCACACATCACATCTACATATGCACTGCTGAATTCTACAGGCAGAAATCCATTCCTTACACAAATATTGACAGAATCCCTACAATGTGCTTTTAGCACTAGTCTGGATGCTTAGGCATGTAAGTGTGAACCCAGGACTATGAACCCCATTCCTGCCCTAACACTGTGCTAAGATGTTGTGCACTCAGATATAGAACTTTTAATTATACAGGGCTAATTTAATATACTGTAAATGACCTCCAGATGTTAATACAAACTCCACTAACATTCTTACTGACACACTAAAAGCTCCATCATTTACAAACCAAAACAGGCCATAATAAGACTGGCTACCAACTAAAACTCTAGGAATAAAGTTCCCTCTAAACTATTTTCAGACTTCGAGCATTTTGATTACTCATCTTTTCCCTCAGTTAAATTAACCCAGAGCAAAGGTGAATCTCAGGTATGACCTTAACAGCTAAATAGTAGCGTGTTTGTAACTTTAAAAGGCTTTACCATGCTCCTCCCTCTTCCCATTCACTCAAATCAAGAGCTGCACAACCAACTCCGGGGATCTTACACTTGATTTATCTTCATTAGGTTTGTGGGAGAAGTTCTTGCCGATTTTTACTGCACTATCTTCTTGAAATTGAACAATCCTCGCAAAGGTCAAACTTTTAAAGTTACTTTAAGTCAAATCACACGGGGATTTGGAGTTTCCCTTAACCTTTCAAAAAACAAAACAAAACAAAAACACAAAATTCTTCTAAGGTCCTCCATCAAAAGGGCAAATTCCTGACTTTTCTCTGACTTTAAACGAAGAGTAAGTCTCACAATATTATTTATATCTTGCAATTTTAACCAAGCCCACTTAACAACCACAAGCCTAGGTCCAAATTTTCCGGACCCTGAAAAGACCTGAGAACGATCAATAAAGGATCCGCGCGTAAGCGTGTCATCACAATGTTAAATAAAGCTTTTAGAAAATTTCCCAGCCCAGCAGGAAGCATGGAGTCCGGGAAAAGAAAATCCTGTCCAGCAACTCTGGAAGACGCAAACAAGACGAAGTTGCAACAATCGGCCCCGGAGACAAAACACGTTCACGTCTCTCTACCCACTCAACTTCTACACCCTCGGTGCTAGATACAGCACAATGTTAATTCTTTTCACCCAGAAACTGGGTCGGTCGCGGTTAAACAAGATGGGGTGGGGAAAAGGTCAGGGCCTGGGGGGGTTCGGGAAGTGGGGATGTGTCCGGCGCCCGAACCCGCCCGGGCTCTCCGGCTGCAAAGTTTCCCCTTGAGAATACTCCTCCGGCCAGGATGAGAGGCCTGCGTCGGGCCAAAGGAGTGAGGGATCCAGAAGGAGGCGGGAACAGAGCCGAAGAGGCAGCCTACGAGACTGGGGCTCGAGAACCAGCGGGAAAGGGCGGGAAGGGGCAAAGGGCGGCCGAGGAGGGCGAAAAGGGGAAGCTGTGGACCGAAGGGAGAGGGCGGAGGCACGGCGCGGGGGCCGCGGAGGCGGGAAGGGGCGAGAGAGAAGAGCCTCTGGCAGGGCCAGGCCGCAGTGGCCGAGGGGGCGCGGAAAGGCGCAGGCCCGGCCCGGACGGCCCGGCCCAGGCGGCCAGCGCCGGCGGGCGACGCGGCTCGACGTGAGGCGGGAGGGCCAGAGGAAGCCGCCGGTGGCCAGGCCCGGCCAGGAGGCCCAGACGCGGTGACGCGGCGCGTCCGCGTCACGTCAGGGTACTCACCTTCTCGCAGCAGGGGCGCTCCGGTAAGCCAGTTCGGTCAGTTTAGAACGTCTCTCCCCGATCACGGCGCCTGACTGACCCGGATCCAAATCCGCGGAGGGACGATCAGCGCCTCCAAAGTCGCACTGCGCCTGCGTCACCCAGGCACGCGCCCCGCCCCCTTCTCACTCTCCGCCCGTCTTGGGGACTTGGCGACGCGGGAGGGCAGCGGCTGCGCAGGCGCGAGGCCGTGGCCGCGCGTCTCAAAAGCCTGGCGCCAGCCCCTCGCGAAACACGTGCGCCTGACGTCATTTCCTGTTATTCTCTTCACTGGCTCCTCCCTCCGCGAAGGGTTCGCTGGGGATGGGATTTTGGGGCTTGCCCGCTTCTTCTTGGTCAGGTGAGTGAGTGGGCGTGTTTCGCCAGCCAGCCGCCTCCACTTCTGCGGGTCTCCTGGTGTTTGGTGCCGTACCTGGAATTGACAAGGCTGCGGGATTCCTCGGGGTGAGGCCATGATGGGGGAATCTTCACGGCAATGGACCCCGTCTGAGCGATTGGCGAGAGCCCCCTCGACGCCCGCATTGAACTTGCTGAGACATCTCCAGAGCTCCGACGAGAGCCCTCGCCTCCCAAGGATCTTCCAGGGCTGCAGAGAAATCAAGGAGGTATTCGACACGGTCAGAACCGTGAACGTGACACCGGAATCGGAACTGAAATGCCTTTAGTATATCCCTGTTTGACTTGAGGCAACTCGCTTTTTCGTCTCTGGGCCTCAGTTTCTCCATTCGGACTATTTCAACGAATCTCGTTTTTTTTTTTTTTTTCCCCAAGGCATGGACTCCTTTGAGAATCTGGGGAGAACTGTAGACCATCTCAACAGAGAGACGCACATGCATACTAAATTTTGCGAAAAAGGTTTGAGCAGGTCACCTAAGTAGGTGATTTTTTAGGTATCTTGTCTATTTGTATGACTCATGACAGGCTGAGAAGGAGTGGGCTTCCCTTCAGCTGCCACTCCCTCCAACAAGAGGAGTGGTTCTGCGGAGTTCGCTGTACCTCTCCTCACTCACCGCACCCAAGCTCCCGTCTGCAGCTCTCAGATCACCTATCAGGGCTGTATGGGAAAAGATGGCTTTCCTCAATAGAATGGGCTAAAGTTGGTCCTGGCCCAGCCTTTATGTGAAGTTGTCACCGGAACCAAAACGGGACCCTCCTACTCCCCAGTACCTTAGCTATAATCACCTAGCTAGATAGGCTGCTGAAAATGTATATTTAACCTACCTACAGCTAGATCTTGGAAGGCCTGACCCATGTACAGGTCACTGGACATGGTGGTTAAAGCATGCCATGGGCGTTGGGTAAAACATTCTGAATCTCCTTGTTAGTAGGAGAGGCTCAGTAACTGACAACGGATGAAAAAAACCTGTTAGTTGTGAACTTCCAACATCAAGCCTAATAATGCTAATAATGGTTGTCCTCCACTATGCAAAGCCATGCACATGTTTGCACATTTAATCTTCCTGTGGTTTTTGCACATTTTACAGATGAGGGTAACTGGGACTCAGATAACTTCTTCTGTCGCCCATTTTCCTGTGTCATACAGTGCTAGAAAGTGACAAAATAAGGATTGGAACAGTCTCAAAAGCCGGGCTATCCACTGCTGCCCATCTCTCAACATCTCTTAGAAAAGATTAAGAAACAGGAAAGTATCCCTGGTGGTCTGCGGCGGCTGCTGCTGCTAAGTCGCTTCAGTCGTGTCCGATTCTATGTGACCCCATAGACGGCAGCCCACCAGGCTCCTCCGTCCATGGGATTCACCAGGCAAGAGTACTGGAGTGGGGTGCCATTGCCTTCTCCCCCTGGTGGTCTAGTGGTTGGGATTTGGCACTTTCACTGCTATGGCTAGGGTTTAGTCCTTGGTCAGGAAACTGTAATCCCTCTAGTTGCCTCACAGTGGCCAAAATTATTTTTAAAAAAAGAAACAGGAAAATACGATGCATTTTTTTCCTTCAGTGAATTTCCCAAGTGAATTTCATCATGACCAAAGATGTGTTCTTAAGCTATTTGAAAATACTGCTTCAGATAAAACCACACATTCTTGAGGGCAAGGACTATATCTAGATGAGTTGAATTCCCAAAGCCTAAGACAGATCCTGGAGGTTAGTAGGTGCTCCATACAGTTTTGATGAATTCTTCATTTTACCTTATTTATACCCATATGGCATTAAAATACTAAAACAAAAATGGTTTAAAATGCTTCATTTTAGGTAAGCATGTCTCCATCATAAAGTTGGATGCTTTCTGAGAACGTAGCTCACTTCTTGGGGAGTATTTGGAAGATGAGAGCCTCTAGGAAATAAAGTCTGTTAACTCATACCTCAGTGATGTGGCCTGAAACTTCACATCATTAGATACAGGCCTGACTCACTGGTACCTCCTGACTTAGAATGAGGGAGAAGCCACAAGCCACGTGACCTGAGGGAACCAGAATCCCAGTGTGCTGCTTACATCAGCAACACAGGATCTTTCTAGCCATAGAGAAGGCCCTGAACTTATGTGGAGACTTTCTGTTCAGGAAATTGACTTGGTATTAACGCACGTAGTAATGCCGTCTAACCAGAATCTATGAAATGAAAGTTATTCACTCAGTCGTGTCCAACTCTGCAACCCTGTGGACTGTGTATCGCGCCTGGCTCCTCTGTCCATGGAATTCTTCAGGCAAGAGTACTGGAATGGGTAGCCATTTCCTTCTCCAGGGCATCTTCTCAACCCAGGGATTGAACCCATGTCTCCTGCGTTGTGGGCAGATTCTTCACTGTTTGAGCCACTAGGCAAGCCCATCAGAAAGCTAAGGTAGCTGTAAAATTCCTTCAACAGTGTATTTCCTTGTTACATGAATCATATAAGTGATTGAATGCATGCGTGTGTGCTCAGTTGCTCAGTGTGTCCAACTCTTTGCAACCACATGGACTCTAGCCAACCAGGCTCCTCTGTCCATGGGATTATCCTGGCATGTATATAGAGTGGGTTGCCATTTCCTTCTCCAGGAAAGTGATTGAATAGAGGAGACTTAACTCCATCAAATTATACTGCAGAAATAATTTATATAGGAAGATAGCTTTTGATTTAAAATAATTTTTTTTATTTTAAAATCAAAGCTTTTGATTTTCAAAAAATCAGAAGTTGTGTGTGAATAGTAGGGGCAGGGAGAGGAAGTCAACAATAATTTGCTTTCTAGTTTGAGTGACTGAATGGGTATTGTTGCATATTTCTCTCTCTCTCTCTCTTTTTTTTTTTTGGCCACACCACACAGCATAGAATATGGGATCTTAGTTCCTTGACCAGGGATCAAGTCCACATCCCCTCATCTCTGCATTGGAAGTGTGATGTCTTAACCGCTGTACTGCCTGGCAAGTTCCTGTTGCCTGTTTCTAATGTCACTGTTGAATCCAGTTGACAGAGGACAGAGGAAGAACCACAATTAAGTGGAAGATCACAATGAAAGCTAATACTTTTTTAGCTTTTCCTATGTGTCAGAAGACTCAGTTTAGTTTCTCACAGTGGTCCTATATGATTATCCTTATCTTCGTTTTCCAGATGAGGAAACTGAAGCCAAGAGAAGCTAAGTAACTTGTGTGCCTGAGGTCACATAGCTGGTGAGTGGTGGATTTGGAATTTGAACGGAGGCACTCAGGCTAGAGTCTGCTCTCACATGCTCTGTGCCTTCCTGTGATAGAATACTTCTAAATGATGAGCTCAGTTTAGACACATTGACCTTGAGAGATTTTAGGGGCAGCCACATGGAGGTGTCCAAGGAACAGAAAGAGACACGGGTCTGAAGTTCAAGTGAGAGATTTGGACTGGAAAGAGATTGTGGAGTCAGCACGCAGGTGGCCAGTGGAGCCATAGGGAGGGCAAGCCCACTCCTCCACCCCCCACTGGAGAGGTGGGAACTATCAGGAGGAAAGAAACAAGTGGGGCAGGGGGTTACTTGGAGTTTCAGTGGCTAAGACTTCATGGTGGTGGTGGTTTAGACACTAAGTCGTGTCCTCTTGTGACCCATGGACTGCAGCCCACCAGGCTCCCTTGTCCATGGGATTCTCCAGGCAAGAACACTGGAGTGGGTTGCCATTCATAGCCAAATATTTTTTTTAAAAAGGTAGGGGGAACCCTGGGAGGAAAGCAGTAAGCATTCCAGTTGTGGGGAAGTTATCTTTCCTTTGTACATGAATAAACTGGCATCAGATCTCTAGGTCACCAGCCAATATTCGTTGAGTCCATGTCCTTGAATTTGTTCAGCTCTGGGGCCCCTGACATGGCAGAGTTCTTGGACCCACAGCCCTAAGGACATCCCGGGTGGTGATGACCCTCCCAGCTCTTTCCTCCCTGAGATCCCACTTAGTGGCCTGTTGACTTCCTGGACTTCTTTTTTTTTTTTTTTTTGGTTCTTCACAGCAACTGAAGGGCTTCCAGCTCTTCTGTCTACCCCCTCTCAGCTTTGTCAGCCCAGGGCCCCTCTCCCTCTCCAGGGCTCCAAAATGAGGTGCCTGGAGTCCCAAGTGACATTTCTCAACTCCAGGCACCACCTCAAGTTAGTTTTTTTTAGCCTTTTATTCATACATGTCTTGTGTCTCTAACTAGATTCTAAGCTTTCAGAGACCAAGAAGCATATTTCCTCCTCCAGCTTTCCCCCATTCCGCGCCGCCCCCCCCCCCCCACCGCCTCTATTGCCCCTGCAGGCGCATGGGTTAAATGTCCCTATACCCAGTGCTCCCCTGGCCCTCACGCTTCCCCATCGTCGGTGGGATTGCCTCATGTGACCGGGGTACCTGGCACAGCGTATGCTACAGAATCTGCTGAGTGAGAACCTGCCAATTGATCAATCCATCATCTTGCTCAGTAAATAATTATTTGCCTGCTGCCTTTTGAGACCTGTAACTGGGGCTGTTGGCTCCTTTGACAAGTTAATATTAGTCAGCAGGGCCCTTCACAACAGTCCCTTATTTGGGGAAGAATAGGCAAGAGGTCACCCTGCTTATTTAACTTATATATAGAGTACATCTTGAGAAGTGCTGGGCTGGAGGAAGCACAAGCTGGAATCAAGATTGCCGGGAGAAATATCAATAACCTCAGATATGCAGATGACACCACTCTCATGGCAGAAAGTGAAGAAGAACTAAAGAGCCTCTTGATGAAAGTGAAAGAGGAGAGTGGAAAAGTTGGCTGAAAGCTCAACATTCAGAAAACGAAGATTATGGCATCTGGTCCCATCACTTCATAGCAGATAGATAGGGAAACAGTGGAAACAGTGTCAGACTTTATTTTGGGGGGCTCCAGAATCACTGCAGATGGTGATTGCAGCCAGGAAATTAGAAGATGCTTACTCCTTGGAAGGAAAGTTATGAGCAACCTAGATAGCATATTCAAAATCAGAGACATTACTTTGCCAACAAAGGTCTGTCTAGTCAAGGCTATGGTTTTTCCAGTGGTCATGTATGGATGTGAGAGTTGGACTATAAAGAAAGCTGAGCGCCAAAGAATTGATGCTTTTGAACTGTGGTGCTGGAGAAGACTCTTGAGAGTCCCTTGGACTGCAAGGAGATCCAACCAGTCCATCCTAAGGGAGATCAGTCCTGGGTGTTCATGTTGAAGCTGAAACTCCAATACTTTGGCCACCTGATGCAAAGAGCTGACTCATTGAAAAAGACCCTGATGCTGGGAAAGATTGAGGACAGAAGGAGAAGGGGGTGACAGAGGATGAGATGGTTGGATGGCATCATCGACTAAATGGACATGGGTTTGGGTGGACTCCAGGAGTCGGTGATGGACAAGCAGGCCTGGCGTGCTGTAGTTCGTGGGATCACAAAGAGTCGGACACGACTGAGCAACTGAACTGAACTGAGCTGAAGCAAGAGGTGGGGAAGCAAAGAGTAACTGCGCTTTGCTGTCATTCTATGCTTAGCCCCCAAAGCTGTTATGGTCCATTAGTTGATAGTTGCCTTCCTCAGATGTTGACTGAGGGAATGGGAAGGGAAAGGGGACTTCTGGTTGCCTTGCTAAGTAACCTCACTGTATCCCTCTGCTGACTTAGCAAATACAAAACAGGAGAGCTGTGAGTTAAGTTTTATTTGGAGCAAAATGAGGACTGCAGCCCAGGAGACAGCATTTCAGACAGCTCTGACAAAGGGCTCAAAGAGGCAGGGGGAAGGTTAGTATATATGTGATTTTGGTGTACGTGCAATCGAGCGCATACTTTTTGCAGAGATTCTGCTAATCATGAGGAGTAGTTGTCACCATGAAGGATTTTAGTACTTTTCTAGATTTGAGGAGATGCAGGAATTGGGCTCATAAAGTGGGCTCCTCAAAGTGTCCAACTATCTGAAGACCTGTTCTGCCAGTTTTTCCTAGAGAAGGGTGCCTCATTTCTGCTCTCCATCCTGAACTCCTTTCAGGGAGCGTTGAAAATCAGCAGCAGCAACAGCAGACAATTTAATCCTTGTAGAGGTAAGTGGCAATTTGTACTTGACATCCCTGTGCACTGGTTCACAGTAAGTCTACAGTGACTTGAGTCCCAAACTCCATCCTCAAGAGCCTGGAGAGGAGATGGGAAGGTTTTCCTGGTAACTACTGGTCACCAGCTGGATCATCGAAAAAGCAAAAGAGTTCCAGAAAAACATCTATTTCTGCTTTATTGACTATGCCAAAGCCTTTGACTATGTGGATCACAATAAACTGTGAAAAATTCTGAAAGAGATGGGAATACCACACCACCTGACCTGCCTCTTGAGAAACCTATATGCAGGTCAGGAAGCAACAGTTAGAACTGAACATGGAACAACAGACTGGTTCCAAATAGGAAAAGGAGTACATCAAGGCTGTATATTGTCACCCTGCTTATTTAACTCATATGCAGAGTACATCATGGGCTGGAAGAAGCACAAGTTGGAATCAAGATTGCCAGAAGAAATATCAATAACCTCAGATATGCAGGTGACACCACCTTTATGGCAGAAAGTGAAGAGGAACTAAAAAGCCTCTTGATGAAAGTGAAAGAGGAGAGTGAAAAAGTAGGCTTAAAGCTCAACATTCAAAAAACGAAGATCATGGCATCTGGTCCCATCACTTCACGGGAAATAGATGGGGAAACAGTGGAAACAGTGTCAAACTTTATTTTTGGGGGTTCCAAAATCACTGCAGACGGTGATTGCAGCCATGAAATTAAAAGATGCTTACTCCTTGGAAGGAAAGTTATGACCAACCTAGATAGCATATTCAAAAGCAAAGATATTAGTTTGCCAACAAAGGTCTGTCTAGTCAAGGCTATGGTTTTTCCAGTGGTCATGTATGGATGTGAGAGTTGGACTGTGAAGAAAGCTGAGCGCCAAAGAACTGATGCTTTTGAACTGTGGTGCTGGAGAAGACTCTTGAGAGTCCCTTGGACTGCAAGGAGATCCAACCAGTCCATCCTAAAGGAGACCAGTCCTGGGTGTTCACTGGAAGGACTGATGCTGAAGCTGAAACTCCAATACTTTGGTGACCTCATGCGAAGAGCTGACTCATTGGAAAATACCCTGATGCTGGGAGGGATTGAGGCAGGAGGAGAAGGGGACGACAGAGGATGAGATGGCTGGATGACATCACCGACTCGACGCACATGAGTTTGGGTGAACTCTGGGAGTTGGTGATGGACAGGGAGGCCTGGCGTGCTGTGATTCATGGGATCACGAAGAGTCGGACACGACTGAGCGACTGAACTGAATTGAACTGAACTGAACCATCACCAGCAGGGGGAGCCCTAAGATCATCCCTTCTGTAATTGGGATAAAACCTTTTTACAGAGGTTTTACAGAGAAGACTCTTGAGAATCCCCTTGGACTGCAAGGAGATCCAACCAGTCCATTATGAAGGAGATCAACCCTGGGATTTCTTTGGAAGGAATGATGCTAAAGCTGAAACCCCAGTACTTTGGCCACCTCATGCGAAGAGTTGACTCATTGGAAAAGACTCTGATGCTGGGAGGGATTGGGGGCAGGAGGAGAAGGGGACGACCGAGGATGAGATGGCTGGATGGCATCACGGACTCGATGGACATGAGTCTGAGTGAACTCCGGGAGGTGGTGATGGACAGGGAGGCCTGGCGTGCTGTGATTCATGGGGTCGCAAAGAGTCGGACACGACTGAGCAACTGAACTGAACTGAACTAAAGGGTGGGTTTTCAAAACTGTTGGAAGACTGAGAATTGTGAATCACTTACCTTCTTGCTCAAATTTCGTTCAGCTTTGTCATGGAAACTGAATGATGACATCAGGAAAGTATTAAGGTCAAGAAATAGAATCAAGCAATGAAACTACAAAAGAAAAGAGTCTATAAATGGTGAGGACCAGAGGGATTATTTATTGAGAAAGATTACTTATTTCTGGCGTGCTGGTAATTCTGTTTCTTGATCTCATGTCGATTATAGGAGTGTGTTCAGTTTGTGAAGATTCATCAAGCTGTGACATAGTATAAATACATTTTTCTGTATATGTATTCAATTTCAATAAATGTTTTTAAAACTTAAAAAAAAATCCTCTTATGTTTAACACAAGATATGTAATGGATTCGGGTGATTGTTCTTTTTATCCCTTAGTTCTTAACCTTATCTGAGTCACAAGACCCTCTGAAAAAGACCCCTGGTTAAGAACTTCTGCAGCAGCAAAACAGAGAAAAGGAGCCAAGGATGAAAACAGATAGAATGACAAAAATGAAAAGATGCTCAGTTTTAATTTGCAAAAGATGAATGCTTATTAAAAGTGCACAGAGACACCAATTTTAACCTCTGGTTGGCAGCAATCCCAAAGTTTGCACATCGAGTGGGGTTGGAGGTAGGCCATGGGGGTGGTAAGCAACAGGCTCTCTCAGATATTGCTGGAGGGATTGCACGATGACAGTATTAAAGTGACAAGTTTAGCAACCCCACCCTGCAGATGACATCTGTGCGTCTATGTGATGACTTGTGTAAAGGTTACATTGGTTGTAAGAGCAAAAGTGTGGAAACAACCCAGGTGTCTATCTGTACAGACTAGACACCCAAACTGTGGTGCAGCCGCGTGCAGGAGTGTAGGTAGCTGGAAATGGGAAGCTCTCTGAGGACTTAGGAGAGCCCTCCGAGATACAGGCAGTAAAAGGAAAAAGGGAAAGGAAGGAAGGAAGGAAAGGGAAAAAAGAAATGGAGAAAGAGGGAGGGAGGAAGGGAAAAAGATGCAAGCTAAGAATATTTATTTGTGTTACTCATGTCTGAATAAAGAGTGAAAATACGTGCAGGACAGCAAGAGAAGCAGGTCAGAGAAGGATGGGGTGGGGGCAGCCAGACTTCTTTGCTTGGACCTTGTGTTCTGAATTTTTAATCCTGTCCCTGTCTTGCCTACGCAAAACAAGAGCAGCAGATTTTAAAAGTCCTGCTCTGAAGCTGTTGAGCTAAAGCCTCGAGGCTCTCATACTTAGCTACCAACCTCACAATGGCAGGGTTGGTTTTGTTTCTTTTTTTTAATTTGAGTGAAGCTGTGTCTCGATAAAGAGTCTTCAGCTTATTCTGTTGATACATTTGAGCTGCTGTGTCAAGGTTTCCTGGCTCAGCCTTGACTCCTGAGAATTCTTTCCTTGCCCTGACTGTGCTCTAACCCAGTCTGCCCTCTCAAGTGTTGACATTTACCTATAATGCATGAGCATCTTATTCTGCTTGAGGGAAAAGGAAAAGGTTTCACACAAAAACAAGTGCACCTTTTTTTTGGTGTGTCCTCAGACGCCAGTGGAGATCTTGTCCTTCAACCTTTCGTCTTTGCCTGTCTCTGCAGCCATTCTCTTCCCCTTCCTCCTCCTCAGAGGGTCTTCCCTCCGAGACCAGCCCACAGCATAGTGTCACTTTGGTGCCAGTCTCTCATACCTTCTCGGGAAACTCACACTATTTTTTCTGTACGTGTAAACACACCATGTGTCTTCTCCCATATTAAAAAAAAAAAAAAAGTGAAAACAAAAACAATCCACAAAACCCAAACCCACGAAGCCCCTTTCTACCTGGATTTCCCTTAAACACCTGTCCTTATCTCCTTTAGAACTACAGTCAATGTCTCGTCCTCTTTGACTCTCATTCTTCAACCAGACTTCCATCTGCACTGAAGTGCTTGTGGCCAAGGGCAGGAGAGGCTTCCTTGCTGCTGAATCCAGTGGCCCCTTTCGCAGTTCTCAATGTTGCTCAAGTTCTGTGCACCATCCAACACTGGACGTGGCCTCCTTAACTCACTCCCCTCCCAGCTTCCGTGGTCCCTGCACCCAGGGCCATCCTCACTGCTTCTCCTGTTCTATCTCCTCCCCAGGCTCCTCTTCCGCCCTTCTGCCATGCCGGGGCCTCCCTGCACCATGCTTCTTACCTCCCCTTCACTCCCCTGGATGAACCTGTGTCAGAGCATAGAGGAATCCACTCTGATTTGCTTGAGTGGAAAAGGAATTGACTGCAAGGTGGTCAGCTCACTCAACAGAATAAAACGCTGAATCGGCCAGACCTCATCAGGCTGGGGACAGAGCCTTTCCCAGGTGCCAGGAATTTGCAAGCAGCCTCTCTGGGGCACAGTCATCAGATGCCACGCATTTGTGACACCCTCCCCCCGTGCCCCTCTGCACAGGATTCGGGTTCTGAGGAGAGAAGCCCTGGGAGGCTCTGTGGCTGTCGGCAGACTTTCTCCCCCAGTGCTGGCACCCAGGGATGACCCCCGTCTGCATTTTGTCGTAGTGTTGTGACGTGCCTAAGAGCCACGCTGGCCCTGTTAGAAGTCTGACTTCACCACCTCCACCCCTCTGTGTGGCCTTGGCATGCTGCCCAAGCCTGGTACCTCCATTTACTGCTCTGAAAAATGGGGCAAATGATAGTGGCTCCACCTCAGAGGGCTTGGAGAGAACAGAGTGAGTGATGTAATAGGACACTGCCTGGTTCCTGGGGAGTGTCCAACAAATGTCAGCTGGTGTTATTATTATTATTAGTAGTATATATATTTTAATTGCCGATAAACTTATATACAGTTTTATATTCTGCTTTTTTTCCTGTTAACTATTGGAAGCATCTTCCAAGGCACAAAATAATCCCCAAAAACGTAATTTTAATGACTGAATTGTAGTCCATTACTTAAATATAATTTCTTCTGTAGTTAACCATTGCTTTATTTTTTGGACAGTTGTGTGTGGGAGTTGTATGTGTGTTAGTTTTCATAATAAAGAACTCTGAAAAAGAGCACATACTATTTATATTCCATTTATATAAAATGCAAAAAAATAGAACTAATCAATGCTCTTAAAAGTCAGAGAAAAAGGGTCAAGGTTACATGGTGGGGGTGGGGGGGCAGAAGTGATTGGAAGAGCGGAGCAGAGGGGCCGTCTGGGATGCTCATAACATACAGTTTCTCGATCTGGGTGCTGGGTCCATGGGTCCTCCTAGTTGTGAAAATTCATCAAACCGTACTCCTAGGACATGTGCATTTTTTAATGTATATTATACTTCAATAAAAACAATAAAAATGAGAAGAACTTTGAGCTGAAGAGCTGAAAAACCCTTGTTTGTGCGCATATACACATAAAAGGGGGCTTCCCTGGTGACTCAGATGGTAAAGAGTCTGCCTGCAATGCAGGAGACCTGGGTTCAATCCCTGGTTTGGGAAGATCCCCTGGAAAAGGAAATGGCAACCCTCTCCAGTATTCTTGCCTGGAGAATTCCATGGATGGAGGAGCCTGGCGGGCTACAGTCCATGCTCGGATACGACTGAGCTACTAACATACACACACACACACATTAAAGGGCTTCCCAGATGGCACTGCAGGAGACGTAAGAGTCGTCTGTTCAGTCCCTGGGTGGGGAAGATCCCCTGGAGGAGGGCAGGGCACCCCCCTCCAGTGTTCTTGCCTGGAGAATCCTATGGACAGAGGAGCCCGGGGGCTACAGTCCACAGGGTTGCACAGAGTTGGACACGACTGAAGAAACACGGCACACACGCATGCATCCACATAAAAGTGTGTGTGTGTGTGTGTGTGTAAGAATGATTATTTGTTTAGAGTAGAATTTTATACCTGGAACACTTGCGTGAGAAGGTATGAACCGTTTAAAGTCTCCAGTAACACACTGATAAGTTGCCTGAATGAAAGATTATCGCCCATTTACACACTCAGGCCCACCTCCCTACACCCTCTCCATCAGTGAGATGAGTGTGTTTAAGTCTGCCTGGTGTGGCTGCCCTTCCTTTTATAAGGTCACTTTTATTTAACACATTTCTCTGAGTTGGTGGGAGATGGTTTCCTGCCCACGGTGCTTCCGCATACATTACCTTTTATAACGTTAATAAATTAACTGAGGTGTCCCACAAACCCTAGATAGGGTTTGTATGTCTATGTTAACTTGCTTCCTGCCTGGTCCATTTTCCCATGGGTACAATTTTCTCAAAACATGGTCAATTAGATAAAGCTGGCTAAAACAAATGAGAAATTGAAAATCGAATTTAGAACAGGTCCAGTGCCTATTGGTTAGTTTTTCTTATTCAAAAGTAATAGATGCTCAGAACAGAAAAGCTGCCAGTATTTCAGGTTCAAGTCCCCCATCCTCTGCCTTCAGAATTTCTTGATTGCTCTTCCAAAGCACCTTCGCCCAGCAGACACCCAGGCCCAGGAGCCACCTCCGAGAATCATTTTAGCCCAGAGACATGCCTCACCACAGACCAGGGCTCCAGGACAAAATGTATCCCAGGCTGACTGTAGGGCCCCCGGAACACCTGCCATGCACTCATCTGCCCAGAAGCCAGGAAAAAAAAAAAATCCTCAGGCTCCTTTCTCAGCTGTGAAATCCGAGATCCACTCACCCATGTATCTTACAGGCAGCATGGTCAGCCTTTACTGGGCTTCTGCCGAGCCTGGGGCTGCTAGCATGGGCTCTGATGCAGCAGGGACACTCTCACGTCCCCTCCACTGTCGTTGTTTTCCTGTTGCTAGGTAATATCTGACTATTTGTGATCCCATGGGCTGCAGCACACTAGGCTTCCCTGTCCTTCATTAACTCCCAGAGTTTGCTCAAACTCATGTCCATTGAATCAGTGATGCTATCTAACCATCTCATCCTCTGTCACCCCCTTTTCCTTTTGCCTTCAATCTTTCCCAGCATCAGGGTCTTTTCCAGTAAGTTAGCTCTTCACATCAGGTATCAGACCTTCTGCTTCAGCATCAGTCCTTCCAATGAATATTCAGGGTTGATCTCCTTTAGGATTGACTGATTTGATCTCCTTACGGTCCTACTCTCATATCCATACATGACTACTGGAAAAACCATAGCTTTGACTAGCTTTGACCTCCACTGGGCCTTATCCAAATGAAAAAAGGGTTACAGCCCCATCCCAAGCCCAACCCAAAATGCCAAGGACACTTACAGAAGAGCCCCACTCCTTTTACTTGGCTCAGAGCAAGCCACAGCCAGCCTAGAGGAAGTGCCTGTGGAGGACTTGTCAGTATTACCTGGATCCTCCCAGGTAACGTCCCAGGTGACAGAAATACATAGGCCTGCCTTCAGCCTTCGCAGATCTCCCAAAAGCAGACTTTCAACGTGGGCAGACAGGTGGTCCAGTGGTTAGGAATCTGGTTTCCCATGCAGGGGTTCCAGTTCCATCCCTCGTCTGGGAACTAAGATCCTGCATGCTGTGCACAGTGGCCAAAATAAACACATTTTTAAAAAGCTTTATGAAGTGGGCAGACAGCTCCTGTCCTGGGGCTGGGTGGGTGGGCAGGACTTCCGTCAGCAGTTCAGTGCATTTGCTCTGCAGCCTGCTGTGGTTTTACAGGAAGTAAGGGCAGATGAGGGCTTTCCTGGTAGCTCAGCTGCTGAAGTCTGCCTGCAATGCAGGAAACCCGGTTCAATTTCTGGGTCGGGGAGATCCCCTGGAGAAGGGATAGGCAACCTATTCCAAGTATTCTTGGGCTTCCCTGGTGGCTCAGATGGTAAAGAATTTGCCTGCTATGCGGGAGACCTCGGTTCAGTCCCTGGGTTGGGAAGATCCCCTGGAGGAAGGCGTGGCAACCCATTACAGTATTCTTGCCTAGAGAATCCCCATGGACAGAGGAGGCTGGCAGGCTACAGTCCATGGGGTCACAAAGAGTCGGACATGACTGAGCAACTAAGAACAGCACAGCACAGCAAAGGGCAGACGAAAGAGGCTGCCTGGGCTAATGACTGTCTGGCCTCTGGAACCCACACAGATCCCACACAGCAGAATGGCCAGCCTGTGAAGCCGTGGATGATGGATGTCTGAAGCACCCCTGAACTGTGACTTAATGAAAGAGAGAGGGAGGAAGACAAGAAGAGAGAGAGCGCTGCTGTCAGAGGCTCCCAGAGGGCAGGGAAAGGAGTGCGGTGAGAGAAAGGTGCCCATCAGCAAGGCATGGCCTGCTTTCTGCCCCTGACCGGCTGCTTCTCTGGGACACAGAAAGCCCTGTACTTCTTCGGCTATTAGCTTCCTTGCTCATTGGTTATTGGTAACATTAACTTTTTTATTTTTTCCAATGTGCAATTTTCACAAATAAAAACATTGTCAATTAGATCAGTTCAGTTCAGTTCAGTCACTCAGTCGTGTCTGACTCTTTGGGACCCCATGTACTGCACCATGCCAGGCTTCCCCCTGCCGTCAATCTTTCCCAGCATCAGGGTCTTTTCAAATGAGTCAGTTCTTCACACCAAGTGGCCAAAGTATTGGAGTTTCAGCTTCCAGTGAATATTCAGGACTGATTTCCCTTAGGATGGACTGGTTGGATCTCCTTGCAGTCCAAGGGACTCTCAAGAGTCTTCTCCAACACCACAGTTCAAAAGCATCAGTTCTTCGGTGCTCAGCTTTCTTCACAGTCCAACTCTCACATCCATACATGACCACAGGAAAAAACCATAGCTTTGACTAGACGGACCTTTGTTGGCAAAGTAATATCTCTGCTTTTTAATATGCTATCTAGGTTGGTCATAGCTTTTCTCCCAAGGAGCAAGCGTCTTTTAATTTCATGGCTGCAGTACCATCTACAGTGATTTTGGAGTCCAAAAAATAAAGTCTGTCACTGTTTCCACTGTTTCCCCATCTATTTGCATGAAATGGTGGGACCAGATGCCATGATTTTCGTTTTCTGAATATTGAGTTTTAAGCCAACTTTTTCACTCTCCTCTTTCACTTTCGTCAAAAGGCTCCTTAGTTCTTGTTCACTTCCTGCCTTAAGAGTGGTGTCATCTGCATATCTGAGGTTATTGATCTTTCTCCCAGCAATCTCGATTTCAGCTTGTGCTTCATCCAGTTCAGCATTTCTCATGATGTACTCTGCATGTAAGTTAAATAAGCAAGGTGACAATATACAGTCAATTAGATAAAGCTGGCTAAAATAAATGAGAGGTTGAAAATCAAGTTTAGAACAGGTCCAGCTCCTGTTGGCTAGTTTTTCTTACTCAAAAGTAATAGATGCTCAGAACAGAAAAAGTCAGAATATAGAGCCAAGCAAAAACCAGCATATACAGAATTCCTAGAGAACATACTACCATACATCCAGAGACCATGCTGTTGATGTCTTGTTGGGATCCTTCCAGCTAGGAAGTTTTTAATGTGTATTGGTGAATAGCCTTTGGGGGAAGAGAGTTCAGGAATAATTTTTTTAAATATTTATTTATTTAGCTGTGCTGGGTCTTAGTTGCAGCATGTGAGATCTTCAGTCTTCTTTGTAACATGCCAGATATTTACGTTCGGTATGTGGGATCTAGTTCTCTGACCAGGGATCAAACCCAAACCCCGCCCTGCATTAGCAGTGTGGAGTTTTAACCGTAGGACCAATAAGGAAGTTCCCTCCCCAATCCCTGCCCCCCATCAATGATTTAGCAAACTCCCTCTCATGGGCCATTTAGGATATTTCAGTTGTTTTACCATTACAGTGAATACCATGTAGAAAGAGGCTAGATGAAAAAAAAATTAGAACTTAATGAGAAAATAAGAAAAACTCAATCTGAACACCTGACATAAAACGCTTTAAAGGACACAAAAGGAGTGCACAAAAATTACCATTCACAGACAGAAAAGATTAAATCTTATTTTCAGCCATTTTAACATTTTCACTTTTCACTTTCAGCCGTTTCCATTTACATCAACAAACATTTACTGGGCAGATGCTCTCGTATGCCAGACTCTATGTCAGGTACCGTGGACCCCACCAGCAGCCCAGCCACCGTCCTCACTGAGCTTTCAAACTAGTGGAGACCCACAGGGAAATTATTTCATGCACCAACAATAGTTTGTATTTAGCCAAACGGCCTTCATGATTGACGGGCACAGTGGAACCCTGAATTATCTTAGTCTTCTCACTTCCTGACCGAGCCTCCCTGCTTTCCGGGGCACTATATGTTTCAGCCTCAAGCAGGGGTCTCCCCCAAGCTCACATCCAATCCAGAAGTTGCATCCAGATGCTCTGAATGAAGGCCATTCAACTTCCAGGAACAAGAAGCTCTCTCTGCCTGACTGAGTCCCTTCTTGCTCATTTGAAACTTTTCCTTCTATTGAACTCTAACCTCCATCCCTATGACTTCCTCTGATTGGCCCCAGAACCTCACAAAACAAGTCTGCCTTCTCCAACCTGCAGATCTAAAGAGATCATCTTCCTCTTTCTAAAAAATATATATTTAATTAATTTATATGCACCAGGTCTTAGTTTCAGCACTCAAGATCTTTAGCCGTGGCATATGAACTCTTAGTTTCGGCAGGTGGGGTCTAGTTCCCTGACCAAGGATAGAACTTCAGGCTTCCTGCATTGGAAACGTGGACTCTTAGCCCCTGGATGACCAGGGGAGTCCATAAAGAGATCTTCCTGTGAAGCAACCACGATCTGGTCTCAAGTCAATGTCTCACATCTGTGACGTCCTGCCCTGGCAGGAGGGACCTGCAAGCCCCCTCTTGAGTCATCAACCAGTGTGCATGCCCAGACCTTCTAACAAAGTATCCACGAACAGATGCCCATGGTATGGGCGCAGCAAGGCCCAGACCTTCGAGGATAGTCTACCTTTTGAGGATAGACTATGCTGGTGACACTAGAAAAGATTCTGCAGCCTCAAAAGGGGCTGAGTGGAGATGGGAGAGAAGCTGGACTGGCCCTGATTGAAGGACTAAACCGCTGTCCTCCCGGAAAAAAGCTCGTGAGCCTGAGAGCAGTGCCTCTCCCATTCATGTATGTGCTCATCTCCTCGGGGTCTTGTTGAATTGTGGGTTTCAATTTAGCAGGTCGAGGGTAGGGCCTGAGAGTCTGCTTACAGGTTCCCAGGGATGCACTGATACTTCAGCTCAGACTTTGAGTAGCAAAGCCCTAGGGCAGTGGAATCACAGTCTCCACTTTAAAAATACGGAAAGTTTGGCTCACCCCAAACCTACTGAATCAGAATCTTCTGGTCCATTTATTCAGTAGGTCTCAACATGGATTACATGTTAGAATCATTTGAAGAGTTTTGTTTTTTTTTTTAAATGCTGATTCTGGGACTTCCCTGGTTGTCCAGTGGTTGAAGACTCCATGTTTCCACCTCAGGGCATGGGTTCAATCCCCTGTTTGGGGAACTAAGATCTCACATGCGGTGTGGCCAGAAGGTTGTTTTTTTTTTTTAAAATGCTGATTCTGCAGATTGAGAATCACGTGATATCCCTCCCTTTCTTCCTCCCTCATTCTTTCCCTTCCTTCCTTTCTCTCTCTTGCTGCTTTAGTTTGTAAATCTCCCCCAGCCCCATTAGATTGGGGACCAGAGGCAGTGTTTCTGAGTCTTGGCTGCACATCACAGTCACCTGAGAGCTTGACAACAGGTCCATGTCAGGGACCCTCCCTATGGACCAACTGAATGAGAATTTCCAGGGGTTAGAACCCAGAGATTAGCATTTCACAAAGTTCCCCAGGCAATTCCAGGGTGCATCCTGGGATTCTCAGTGAAAGTACAGGTTACCACATTCTCCCCCGAAACATTCAGTTCAGGGTCTGGGATGAGGGCTAGGAATCTGTATATTAACAATCTGTATATGCTCACAAGATGGCAAGTTTGGGAATGGTTAAGATAGAAAAAGCAAGAGAGTTCCAGAAAAACATCTATTTCTGCTTTATTGACTATGCCAAAGCCTTTGACTATGTGGATCACAATAAACTGTGGAAAATTCTGAAAGAGATGGGAATACCAGACCACCTGACCTGCCTCTTGAGAAACCTATATGCAGGTCAGGAAGCAACAGTTAGACCTGGACGTGGAACAACAGACTGGTTCCAAATAGGAAAAGGAGTGCGTCAAGGCTGTATATTGTCACCCTGCTTATTTGACTTATATGCAGAGTACATCATGAGAAATGCTGGGCTGGAAGAAGCACAACTTGGAATCAAGATTGCCAGGAGAAAGATCAATAACCTCAGATATGCAGATGATACCACCCTTATGGCAGAAAGTGAAGAGGAGCTAAAAAGCCTCCTGATGAAAGTGAAAGAGGAGAGTGAAAAAGTTGGCTTAAAGCTCAACATTCAGAAAACGAAGATCATGGCATCTGGTCCCATCACTTCATGGGAAATAGATGGGGAAACAGTGGAAACAGTGTCAGACTTTATTTCTGGGGGCTCCAAAATCACTGCAGATGGTGACTGCAGCCATGAAATTAAAAGACGCTTACTCTTTGGAAGGAAAGTTATGACCAACCTAGATAGCATATTGAAAAACAGAGACATTACTTTGCCAACAAAGGTGGTTTTCCCAGTGGTCATGTATGGATGCGAAAGTTGGAATGTGAAGAAAGCTGAGTGCTGAAGAATTGATGCTTTTGAACTGTGGTGTTGGAGAAGACTCTTGAGAGTCCCTTGGACTGCAAGGAGATCCAACCAGTCCATTCTGAAGGAGATCAGCCCTGGGTTTTCTTTGGAAGGAATGATGCTAAAGCTGAAACTCCAGTACTTTGGCCACCTCATGCGAAGAGTTGACTCATTGGAAAATACTCTGATGCTGGGAGGGATTGGGGGCAGGAGGAGAAGGGGACGACAGAGGATGAGATGGCTGGATGGCATCACGGACTCGATGGACGTGAGTCTGAGTGAATTCTGGGAGATGGTGATGGACAAGGAGGCCTGGCGTGCTGCAATTCATGGGGTCACAAAGAGCTGGACACAACTGAGCAACTGAACTGAACTGAACTGAACTGAAAATATAAAAATGATCCCTCGGTTGGGGTGAGAAAGACAGTACTCCTGGCTATGTGACTTCTCATGGGTCAATTTGCCTCTCTGGGATTTGGATCTCCACTGATAAACCAGAGATGATAACTGCCTGAGGCAGGGATAGATAAGATCTGTGGATGAGTCTGCAGCATAGAGTTGTTGGAAAGTGGCTGCCACAGGCCAGGGACTTACATACCCAGCTCTGGTCTGTGTTCAAGCGAGGTGGCCACAGTGGTCTGTCCAACAGAAGGTGGGCAGAGTAAGGAGTGCTCATCTGGTCTTCAGTGTTCTCTCTTCACTATCTTCCCGTTAGTGATCAATGCCCATTGGATGTCAATGCCTGGGTGATCTTTGAAGCCACAGACGCAGATTGACTGCACGCCCTGCCTCTCTCCTCACCTGCTGCTAACTGGACCAATATGAGTGAAAAATAAACTTCAACTGCGTAAAGTTACTATGACTTGGCAGTTTAGCTGTTACATTGGTAGTGCTACGTTGGAGAAGGCAGTGGCACCCCACTCCAGTACTCTTGCCTGGAAAATCCCGTGGATGGAGGAGCCTGGTGGGCTGCAGTCCATGGGGTCGCTAAGAGTCGGGCACGACTGAGCGACTTCACTTTCGCTTTTCACTTTCACGCACTGGAGAAGGAAATGGCAACCCACTCCAGTGTTCTTGCCTGGAGAATCCCAGAGACAGAGGAGCCTGGTGGGCTGCCGTCTATGGGGTCGCACAGAGTCGGACACGACTGAAGAGACTTAGCAGCAGCAGCAGTGCTACATTAACTAACACCCTGTCTCCAGGATTGTGGCAAAAATTAAATTATCAAAAATAGAGGCTTTAAACTAACTGTAAGAGAGTTTAACTCTGACTCACAAGTCGTTTTGTTATGCTTGCCCTGTGGGTTTTTTTTTAATCTACAAAAAAATTTTAATTGAACAATTTCCCACAAACCTCTGAATTTCCAAGTTCTAGAAAACCCAGAATAACTGGCAACTGGGTTTGCATTCCCGTAAGGCAGTATAGGAAGCATCTGGCCCCATGGGGTGGGACTTGTGGTCTATGACTTGCCACAGCCTCCACCCCACCCTGTGGGTTCATACCTGGTTAACCTCATATTTACAGCATTTATGGCATTTCTCTGATCCCTGTAGCTTCCCGAGTCAGCGGCTCCTGTTGTAATAAACATAGCCATTAGATGCATTTGCTGTTAGGATTTTTCCCAGTGAATTCCTTCAGGTGATGTCTATTAATAATTTTCAGGAGAACCATTCATCCTGCCGAGAACTTGGAAGGAAAATCTCCTGACTGATGCTTTGCTTACTGGCCAAAGGATGTCGGCCACCTCCACCCCACCCATGTCTGTGACCATTTCAGCACCTGCTCCATGCAGACAGTGGTAGGAGGAGAGGAGAACTCAGGTGTATCTGGGGATCAGGTAGGCCTGGAGCCCAGCATGAGCTCGGCTGGTCCCTAGATAATGATGTGAGATCAGGCATTTCATATTTGCTAAGCCTGTTTCCCCATCTGTCAAGTGTGGACATTAGTACTCTTCTTGTGGGATTTCTGTAAAGGGTCTGGCTACAGGACACAGAGCGGCTTCCAGATGGCTCAGTGGTAAAGACTCCGACTTGCCAATGCAGGAGATGCGGGTTTGATCCCTGGGTTCGGTCCCTGGGTGGGCAGGATCCTCTGGAGTATGAAATGCCAACTCACTCCAGTATTTTGCCAGAAAAATCACATGGTCAGAGGAGCCTGGCAGGCTACAGTCCATAGGGTTGCAAAGAGTCAGACACAGACCATGCTAATTCCTCCCTCTTTGAAGCCTGTAGTGTGGGAACCAAAACCAGCTTTGCTTCCAGGAGTAAAGGGAAATCCAGCAGTATCTTTTTTTTTAAATCAACTTTGAATTCTTCTGAAAATATTTAAATTATGCATTTCTGTTGTAGGTGTATTAATCTGCTCTGGCTGCCTTAACAAAGCATCACAAATTGGTGGCTTAAAAAACAGAAATGTACTTTCTCACAGTTCTGGGAGCTGAAAGTCCAAGATCAAAGTCCTGCCAGGGTTGGTTTCTGGGGAGATCTCTCCTGTGGCTTGTCGAAGGTCACGTCCTCCCTGTATCCCCAGATGGCCTTTCTGTGGTGCTCAAAAGAGGAGAGAGAGAGAGATCTGGTGTTTCTTCCTCTTAAAAGACACCAGTCCTATTAGGTATCTTGATTATTTCCATAAACACCCCACCTCCAAATACGGGCACACTGGGGCTTTGGGCTTCAACATATGAATTTTGTGGGGATGCAAAATTCAGACAATAATGGTAGGAAAACCAGCAAATCCAATTAAGAAGGAAAAAAAATCACTCATCATTTCCTCTTGCCTCTGTCTCCACCCACGCCAGTCTAACCACAGAACCACTTTTATTGACTATCCTTCCATGATTCATATATTTTTAAAATTAAAATTGAATTCCACTTACTTTTTTGGTAACCTGCTTTTTCTTTTCTTTTTACATTTATAGTAATCTAAGCTAAATAGAAAATTTATAGTAACTTATATCATTGTAACTCATTGTTAATTGTAACCTTTCCTCGTATAATGAATACAAATTGTCCCCTTGTAAGGATTTACTCATATATTTAACCCTCAATTGTCTAGACAATCATAGTTCCATTTTCTATGGACTTGGGTGTTTGTTTGCCTTGGGCTTTGACCTAATAATAGCTCCATCCACCTGAGCATCAGTTTCCTCATCTGTGTTATCAGAATGATAAAAATGTCACCTCAACTGAGACAATGACTGCACAGTGCTTAGCACAATGTCTGGCACATGGGAAACCCTCAGAGCTGTTAGTACAAAAGTATATATTATATGTTAAAATCTGCCAGTAGTGGGGCCAAGGGAAATGTTTCCCTAAGACTCTCCATCTCACTGTGCCCTGAGCTCACATTCAAGCCCAGTACATCCCTAGTTGTCATGGGAGAAGGCCAAGAGTCCCATCACTAGTGAGGAAGGAACATCTTGCCTCCAGTGTGAATTAATCCATTGGCATGACAGTATTGGAGAAGGCAGTGGCACCCCGCCCCAGTACTCTTGCCTGGAAAATCCCATGGACGGAGGAGCTTGGTAGGCTGCAGTCCAAGGGGTCGCCAAGAGTCGGATACGACTGAGCGACTTCACTCACTTTTCACTTTCATGCATTGGAGAAGGAAATGGCAGCCCACTCCAGTGTTCTTGCCTGGAAAATCCCAGGGACGGGGGAGCCTGGTGGGCTGCCGTCTATGGGGTCACACAGTCGGACACGACTGAAGTGACTTAGCAGCCTTAGCAGTGAGCAGCATGACAGTATGCACATTTTTAGCTTTTCCACATTTCTGGTACCCAAACTGATGTTACTTCCCTGCTTACAACTCTCCAGGTGGGCTTCCCTGGTGGTCCAGTGGTTAAGAATCCTCCTGCCAATGCAGGGGACTTGGGTTCAATCCCTGGTCTGGGAAGATCCCACATGCCATGAGGCAGATAAGCCCGTGCGCAGCAACTACTGAGCTGGGCTCTGGAGCCCACGTGCCACAACTAGGGAAGGCCTGCAGGCCCCAGAGCCTGTGCTCTGCCAACAAGCGATCACTGCAGGGGGAAGCCTGCAAACTGCAGAGAGCAGCCCTGCTCTCTCCAGCTAGAGGAAGCCTGTGTGCAGCAACAAAAACCCAGAGCAGCCAAAAATAAATTTAAAAACAAACTCTCCAGTGACTCCCCAGTGCCCACGGCATGAGGTGACAAGTCCTAAAGGTGGCTGAACGGGTCTGACATGGCCTCACCTCTCACCTCTGCCCCCAGCCACAGGAAAGTCCATTGGTCCCTCGGGCTCGCCTAACTCTCACCTCTGGGCTCTGGCACCTGCTGCTCTCTCTGCCTGGAGCAGGCATCTCTTTCCCCATCTTCTCTTCAACAGGCTCATGTCTCTGCATCCTTAACGTCTCTGCTTAGAGATCCCTGCAGATGCCGGTGGTGCCCTACTGTCTTCACTTTTACCATTTCGGTGCATGCTGGCTGACCCCAGCTAGCAGCACCGACATTTGTTGCCTGAGGGCTTTTATGGTCACTAGAACCCACTCTGCCAACTTCAAGGCAGGCCTGAAATGCTGGGAAATAAACACTCCCCCAAGGACAAACGTTTAAGCAATGACGAACTGGACTTGGTGTACAATTACACGAGTTCTCTTCTTTTAGCAGATAATGCCAAGGTACTTTACAATGGCCTTAGAATTTCCCCATGGAAACTAAGCTCTAGACATTCACAGTGCTAACTTGCTTGATAACACGACTTCTTTGGCTGCTTTTCCTGTCTCATTCCCCCCACCCCTTGCCTCCAGGATTTCCTTCATTTCCCAAATCAATTGCTTCTCCTTCAATTCTTGTCTCAAGGTCTGCTTTGGAGGAAACCATATCAGGAGCCTCCATCTCCTGAGAGCCTTCCCTGGCATGTTCGGCATCAGGTGGGGCAGACCCATGGTCCCTTCCCAGCTCTATCTGAACCCCATGTTCCTATCTCGGTCATAGCCCTCATCACGCTGTGCCATAAGTGCCCAGGTCCCCATGGAAACACAGGTAATTCACTGGGAGAGAAATCTAAATGGCTTTTAAACACTTGAGAGGATGGTCAACTCCACTCATAATTAATGAAATTCAAATGAAGAATGCCAGCTGAGAAACACTACTGAAAGGACAAAATTAGAAAATCATGGTTCAACCTCCAATTATTGACTCAGTCAAGGACCATCCATGGATGAGAAACTGGATACCCCAGATTCTGATGGAAGAAGAAAAATAGACATTTGGGGAGAGACATGATCACCACCTTACCCTGGAATCAGACTTGGCATCATTAATAATGGGACAGCAAGATGTCACGGACCTCCTGGAGCGAAACAGGATGAAGCAAACAGCAACACCCATGACGTGTTGATTAAATTCTTGATGTCAAAATGTTTAACTTGAATCTAATCTATCCTTTAGACCTAAGTACTAGTTTAAAGGGCTTCCCTAGTGGCTCAGCGGTTAAAGTGTCTGCCTGGAACGCGGGAGACCCGGGTTCGATCCCTGGGTCGGGAAGATCCCCTGGAGAAGGAAATGGCAACCCATTCCAGTACTCTTGCCTGGAGAATCCCATGGAGGAAGAAGCCCGGTAGGCTACAGTCCATTGGGTCACAAAGAGTCGGACACGACTGAGCGACTTCACTCACTCACTAGTTTAAAGAAATACAGGGGGCAGGGCAAGTGGGGTTGCACCACAAGTTAAAGGATCCTGCGATCAGGCAAATCCCAAAGTGGGACATTGTACAAGACAACCTGTCCAGTCTCTTCATGAGTCAATGTTGGAGGAGAGGGGTGGGAACCAGTCTAGATTCAGGGACTTAAGAGATGTAACAGAATTAGAACAGAACTTGTTTTGCATGATCCTTGATTGAAAGCAGCTATAAAGACATTCTGGTACAGCTGGAGAAATTCAAATATAGTGAGTCCCCTACATACGAACTTTCAAGCTGTGAACTTTCAAAGCTTATTCGAACATGCATTCACATGTCCAGTCACGTTAGCTAGTTCATATGTCTGGTGTACACTGTCACACGCGTAAATCTTCTACAAGTGGTTGTGCTTTTGCATACTTTACTGTACAATATTGTAGAGTGCAGTAGCACAGTCTCTTTATTTCAAACTACATTTGCAAGAGGACAGCTGCACTGAACCCCTTGCCATGCAACAGGAGGAACTTACCAATGAAGACCTGATGGAACTGGAGGCCCAAAAAAAAAGACGCAGAGAGACAAGAGGAAGAAGTCACTGAAGAGTCACAGAGATCCACAATGCAGGAAGTGGCAAGAGGGTTTTCTTTATTCGAGGAGGCATTGTTAGTTTTTGACGTAGAGGACCCGAATGTAGAATGGGACAGGAAGGTTGCAGCCGCTGTTCACAGCACAATCCGGTGCTACCATGCCATCTCTGATGGGAAAAAGAGAGCTACTACCCAGACATCACTGGGTCCTTTTTTCAAAAAGGTAGATAGAATTGAACTCAGTGAAGAACCAGAACCTGTGTCACTGACCTCAGGCCTGAGTGACACTGCAGCTTGCCCTCCGTCCCCTATGGTTTTGGTCCTTCAGCTCTACCATCTCCCACCTCCCTTCTCTCCTCTGGTCAGTAACGCTTCTTGCCCATACCCTTGATGCCAGCCCCGCATGCCAGATGCTGTACTGTGCTACAGTACTGTACTACGACTCTTCAAGGCACTGTACTGTAAGATTAAAAATGCTTTCTTCATTTTTTGTTTGTTTATATGTTATTTATATGTGAAAGATACTATAAACCTGCTACAGTGTAGTAGTATATAGCCAATTGTGTTAATAGAGTACCTAGGCAATAGCACCCCACTCCAGTACACCTGCCTGGAAAATCCCATGGACGGAGGAGCCTTAGGCTGCAGTCCATGGGGTCGCTAAGAGTCAGACATGACTGAGCGACTTCACTGTCTCTTTTCACCTTCATGCATTGGAGAAGGAAATGGCAACCCACTCCAGTGTTCTTGCCTAGAGAATCCCAGGGTCGGGGGAGCCTGGTGGGCTGCCGTCTATGGGGTCGCACAGAGTCAGACACGACTGAAGCGACTTAGCAGCAGCAGCAGCAGCAGCAGGCTAACTTTGTTAGACTTACAAACTAGATCTATGAAAACGCTCTTGGAATGGAACTCATTCATATGTGAGGGACTTACTGTCTAAGCTAGATATTAGGATCTTATTTTTAACTTTTTAAATGTGAAAATGATGTTTAAAAATGACCTAGGTTAGATACAAAGTAATGCTGAAATATTTAATGAATGAAATATTATACAATTTATTTCAAAATATCATACAATTTATTTCAAAAGATCATATAATTTATTTCAAAATACTTCAAGTCCTCACTGCACCCCCACCCCAATTAAACAAATATTGTAAAATTTTAACAATGATTCTGTCTTGGTGATTGATTCATGGATGTTCATTGAACTATTTTTTTCGTTGTTTCATATGTTAGAATTTTTTATAATAAAAGTCAAAAAAGAAAAGCAAATAAAAACTACAAGATATCATTTTCACCCATAGAAAACAGAAAAAAAGTTTTAAAGTATGCTGTGCTGTCAAGGGTGTAGAGAAATGGGCAGCTTCATCGATCATTAGTGGGGGAGTATAAATGGGTATGGGCTTCCCTAATGGCTCAAACAATAAAGAATCTGCCTGCAATGCAGTAGACAAGGGTTCCATTCCTGGGTCGGGAAGATCCCCTGGAGAAGGGAATGGCAGCCCACTCCAGTATTCTTGCCTGGAGAATCCCATGGACGGAGGAGCCTGGCAGGCGACAGTCCATGGGGTCGAAAAGAGACTGAAGCAGTTTAGCACGCACGCATAAACTGGTACAGCCTCTCAGAGGGAACTTTGGCAAAGATATACTTTTGATCCAGCAATTCCAGTTCTAAAATTTATCATATAGCTTATCTTCAAACATGTGCATAAGTTTATATGAATAAGGATATTTACCGTGGCATTGTTTTTATAGCAAAAGACTGGAGACAGAGTGCATATTCATCCATTTATGTTGCATCCACACAGCGTGGACTGTTATAAAGTATGGGTTATACCTGTGCTGGTAGGAAACACTTTCCAAGATGTATTGCTAAGTGAAAGATGCAAACAACGAACCAGTGTCTGTCTTATTACTTTGCCTCAAAAAGTGTTTTGCACATAGTGAGTACACGATTAATATTAATGTTTGTTGAGATAAATAATACATATTTCAATGTGACTGCTCTGAGTCAGGCTCTCTGTATGCATTCAGGTCAAAGATACAGATAGGGGCCCAGATTTTCCACACTGATCAAATTTCTAAGGTCTTACTCTCCTGTGTTCATAGATTTTTGAATTTTCCAAGACACATCATGTCCTTTGCAAAATTAAACTGTGAACAAGACATTTTGAGGAAGAAATAAAACTTTCATAAAAAGAGAATTTGCTAAACTTCTCTGGTTAGCCAGTGGTTAAGGATCCACCTGCTAAAGAAGAGGACATGTGTTTGATCCCTGGTCCGGGAAGATTTCACATGTCTACTTGGAGCAACTAAGCCTGCATGCTACAATGACTGAAGCCTGTACGCTCTAGAGTCCATCTTCTGCAACAAGAGAAGCCACCACGATGAAAAGGCCCAGCATCACAACCAGAGAGTAGCCCCCACTTGCCACAACTAGAGAAATCCCAAGAGCAGAAACAAGGACCCCACACAGCCAAAAATAAGTAAATTAATTACATTTTTTAAAGAGAGAGAGAGATTTTGCTGAACCAGGGAGGTTGATGTGGCAACTAGGACATGGTTTCAAGGTTCCTGGCAACCAACACAAAAAGGGAACTCTTGGACCACAGAACTGTTGTTATCTGATAGAAGAAAGGACACTGGTTCCACCAGAGATATGCTAATTGATCTAGGGGGTGATGGGCTCAAGGGCCCTTGGCATCATGACCTGGGGTGGGCAGTAGAGGGCAAACTGAGAAGCTAGCGGTTCTATTTGCATTTATTTATTCAATTATAAATAAAATATAGCAAGGCAAGCAAGAATATATTAAGGAAATTTATGTAAAGTTCCATGAATTGGGGGCCTCTCAGGAGGTACTAGAACCTGCCTGCCAATGCTGGAGATGTAAGAGATTTGGGTTCAAGTCCAGGGTCAGGAAGATCCCCTGGAGGAGGGCATGGTAACCCACTCCAGTATTCTTGCCTGGAGAATTCCATGGACAGAAGAGCCATGGGCTACCATGGGTCACACAGTTGGACACGACTGAAGCAACTTAGTATGCACACACCCATGAATGTTTAGGGTAAATCGTGTGACAGCAAAGCCAATACAGGGCTCCCCTAGTTATGCTTCAGTCTTCTGGGGTGAAGATGTGACCTTGGACCAATGACTTGATGCCTCTAAGCCTCACCTCCCTTACCTGGGAAAAATGATTACTGAGCAGATGAAATGAGATGATGCATGTTACTGGGACTGATAAATGCTTGCTCTGCTGTCCTTTATATTAATGTCACATAATGACCTTATGGCTAAAATCAGAGACTCTGGAGCTACTAAGCCTGGGTTTCGATCTCAGCTCCACCATTTACTAGCTAGGTGACCTTGCCCAAGGTCACCTAGACCCTCTGTGCCTCAGTTTCCTCCTCTGTTTATAAAATGAAGCTAATAGGATTATTGTGATGGTTAAATGAATGGATGGTTGAAAAGCCTTTAGGACAAGAGTCTGGACACACAGGAAGTGCTATGCAAGTGTTCGTTCAATAGATCATAATGTGTTCTCTTTAACCCCTAAAGATCTTTCTGGAGAAAAGTTAGAAAATAACAGCTTCAGAAAGAAACCAGCTATTTCCAGACTCTAATTGATAAAAGGAATGGATTCCTATAATTCCAGCGGTCCCATTTGCCTTTTAGAAGATTGAGAGGCAGAATGTGTTTGCAATGGTGGAATCTTCGGCAGGTGACTGGCCAGACTGGAGCTGCTTGGGGGCATGGTCCACTTTCCTATGGCGCCTCGCACCCTTCCACCGAGCTTGACCGAGGACTGACGACTTTTCCGACACGGGCCAGGGGCGGGCCAAGGGGAGGAGGAGGGAGTGAGCTCTTGGGATCCCCTCGCCCCTCCCCCGCGAGCCCAGTGAGTAATGACATTCACGGGGAAGGGAGGGAGCGAGCGAGCGAAGGAGAGGGGCAGGCTCGGCGAGGCCATGTGATGCTGGTCGAGAGAGCCGCTGCCGCCGAAGCCTCCTGCTTTCCTCCCTCTGATTTCGGGCTGTCATGGCGACCCCCAACAACCTGACCCCCACCAACTGCAGCTGGTGGCCCATCTCGGCGCTGGAGAGCGATGCGGCGAAGCCGGCGGAGGCCCCCGACGCACCCGAAGCGGCCAGCCACGCCCATTGGCCCAAGGAGAGCCTGGTTCTGTACCACTGGACTCAGTCCTTCAGCTCACAGAAGGTAGCCTGGAGGGAGCCGGGGAACCCGATGCGCCCCGCGGCTGGGAGACTTGGGGGAGGGGACCCTGGAGGGTTTAAGAATCTGAAGATCTGCTAGAGACTGGAGGGTAGAATCTGGGGTTGGGGGACCCGGAGGACGGGGGACGCTGGGCTGCTCTCCGGGGAGGTGACTGGCCCTGTCTTGGGCCCCAGGAGCACCGACCCTCATCCTAGGCACAGCCATACTGCCTCTTTCCCTCCCAGAAAGACCCGATCTGTTGGAGGGCTGAGAAGAGAGACAAAGGCAAGGGGAAGGGAATGGGCACTGCTGGGAAGGCGGCCTGTTGGAGGGGGCGGCTGCTGCGGGGAGGGGGAGGAGCGCTTCCTGGGGTCCAGCCTCCAGCCCCAGTCCCATAGCAGGCCTGCCCTCTGCGCTTCTATCCCGATACCACAGGCTTTCGGGTCAAAGCTCCCTTGCCTCTCTGTCCGGCCGGGGGACTTCTGATTGGGGTTTGAAGGGTCTGACCCTAGCCCTCCCCTTATACCCCCTAATTTAAGCTGAGAAGCAACGAGTTAACCCATCTCCCCAAACCTCAGCTCGGCCCATAAGAGGTGTTTTCTGCTCTTAAAGGCACAGACAACCCCACGGCCCTTTCTCAGACTCAGGGGAGCTGGAAGGTGGTTGGGAATCCAACCCGGTGTTAAGTTATCGGGGTTCCCGCTTTCTAGGGGTGAGGTCCGAATCCCGCGCCTGTAAGACCCGGGCACCTCTAGGGGCGCAATCTCCAACCCTGGGCTGTCCCATCTATGAGGCACAAATTCAGCACCATGGCCAGGTCCCAGCAGCCGGGTCCTGGTGGAGCCTACGGGTCACCCGTTGCCTGACCCTTCCACTTCTCCCTGGAAGATCCTTCTGTTCCACTCACGTATTTTCCAGATGGAGAAATAGATGCCTTAAAGTGAAATGGCCTTGGAACCAGTCTTTGGTTTGATTTTGGGGTTCGGGCGCAGTTTTCATCATCTGGAAAATGAAATAATAATAATTATAGCTATTTCCTCTAATTGCAACCCCTTCTCAGGCTTGCTGAGAGGGTTGTTGAAAAGGTGTTATAGCTCATAGTTTTACACTTATTCAGTCGCTAAGTCGTGTTCTACACTGGCACGAGTCACACATGAGCATACATTACTGTTTCAAACACAGAACACTGGGTCCAACCTCAAAGATTTTGATTCAGTAGATCTGGAGTGGGGCCAGAGATGCTGCCCGCTAACAGACTACCAGGTGATGCTGATGAAGCTGGTCCACTGACTCTCCTTTGAGTAGTTCCCAGTTTAAAGTACAAACTCTGAGGCCAGTCAGTCCCCAGCAGGAGAGCCATCTCCCCCAATAATTCACCATGGATTTTTTGGTAGGTCATTTTGCCTCCCCCAAAGCCTCAGTTTTATAATCTGTAAAATGGAGCTAATGGCAGTACCTTCTATAGAGGGCTATTTGTGATGGTGAAATGAGATGAGGCACAAAAAGTGCTGATAACAGTGCCTGGCACGAGATCAGGGCTCTGTTGATAATGATATCACTAAAGTGTTAGGTAAAGGAGGAGATGGAGTTAACCAAGGTCACGCGGGGACTCGTCCATAAATTCTAAACATGCGTGCTGAACACCTACTGCACGCCAGACTCGACAAAGTTGCTGGGGATTTGGGAATGAGTCAGACCCACTTCCAGATGCCAGGATCTCCTCCTCCTCCAGAACCTCAGGAGCCAATCCCCAGTGTCCAGGACTGGACAGGGGGTTGGGGGTGGCACCTCCCATCACCATTTCCCGAGGAAGCCTCCTGAGTATTTCTTATTCAGGATGAGCTCAGCTCAGGGCTAGGTTGCCCCCTAAGTCAAGGATGGGACCACCCACTGCAATCCCATTTGTGACCAAGCCTCTGACAAAGGCATTCTGCTGCCTCTGCTGCCAGGGCCTTCTCCTTGCCCAGGTGCCCATGGTGGGTTCTAGAGGTAGTGCAGCCTGACAGAAAGCTCTTGGGCTGTGCAGTCAGATGGTCCTGGCTTCCGGTTTCATCTGGAGTGCTCATGGGCTGTGTGACCTTGGACAAGTCACTTCACCTCCTCTGTGCCTCTATATCCTCCTCTGGAAAGGGGCACATTTACATCTGGCTCTGCAGGATTTCTGCGGGATTCAGAGGACATGGACACGTGTTAAGTGTCAGGCACACAGCAGGAGCTTAGCATTGCCTTCTTTCCCATCAGTCCTAAAGGGCCCTGCCTGTATGCACAGCAGTTTCCAGAGGGCCCTCCCAGACATGGCAGAAGGCAAGTAAATGGGCTCTACCTGCCGCTCTGGCCTTGCTTTCCAAGCTCCTGGGCACTGGCGCCCCAGTCCTGTCCATGCTGCCCTTGGCCATGTTCCAGCTCCACCCCCACTCCCAGGAGTTCCACAGGCGAGGACTGCACAACCCACCACCCCTCTGCTCAGAAGTCTGCAGTGGCTCCCAAGTCTCTCTGGGAAAAAGCCAGAGTTGTCATAATGGCCTCAGGCCCTCCTGCAGGATCTAACCTTGCCTGGTCGTGGAATCCTCATCAATCGGGGGAAGCCTATGAACTTTTCTCAGAGTAGTGTTTTTAACTGAGTAACATCAATACATAGGAGCATTGGATTAGAAAGAAAACCAGTCCTACCAAAGTACAGCTACTGGCATATTTTCCAAAAAGAAATAATTACATAATAATATGTGTTTCTGTATGAACCCATCGTATCACATGATCGAGTGGCAGGACTGATGACTACTGTAACGTTGAAATCGTGACAGTTATAACTGCAGCAACTGTGAAGTGATGACAGTATCTGATTCCTAGTGGTGACAATATTGCAGGCACTGCTGACTCTACCATGCTTTGTCGCCTACACTCATAATTGAAGAGAATGCTAAGTGTCAGCCTGAGATGACTGAAAATAAACCTGTAATTTTCCCATCCTAGTTCAAGGACTCCCTGATTTTATTCCTAGACCTCTGGGTCTAGGAATCTCCATTAAAAATCCCTGTGCACGACTCTTCCTGATCCCCTCTCCTCTGTCTCCCATACACCCTGCTGCAGTCATTCTGCCCATCTCATCATTTCTCAAAAATTTCAGACATCTCCACCTCAGGGCCTTTGCACAGGCTGTCCCCTCTGCCTGGAACTCACTTCTTCAGATCACTGCTTGAATTACCCCTTCACTTTGTTCTTTGCTCAAATGTCACCTTCTCAGAGAGGCCTGCCCTGATGGATCACACTATTGGTGTGTTTTTTTTGGCTGCCCTGGGTCTTCGTTACAGTGCATGGGCCCCTCTAGTTTCAGAGCACTGACGCTACTGCAGGCAGGCGCAGTGGTTTCAACACAGGCACTCGAGTTGTGGCGTGTGCACTTAGTTGCCCCACGGCCTGTGGGATCTCAGTTCCCCATCCAGGGATCGAACCTGCATCCCCTGCACTAGTAGGCAGATTGTTAACCACCGGGAAGTCCCTGGATCACCCTATTTAAAATGCCCTGGACCCCCAATTTCCCGTACCTTGCTCTACTTTTTTTCTTTTTTTCCCAATGAACTCACTATCTTTTGACACACTATCTCATTTTAACTGCTCGTCTTCTGTCTGCACCCATTAGAATGTCAGCTCCCCATGGGCAGTTACCTTTGTTTTGTTCACTGCTGAGTTTTGAGTGCTTAGAACAAGACCTGGCACAGAGTAAGCATTCAGTAAATAAGTGCTGAAAAAGGGCTCATTTGTAAGCTTCAAGATGTTATATTAAAAGGCATTTGATTCTGTAAGCCTAAAACTGCTCTAAGAAATAAAGCTTATTAATTTTTTTCAAAAAACTATTTGAGACAAATAAACTACGGTTCAGAGACCCCAAGTGTCTTTTACAAAGTCACACAGCAACTAAGTGGCTGGACAGAGACACCAACCCAGCCCATCACTGTTTGTTCAAGGGCCTGGGTGAAGGGGGACAGTGCCTAACCATGACAGTGAAGCACCAGCAGGTGAATTCCAGGCACCCACAGGGGAGACAGTTTGCCCAGATATGGCTGATGCCTGAGTGGTGACCACCTGAGTCTGACCCAGCCTCCAAGAGGCAGAGATGGCAGATGGCCTTGATGGCTGCATGCCCTTCCCCGGGGCCTGGCTTCCTCCCACACTCTCCTCCCCCGCAGGACGGCACATGGCTGTGGCCTGCAGCGCAGCTAAAGGAGAAAGTCTCCTTGGCTGCTTGCCAGCGTGACCCCGAAGCAGCTCCACGCAGGACTGCTGTTCCTCTAAAGATAGTCCCCTCCCCAGGCAGGAGTCCCACCACCAGGCATCCTCACTGAAGTTCAGGAACAAAGCCCTGGGAGCAGACGCCCTGCCAGGATGCACCATCAAATGTCTGGACCTGCCAAGGGCAAAGGCCTGATTTAGTTTCTGTTTCCATACATCCAGAGATCCCAGCCTGACCCAGAGGCTGGATGGCCCGGCGGAGCCCACCAGGATGGGCTGGAGGGGAATGGTTGGTTGGGTTCCAGCAGAACTGCAGCCTCGACTGCCCTACAGCTCCTACAGGACACGGGCACCACCCATGAGCTCCAAGATACACATATAAATGCTTTCCTTCATGCCCACTCACACTTATACACACACAGGCACACACACTTATATTCACACTCATGTACACATGCTCACACAAGACCGGATGCTCACACTGATTTGTATCCATGCCCACCCACACTCGTGCACACACATGCGCAGACACTTGCTCACTTACACAGCTGCCACTCAGACACATGCACACACACTCACCCGACTAGACCTACCAACTGCCACCCTGGCACTTCCTCTGCCACAGTCCCCGCCCCCCACCATCTGAGAACCAGCAGTTCCCACCTTCTGCCCAGGAGGGCAGAGCCAGCCCTGTCTCCCGCAGGATCTGGAGGTAGCATCAGCTCAAAGCAGGGCCATGGGACACTCTGAGAACATGGAGCTCAGCCTTTCATTTTACTAACAGTTAAAAGGAGGTCCAGAAAGGGGCAGCAGTAGTTCCACGGTCACACAGCACTGCCGTGGCAGAGCCAGGCTGAGGACCTGAGTCGCTGCCTCCCCATCCCGCCCACAGGGCCTACTTTTGGCTACTGTAGCAAATGAATCTGGGTGAGGGCTGGGGGTTTCAAGGGCTGATTACCCCCTTCTTCCCCACAGTCCAGCACACAGAAGGGGTTGTTCATGTTAGCTCTGAGGGTGGGGCATCAAGTACGCTAAGACATCAACCAGGAATGCAGGGTAGGGCAGTGTGTGTGTGTGTGTCTGTGTGTGTGATAACAGTGATGTTGGAACCCATGTATTAACCTCTCACACTGGGACTTTATCCATGTCATTCCACCTCAACCTTTTGCCAGCCTTGAAGGAGTAGAATTCATTCTTCATTTCACAGAAGCTAGGGATCAGAGAGGTCAAGTGACTTGCCCAAAGTCACACAGCAAATAAGTAGCAGAGTCGGCCTTCAAGTTCAGGTCTGTCTGCCTAGTCTAATTCAAGGAGCCAAGGCACACATTACCCCTACAGTATGCCAGGCACTGTTCCACGGGGACTAATCTATCTAATCCTCACAATAACCCTCTGAGGAATTTACTCGTGAGACTTCCATTGAACAGATGAGGAAACTGAGGCACACAGATGGAGAGCTACTTGTAAAGCCAAGAAAGAAAGAAAGAAAGTGAAGTCGCTCAGTCATGTCTGACTCTTTGCAACCCCATGGGCTCCAGCTTACCAAGCTCCTCCACCCATGGAACTTTCCAGGCAAGAATACTGGAGTGGGTTGCCATTTCCTTCTCCAGCAATTAAGTACTAGCACTCGGACTTTAACTGGCACAGTCTGGCACGCAGCTCAACATTTTGACTATAACACCATGTTGGCTCTTCTGGGAGCTTACCTCTCGGCATCTGGGAGGAAGACTGGGGACGCCCAGGCTCAGGAGTTACCACCTAGGTATGGAGGGGCGTCATCAACCTGTACTTCTCTTGGGATGCCTTCTCTTTCTCCTGGGCTGGAGACAGAAGTAGGGAGAGCTTGTAGGCATGGATCTTGCCATCCTTTTGCTGGGGGACCTTGGACAAGCCCAGATTTCTCTCTGAGTCTCAGTCCACAGGGAGAGGACAGTTGGACTAGGTGGTCATTAACCATCTCCCAGCTCAGAACTGTTGGGCTGGATCAGGAGCAAGCTAGCCTCAAAACTCTCCATTAGCATCTACCAGCTCCAGTGTTTGTCTGGGACCCTCTGGACCTTAGGGAAGGAGCCCGGAAAGGGCAGGTCCAAGACTTTCTAGAAGGAGCCCCCAGGGCAGAGAACACTAGTCTGGGAGTCAGGAACCTTCTAGTTTTAGGTCGACTGCCAAAGTGGCTGTGTGGCTTTGAGTAAGTTAGTTGCCCTCTCTGGGCTTTCATTTTCTCATCAAGAAAAACAGGGAGATGGTCCCCGCTCTGCCACCCTATGGAAGGCTGTTGTGGGCATCCAACGACCAGATAGGAAGGTGTTTGGGGACAATAAAGGGCTAGGCTGATGTCAGCAAATTCTTTTCACTTCACTTTAGATTTCTCAAATCATTTGAGCAATTTTGCTGTTGATTATGATGATGATGAGAAATTCTGTAAATTTCCTGGTCAGATTCACATTTGGAGGCCAGGCTGAGAGTCCAATCCTGATAATGAGAATCATGAATTAAGTGCTTTCTATGTACCAGACACTGTGTCGGTGCTATTATTAATACTTCAATTCTGCAACAACAACAAAAAAATCTGAAGCCCAGAAAGTGTAAGGAATTTGCCCAAACACATAGCAGAGCCAGAAATCCTATCCCAGCTAAGCCCAACTGTGACTCCCAGCTCCCTAACCATCAGTCAGCACTGCCCCTGGTCCCCAGGGCAGGGTTGTCTTCCTCTCTCCACCAGGCACCAGGCCCCCAGGAGGTGCGTCACCCCGTCCTGCGCCCCAGGGGCCCAGGAACGGGTTCCAGCAACATGTCCCCTCCGGTGTGTGACCTCTGAGCCCTCTTCCTGCACGCCCTGCCCCACCTGGGCAGAGGATCCCCATGTGTCTGCCGGCCCTCCCCGCTCTGACCCTGGCGCCTGCAGGTGCGGCTGGTCATCGCCGAGAAGGGCCTGGCGTGTGAGGAGCGGGACGTGAGCCTGCCGCAGAGCCAGCACAAGGAGCCCTGGTTCATGCGGCTCAACCTGGGCGAGGAGGTGCCCGTTATCATCCACCGCGACAACATCATCAGCGACTACGACCAGATCATCGACTACGTGGAGCGCACGTTCACTGGAGGTACGGCGGCCGCGCAGGCCCAGACAGCGCCCCGAAAGCTCGGAAAACCTGGGAACCCACCCCCCCAACCCCCGACCCAGGCCTGGTCTCCCCGACAAGGAACCACGGGCTACAGGCTGGGCTCAGATACCCCCTCCAGGATCCTCAGATCCCCGAAGACCCCCACTTGGAGGGCTGGGGCTGTAGCCTCCTCCCAGGAACTCAGGAGTCACAGACTGGGCTACAGACCCTCCCGAGACCCCCAGGCCTGAGCAGGGTCCAGACCCCCTTCTAAGTCCCCACAGACAGGACCCAGATCACCCAGGGAGGCCAGGGTTCGGCGAGGACCCTGAAAGCATAGTCAGAACCAACAGACTCTCCGGGAAGCCGGAGACCAGCTCGGATACCCAAGAACTTTCCAGAGGTGAGCAGGGCCCAGCACCTCAGAGCCCCCAGGTCCTTCTCCACCCCCTACCTGTTCCTTCCTTCCCTCTGGCCCTGCTCAAGTTCAGCAGTTCAGTCCCTGGGGAGACGGGCCCAGATGCGCAGTGTTTAAAAAAATATATGAATTAGTTGCCAACATTTAAAAATCAAGGATGTTTCAGTTTCAAACATCCAGGATTCCAACTTCTCCTCAAGTCTGGCAACACTAGGCCTAGACTCCCACCTGAAAACAGGCCTGGGCAGGTGAGGAGCTGCCCCTTGAAGGACAGTCTGGCAGGGCTCCCTGGAGGAGAGGTAGGCGGGCAGGACCACTGGCGTCCCCTGTTAGCCTGGTAAGGACTTTATCCCAAGAGTCAAGGAAAGGGGGTGGGCCCAAGAAAGTGTTAGTCGCTCAGTCATGTCCAACTCTGTGTGACCCCATGGACTGTAGCCCGCCAGACTCCTCTGTCCGTGGGACTCTCCAGGCAAGAATACTGGGGTGGGTTGCCACACCCTCGTCCAGGGGATCTTCCCGACCCAGGGATTGAACCAGCATCTCTTATATCCCCTGCATTTCCAGGCAGGTTCTTTACCACTAGCATCGCCTGGGAAGTCAAGGAGAGGGAGTGGGCCCCAGGCTGCTGGATAATTCGCGGTTCCAGGATGCTGAGGTTGGGGGCTGTGGTGCCAGAGGCTGAATCAGGGGGGCGGGAGGCCCAAGACTGGGCCCTCCATCCCCTCCCCAGCCCCGCGCTATGCCCCGCAGAGCATGTGGTGGCGCTGATGCCGGAGGCGGGCAGCCCGCAGCACGCACGCGTGCTGCACTACCGCGAGCTGCTGGACTCGCTGCCCATGGACGCCTACACGCACGGCTGCATTCTGCACCCCGAGCTCACCACCGACTCCATGATCCCCAAGTACGCCACGGCCGAGATCCGCAGTGAGTGCCGGGCGCGGGGGTGGGGCCGCAGGACCCTCCGGTAACCTTGGCTCAGCCCCTCTCCTCCCTCTAAAGCCATCCTCACCCCTCCTCCTCCATCCTCACCCCTCCTCCTCTTCCTATTTCTGTGTCTCTTACTCACTTTCTTCCTTTCATTTCTCCTCTTTTTACTCCTTCTCTCCTCTTCCCCGTGGATATCTCTCTCCATCCCTGTGTCTGTTTGTTCATTTCTCTATCTCACTCTGGGTCTGTCTGATTCTCTCTCTCTCTCTGGCTTTCCATCTCACTCACCCTGTTTTGAACTGAATGTCTCTCCATCTCTGACAGTTCCCCTTTCTTGTCCCCCTCTCCTGCCCCCTTCCTCTTGTCCTGCTATCCCATACAGAGGCTATTCGGCTGTCTGTCACCCCAGAGGCTTGTCTGTCCATGGGAGCGTGGACACTTCTCCAAAGGCGTCCCAGCCCCAGACACCTGGGGTTGGCAGCCCAGGGCATTGAGTGATTCCAGCTGGCATCACCAAGGATGACTGCCCAGATATTGCAAGGCCCCCAATGGAGTCTCTGATTTCTGATTAGTCTATCACCCGTGTACTGTCATAACTGCCAGCTTGAATATGTCCACAGCCTATGTTATCCTTTTTTTTTTCAGTACTCAGTAAATAAGGGTTGGATGAAATCAGATCATCCCTCAACAACTGTTTACAGACTTTGGTCCAGGGTCTATGCAGACACCATGGGGTCCTATACACAGAGGAAGCGTGATGAGTCTAAGTAGATAATAGATGCTTGGTAAATGGTCACTTCCTCTCTCTCAAGGGAACAAGGCTCATATCTGAAGGTGAGGCAGATTGTGGAACTTGATTTCATCCTTTTAGAGTGCCCCTGAACAACACTCAGGATTTGTCTATATTGTCCTGTCCCCAGTGAATCAACAACATTTTTGAGGTCTTCTATGACAGGCCTTGATAGGGGGCTGGGGACAGAAGGGGACTGTCACAGCATCTACCCTCCCAGGGTCATAGTTTCCTGGAAGCAGAAAGACAAATAACTAGGTAATTATAATGCAAGACTAAGTAAATTTGAACAGCCTCTCAGGAGAGCAGTCTGGCACTCTGTATCGAATATTAAAAGGCCCACACCTTTGGAGATTGTCCTGCAATGACAATCGGAAGTGTGAGCCAAAGAAGTATGTACAAAGATATGCATTGCAGCCTAGGAGCTAACAGCAAGAAGCTGGAGATAACCTAGTTGTCCATGATCTGGGGAAATGAATGCATGAATGTGCACGCATGCTCAGTCATGTCTGACTCTTTGTGACCCTATGGACTGTAGCCCCCTCAGCTCTTCTGTTCATGGGGTTTTCCAGGCAAGAATACTGGACTAGGTTCTCCAAGGGATCTTCCCAACCCAGGGATCCAACTGGAGTCTCCTGTGTCCCCTGCATTGGCAGGCAGATTATTTACCTGCTGAGTCATCAGGGAAATAACCTTGTTGTCCATGATGTGGGGAACAGGTAGATAAATTCTATTTCTTACAAACAATGGACCATTGTGCAGCTGTTAAAAAATAATAGGCATATTAGTAAAGAGGAAGAAAGTGAAGCATCCAATGCTATCATTTGTATATGTAAAAGGGGGTCCAATGGATACACAAGTGCTTGCAAACACAAAGCGTATTTCTGGAAGGATGCATGAGAAGACTAAGGGAGCAGGACTAAGGGACTGCAGATTGAGAGAAGAGAGATTTACTTTTCTCTCTGCATTCTTTAATATTGTTTGAATTCTCAAGCAAGTATGCAGGTATAGTCTGTTCAGGACTAATCGATTTAAATTTTTCTAATCTAGTACCAATCAGTGTTATGATAAAGGGAACACAAGAGGCTGGGGCTAAAGGAGATGCCCATCCCAGCCTCTGGGGTCGTAGAGGGCTTCTGGAAGGCAGCAATATTCAAGGATGACCAGGAACTAGAAAGGGAAATAGAAGAGAGAATCCTTTCAGGTTCAGGGATAGGAGAGAGCATGGTGTGAAACCGAAGGACACTTAATGGGGTTGGTGTATATAGCCCAGTGGGGGTAGGTGTGGTCCTGCTGTGAATCTAGGGATAGGACTGGCTGATCTGGAATTTTATCTGATTAGCAGCAGAGAAACAGTGGTGGAAAGTGACAGGATCAGATTCACATTTTATAAAAATCATTCAACAGAAAGAAGAGTGGGTGGGACAGTTAAAGGGTCCTGGCTGTCATCTAGGTGAGCAATGATGCTGGTCTGGACTAGGTGGAAGGAGTTCCTAAGTGCTTCTGAAAGATAGACGTGCTCCCCCATCCTGTCCTGAATTATTTGAAGGTACCTAGAAGGCACTGGGGTGCAGAGAGGATCTCAAGACTCCAGCCCAGCTGAGGGAGAGAGGAAGGACCTCACAGGAGGCAGAAGTCATTCTGCAGTGACCCCTCCCCCATCCCAATTAGTCAAATGTCTTTCCTTGGCTTGGTCTGCCCTCCTGGGGTCTAAAGAAAGCCACATGGGCAGCCTTGGGTGACTGGCAAGAGGAGAAAATACTGTCCTTGAACTTCAAACTCATAAAACATCAATGAGACTTAATATTGCCCCATAGCTGAAAGATCTGGGAAGTGTGCTTGCTGATATCAGGCCAGGAGATAGGATGGTGGACAGTGAAACCTCAGAAGCAGAAGGTGAACAATTGCAGTCACTCATTTATTTTCTCATTCTGTTCCATGCATTCATTCAGAAACTCCTGTTCTGTGCCAGGCCTGTACTGGTTTTTGAGGGAACAGAGATGAATCAGATATATTCACTGTTCTCCAGATACTCAGGTTCTGGTGGGGGACATGCACATCCAGAGATAAGTACACTGGCATCAAAATCTCCATGTACAGCAGTACATGTTGTGCACTGAACAAGTCAAGGGGTGGGGCACTTTTCACATAGACCACAATGTGAATAGATTTGTGTAATGGCAGCTGATTAATGTGTTTGCATTCTCTGAAAATCTGTACAGCATACACTGGAGGACAAAGAGACCTAGAGGATCAGGAAGGGTTTCATAGAAGAGGTGATCTTGAGCTGAATCTGGAAGGGGAGTTTCAGGAATACAGGAGAAGGCCCTTCCAGGAAGAAGAAGCAGTCAGAGCAAAGGCCTAGAGGTTTGGAATGATCTGGACATTCAGGGAGTACTCAGCATTTGGAGGGGCTGAAATGTTACCATAGGGGGACAGAGGCAGTTGGGGGAACTCAGTGGAAGAAGATGGAGTTGGTAAGGGAAGAGGAGGTGATCCTGCTGCATCTTTTAAGGCAAGTTGAAGAGCTTGAACATTTTCTGAGGGCAGTGAGGAGCAACAGATGGCTTTTCAGCTGGGAGTGGTGTAGTCAGGTGTGTGTTTGAGGAGGGTCTCTCTGGCAGAACCAGGGAGAAGGGCTTGGAGGGGAGAGAGTGCTGGTGACTGGGGGTAGGTCACAGCATCCAGGCAAGAGATCAGTGGAGCAAGGGAGGTCTGATAAAGGCAAGTCAGAAAAATGAAAGGGAGAAGTTAAACGTGAGAAAGATTAAATAGGAAAATCAACAGAAACTGTGACAGATTTGGTTTGCGGAGGAAGGAGAAGGCAGAGTTGAGGACAACCCCCAGTAATCTGGGCTTCCCAGGTGGCACTACTGGTAAAGAACCCACCTGCCAATGCAGGAGACCTAAGAGACGCAGGTTCGATCCCTGGGTCAGGAAGATCTGCTGAGAAGGGCGTGGCCAGCCTCTCCAGTATTCTTGCCTGAGAACTCCATGGCCAGAGGAGCCCGGCAGGCTATGGTCCGTTGGGTTGCAAGGAGTCAGACATGACTGAAGTGACTTAGCACACACACACACACCCAGGCATCTGGCTTGGCTTAGTGTGGGGCAAGCGTGCTGCAGTTTGGGCAGTAGGCAAACAAGGAGCAGGTGGAACAGAGAAGGTGATGGGGTTGGTTGGGTGACGATGAGTTTGAGGAGCCCAAGAGATGTCCAAATGGAGTTGGGGCTCAGGGGAGAAGGCAGGTCAAGTTTATGCACCACCTGACCCACTGTGTCCCAGAATTCTGGAGAAATTCTACCCCACACATGGAATCTGTTCCACAGGATCTTATCCCACTTAATCTTTCCACCTCCTCTTGTAAAACCCATGGCTCACAGTTAGACTTTTTAAGGTAGATTACCAGAGAGTTCCTCTCTCCCATGAAGAATAATTCTATGATGCTGCCTTGAATTCCATCACTGCCCCATGTTCCACCACTGGCTTTTTTGGCATCTTTAAAAAGCCAGTTTTCCCAGAAAACACGGTCAGTATGTCCCTATATCTTCAGGGAAGTTCCCTCACCAGAAGTGCACACCCGGCTCTCTTATGATTTTCCGTTTGTTTAACTGAACAAGTTTTTCCTTGTGGGTTACAGTGAGTGAGCACCAGACTGAGAGTCAGACGGATCCAGCTTCAAAATCTCTGCTTGTTGTTTACTAGTTGTGTTACGTTATTCAGCCCCCCTGAACTTGTTTCTTCACTACAGAAAGGGGTGGTGGAAATGTAAACTGAAGTAGGAGCTTGTCCAGGTTTAGGGTGACATTCATTTCTGGCCAAACTCCCATCCCTCAGAGTCTCCTCCTCCTTGAGCTTTCTTGATACCTTGTGCCCCAGGCAGGTGGCCCTCTGGGTCCCACAGTATCCTTTCATTCTTCATTAGAGGTTGGCCATGCTATGTCATAGATATCTCTTAAGGGTCTGTCTCTCCCACTAGCCTGAGCCTAAGGCAGGATGGCATCTCATCCATCCCTATGTCCTGGCCTGAAGTGACATAGTGTCTGCTGGTTATGCCTGTTGATATTGTTACTTTCCAGACTAGTGTTTGAGTGGGACCTATTCCAAGGTGTGGGGGAAGGGAAAGGAAAAGCACCAGGTATCAGATGAATGGGACTTTTCCTATTCTTTCCCCAGGACATTTAGCCAATGCCACCACGGACCTCATGAGATTGGACCATGAAGAGGAGCCCCAGCTCTCTGAGCCCTACCTTTCTAAACAGAAGAAGCTTATGGTGAGTGCCCCTAGGTCTGCTCATTCCCCTCTCCCACTGTCTTTTCCATGGAAGAGAAGAACTGGGAGAAGCTGGTTCTAAGTAGAAATCATTTGATGACCTGAAATAGGAAAACCACTGGCTTGCTTTTCCAATCCTGTCTCCTCTGTCATTTACTGGCTCTTTGACCTTGAGCAAGTCACTGTGCGCCTGGAACCTCCCTCTCCTCATGTCTTCAGTTGTATCTCTAAGAGCAGAGCTTAGTACTGAGGTTCTTGGGTAAATGTAGTATTGAGGGAGTGCTTTAAGGAGAACCCAGTAAGGATGGGGTAGGAATGAAGAAGGATCCAAGTTCACCTGATCTGGACCTTAAAGGGTACCACAAAGTCACCTTGAACAAAGGGATAAACTTTTATACTCTTGTATTAGCCATTGGCCCAAGTATTTCTCAAATATTTCCAGGAAACTCCTTTTTGGCCAAAAGCAGTTCTCTGGAGAAGGGGCAGCTTTGAGCCACTATCAACCAGCTTTTACACCCATGAAAGGGATCTGGTCAGGACAGCTAAGCTCACCAGGCTGCTGTGAGCAGCCGATGAGGCTGCTTTGTAATGTTGGGGTATCCAATACACTTGAGGCATTATTTGGAGACTGGGTTTGCAGAAGAGGGTTTGGACCAAGATTCTTCCATCCCTGGTCATCTTTGCCCTATTGAAGCCAACTGAGCTCCTCTAACTCCTGCCTGTCCTGCCCGCAGGCCAAGATCTTGGAACACGATGACGTGAGCTACCTGAAGAAGATCCTGGGGGAGCTGGCCATGGTGCTGGACCAGATCGAGGCTGAGCTGGAGAAGAGGAAGCTTGAGAACGAGGGTGGGTGCCAGTTCTGGGGTAGGTGAGTGCTGGAGCTCATCCAGCCCACCCTGTCTATGTCTCAGCATCTTTTCCCCAAAGAACTCAGAGGACTGTCCAGGTAGTTAGGATCACAGGCCACAGAGTCAGAAAACCTAGGTTTAAGTCCTAGGTTGGCCACTTGCTAGTTGAATGGCCCTGGGCCAGGTGCTTCACCTCCCTGAACCTCAGTTCCCTGTCTATAAAATGGGGATAATAATAAGACCTACTTCAGAGAGATGCCGTGACATTGCATGAGATTACACATGTAGAATGCTTAAGTCAGCGTTTCGCACACAGTAGGTATTTAATAAAGGTTCAGTGATTCATGGGGTCACAAAGAGTCGGACATGACTGAGCGACTGAACTGAACTGAATGAGATGGTGGTGGTGGTGATGGTGGTGACCCTTATGCTACCCACCTTCCCCACTGAAGGATGAATTATGGCTCCTTCATGCTGTAGCCATACGTCTAGGCTCATCCAGACTCTCTGATCTTGACTCTTTCTATTCTCAAGTGCGACTCTTCTTGGGACCCTAAGCATGCCAGCCTCATTTCCACCTCCACATCTTTGCACCTGCCACTCTTCCAGGCTGGGGTACCCTCTCCATACCACTCTGCTCCTTGTCTTCATTTATCCACCATCTTTGCCATCACCTTCTTCAAATTTCATTCTGAACTTTCCCATTTTGCTCTATTTTAGGCAGCCTGTTAGTCCGGTCTCCTCAACAATGCAAATTTGTGGAAGCCATGCAATTTGCATTGCTACACTTACAGCTTCACACACACACATAGATGTCTATTTGGAGAGGTTCTGGAGCACAGTATTCTAAAAGACAGGTGTAGAGTCAGACAGATTCAAATTAGGGTTCCAGCTTTGCTGCTTATACTGTGTGACTTGGACAAATTTCTTTCCCTGTTGGAGCCTCAGTTTCCTCATCTGTGAAACAGGATGTGTGTGCACGTGCACAGTCGCTTCAGTCGTATCTGACTCTTTGCAACCCCATGGACCGCAGCCCGCCAGGCTCCTCTGTCCATGGGATTCTCCAGGCATGAACACTGGAGCGGGTTGCCATGTCCCCCTCCAGGCGATCTTCCCAGGGATTGAACCACATCCCCTGTGGCCCCTGCACTGCAGGTGGATTCTTTACCTCTGAGCCACCAGGGAAGCCCAAAATAGGATGGTAATAGTACAGTTTAAAACCGTAACTCCATCCTGTTGAACTCTTTAAAAAGTGAAAAGCACTCAGCACAGTGTTTAGAACAAACTAGTTTATTATATGTGACAGCTAAAGTCATGTGCATTCTTCAGATGAGAAAACTGAGGCTCAGAGAGGTAAAGTGACTTGCTCAAGGTCACACAGCTCTTAAATGGCATAGTTAGGACAAGAACAGCTTCCTTTTTGGTGGGTCCAATGTTCGTCCAGCATTTCACAGCTGAGGCTCCAAGTGCAAGGCACACACAGGTACCTAAGGTCCTAAACAGGGACATGGTCATGCATGCTGAAACCACTTGTCATACATCCTTTCTACAAAAAAAAGTGCTGTATGGCTAAATGAGTAAAAAGAATATATGTTGAGTTGGCCAAAAAGTTCATTTGGTTTGTCCCCATGATATTATGGAAAAACTTGAATGAACTTTTTTGACCAACCTGATACCTCAAGAAGGAATTTTCTCATTTCTTTCTGAGAGGGTGCTGAAGAAGGGCTATTATGGAAGAGTGTTCAGGGGCCACTGGACTTAGCTGGACTTCATGTTGCCCATCATCTGGAAGGCTAAGCAAGACTAAGTGGAATGATGGTCACAGGGATTCTGAGAGCAGCAAGAGAGCAAAGACCCAGTGTGCAGACACATATTAACCATCTTCTTGTGTCACACTGACTAAAGCCCCATTGGCTAAAGCAAGTGACACAGCAGAGCTAGAATTTAACAGGTGGAAGGTTGGATTCTGCCTCTTGGTGGCAGAATCAGTAAAGCCTTTGTGAAGGGGCGTGCCTGCAAGAATAGGAGGAATTTGTGGCTGTGGCTGTTTCTGCAGTCTCCTTGGGGTGTGGTGTTCTGATTTTACTTTTAGTGGATTTCAAGGGAGACAGAAGCACAGATGAGGTGGTGGTGGCTAGGACTGAGCTGGTGGCCATGGAGACAGAAGGCATGAAAGACTCCAGAGGTATTTTGGAGATTAAAATGGGCAAGAACTTGCTGAAAGGTTGAGGGTGTCGGGGGAAGGGTGGAGAGTAAAAGGGGAGAAAGGAATCCAAGAGGACTTCTGAGGTCTTGGTCTGAGTTACTGATGATACCATTTCCTGATATGGGCAAGAGGGACCCAAGAGTTCAGTTTGGGACACAGTGAGTTTGAGATGCTTTTGCAGCACCCAAGAGGGCATGTCACGTAAGCTATTAGATATTCCAGTCTGACTTTCAAAGGAGAGGTCAGAATTTGGAGATGGAAATTTGTGAGTCTTCAGCATATCCTTGGGTTTTTTGGTTTTGTTATTTATCTACTTATTTTGGCCATGCAGCTTGTAGGATCTTGGTTCCCTGACCAGCGATTGAACCCACACCCTTGGCAGCGAAAGCATGGAGTTCTCACCACTGAACCGCTAGGGAATTCCCATTTATGTTGTGATTCAAGTTATAGAATTGGATAATGTCATGTAGAGGATAGTGGAGAGAGAAAGATGCATCAAGACCTGCTTATTAGTTATTTATTGCTTATACCAAACTGTTCCCAAACTCAGCAGCTTAAACAAAAAGCTTTTGTCATAGCACACATTTTTCTGTGAATCGGGAATTTTGGAGCAGCTTGGCTGAGTGGTTCTAATTTGGGGTTGCATGATGCAGGCTGCAGTCCAGCTGTTGGCTGGGGCTGCAACATCGGAGATGGCTCATTCACGGGGGTCTTGTCTAGAGGTCTCAGTTGTCGGTGGCTGATGCCAGGAGACCTCGATTCCTACGTGGGCATCTTATTAGGGCTGCTTGAGCTTCTTCACCACAGAGCAGCTGGTTTTCCCCTGAGTGAGTGACCCCAGAGAGAGAGAAGCGGAAGAAGCCACGTTATCTTGTATGATCTACCCTTGAAAGTCATTCTGTCACTTCTGCCACATTCTGTTCATTCAAAGCCAGTCATTAAATACAGCCCATATTCAAGGGCAAGAAAATTAGGCTCCACAAAAGAGATAAGTATCAAGTAATCTTGGACATATTTTTTCTTTTTCTTTTTAAATTGAAGTATAGTTGATCCACAACATTATATTAGTTTCAGGCAACGTTATATTAGTTTCAAGCAATTTACCTTCTGAGCCACCAGGGAAGTCAGTTTCAGGTATACAGCATAGTAACTCAGTTTTTTTTACGGATGTACTCCATCAAAAGTCTTTACAGGGTAATGGCCATAATTGTCTGTGCTATACAGTATATCTTTTTTGCTTATCTATGCGATACATAGAAATTTGCATCTCTTAATCCCATACCCCTAATTTGCCCCTCCCCCTTCCTTCCCCCCTTTGGTAACCACTAGGGTTTTTTTAATTAATTAATTAGCTGTTTTGGGCTGCTCTGGGTCTTCACTGCTGCAAGCGGGCTTTCACTAGTTGCTGTGCACAGGCTTCTCCCTGCGGTGGCTTCTCTCGTTGCAGCTCGAGGGCTCTATGGCCTGTGGGTTCAGTTGTGGTGCACGGGCTTAATTGCTCCACGGCATGTGGGATATTCTGGGATTAGGGATTGAACCCGTGTCCCCTGCACTGGCAGGCAGATTCTTAACCACTGGACAACCAGGAAAGTTCAACCACTAGTTTATTTTCTCTCTCCTTTATGGAAAGACATTCTATTTTATTACTTATTTGGCTGCACTGGGTCTTAGTTGCACCATGCGGGATCTCCGATCTTCGTTACCACATGCGAGATCTTTAGTTGCTGCATTTGAACACTTAGCTGTGGCACACGGGATCTAGTTCCCTGACCAAGGATCGAACCCAGGGCCCTCTGCATTGGGAGTGCAGAGATTTAGCCACTAGAACACCAGGGAAGTCCCAGGAATGGACATTCTTAAATAGTGACACACATGTACATGCTTCCAAACATCTGTCTGCAGGCAAACACCAGATGCACATGGGTGTACACTTCACTCACACATGTGGTAATCCAGCCCACTTCATGGACACAGATACCCACGTGTGCAGCTGTCTACATGCCTGTACACAATCAGCTGCATGGATCTGAACAGACATTCGCATGGCTAAACATACACACCATGCAGGTTGCAGACACATAGGTCCACACACAGACCCAAATAAAAATGCACCCACTGAAAGGAGATTGTGTGTCTGTAGAAATACATACAGATGTGCACATTTGCACATAGAAAGAAGCGGCTTAATGCAGTGGTTATAAGCACAGGCTCTGGAACCAGATGGCCTGGGTTCAAATCCACACTCTGCTCTGCCACTTACTAGCTGTGTGGCTTCTACTAAGTTACTTAACCTCTCTGGGCTTCAAATTCTGTGAAACAGGGATAATAACAGCACCTATTTGATTGGATTGATGTGTGGATTAAGGAAATGAAACCACACTCTCCTGGTTCGTCTCACACTTCACAGACTGCCTTGTCGTGCACCATCACTAGTTTCTCTCATTGCTCAATATCTAAACCTTGGCTTGTCCCACGGCTTAGTCCTTGGTCCTGTTCTCAAATCTGTCTACACTCATCCAGTGCATACCCCAGCACTTCCATCCCTTGGTCCTGCCTCCTCTCACTGTCCGTCACCCTGATCATGATCTTACCCCTCTTCTTACACAGCAGTAATTCCCTGATCCATCATTATTGGCAGCCCCTTGTCTGCACCTTCAGCTCCCTTATCCCTCTCCTACTTCATCACACTTTGCAAAACCTCAGTTCAGTTCAGTTCAGTTCAGTCGCTCAGCTGTGTCCGATTCTTTGCGACCCCATGGACTGCAACACGCTAGGCCTCCCTGTCCATCACCAACTCTCAGAGCTTGCTCAAACTCATGTCCATGAAGCCGGTGATGCCATCCAAACATCTCATCCTCTCTCGCCCCTTCTCCTCCTGCCTTTAATCTTTCTTAGCATCAGGGTCTTTTCCAAAGAGTCAGTTCTTCGCATCAGGTGGCCAAAGTATTGGAGTTCAGCTTCAGTATCAGTCCTTCCAATGAATATTGAGGACTAATTTCCTTTAGGATGGACTGGTTGGATCTCCTTGCAGTCCAAGGGACTCTCAAGAGTCTTCTCCAACACCACAGTTCAAAAGCAGCAATTCTTTGGCACTCAGGTTTCTATTTTATAGTCCAACTCTCACATCCATATATGACTACTGGGAAACCATAACTTTGACTAGACGGACCTTTGTTGGCAAAGTAATATCTCTGCTTTTTAATATGATGTCTAGGTTAACCCCGTGGACTATACAGTCCATGGAATTCTCCAGGCGAGAATACTGGAGTGGGTAGCTTTTTCTCTTCTCCAGCAGACCTTCCCAACCCAGGAATCGAACTGCTTTCAAAACCTCAGATCACTCTCCACCTATTCAGCCTATACCCAGGAGCCTAAACATGGCTGGAGAAATGTACAAGGATGGTGGCTGATCTTTATTTCTTTCTTTTTTATGATTATTTATTTGGCTGTGCCAAGTCTTGGTTACAGCACATGTAATCTTTGGAGCCACATGTGGTATCTTTAATTGCAGCATTTGAACTCTTAGTTGCAGCACGTGGGATCTAGTTCCTTGATCAGGAATTCAACCTGGGCCCCCTGCATTGGGAATGCAGAGTCTTAGCCACTGGACCACCAGGGAAGTTCCTGGCAGGTCTCATTTTGAACTCATGACCACTAGCCTTAGATGGCCTTCCTGCAGCCCCAGGCCTCTCACTGCCTCCTCTTAGGATGGCAATTTACTGCCTCTCCTTTCTCCTGAACCCTCCAGCTGCTTCTCCCACATCCTCACTCTCAACTCACCCCCGTAGCTACCCTCCCAGCAGTCCTAGTGCCTGTGCGTACACTGTATTTTATCGATTCTAAGATGCATCTTTGTTAAATCACGTCAACATCCCTGAAATTGGAAGGTTCTCAGTAGTTTAATTGGCATTGCTTGTTCTCTCTCGGGTGGATGTCTTACATTTGAAACTTAGAATTAGAAACTTAGATGTCTTGAAAGACAGTGCTGTACTCCCTCTTGTTACCAAGGATGAACTGTTTTTGAACTAGCTAAGCCCAGTCCCTTCCCTGTGTACTGGATGCCACCCACGCTCATCCACTCAAGGACAACCACAGAAGTAATTCTCTCCACTTTCTCCTGTAGCATCTCTTCCCCTCTTGGCTCAATCATTCCCATCAACTTTTTTTTTTTTTCTTCCAACTTACGAAAACACTCTTGACCCATCTCATAGTATCGGTGTATCCTTCCCATTACAGCAGAACTCTTTGGAAGGGTGACTTTTGCTCAATGTCTCCATTTCCCTTCCTCTCTTTCTCTCTTGGACTCCCTCCAGCCAGGCTTTCATTGTCAGCATCTACTCTAGCTGTTCTTGTCAAGGTCAACAGCCGCTGAATGCAATCTCCAGGTCTCAGCCTCCCCTTCTGTGACCTTCCGGCAGCGTCTGACCTCAGCTGAGCCCTCTCTCCCTGGCACACTTTCTTATCTTGGCTTCTAGGGCACTGCCCTTTCCTGGGTCATCTCCCACCCCATAGGCTGCTCCTTCTCATGCTGCTTCGCTGGTTGCTTCTTGTTGCCCAAGATCTCAATCGTGATGCCCCCAAAGCTCCATCCTTGGTCCCGTTCTCAGCTCTGTCTCCACTCATGCCCTGGATGATGCCACGCACCTGTGCCTCTAACTGCAGACACATCATCTCTCCTCAGAAGTCTCATGAGCACCTGGAAGGTTCCATAGTCAAGAACAAGCTTTTGATCAGAGCCTTCATTACATTTTAGTTCCTCTTCCCATGAAACCACGAACCTCTTGAGGGAAGACATTGTGTCTTATCACATCTTCATGACCAGCACACACGCTCAGTTGTGTCTGACTCTTTGCGACCCATGGAACATACCACCAAATACACATTTTAGATGTTTTAAATTATTAATTAATTAATTGACTGCACTGGCTCTTCATTGCTGCAAATAGGCTTTATCTAGCTGCAGTAAGTAGGGGCTACTCTCTAATTTCGGTGCGCAGGCTTCTCGTGGTGGCTTCGCTTGTTGCAAAGCATAGGTAAGTAGGTGCTCAGGCTTCAGTAGCTGTGGCACACAGGCTTAGCTGCCCAGCGGCACGTGGAATCATCCCAGACTAGGGATCAAACGCATGTCCCCTGCCTTGTCAGGTGACTTCTTTACCACTGAGCCACCAGGGAAGCCCAGAGCTTCAACTTTTACTCTGACCATGACAGGGAGTCATTACAGGGCTTTGATCAGAGAGAAGGACATGATCTGACTTAGGGTTTAACAGGATTCCTCTGACTACTGTGCTGAGAATAGACTCTAGGGAGTCAAAGGCAAAAGATAGTGATTGTTAGGACCAGGGTGGTAACAGTGGAAGTAACATCCAACTTCGGATGTTTTTTGAAAGTAAAGTGGATGGGAAGTGCTGCCAAAGTGTATGTGGGTGTGAAACAAAGAGAAGAATTCAATGCGGCATGAGGCTTTGGACCCGAATAACTGAATGGACAGAGGTGCTGTTACTGATGTGTGGATGAGTGTGGTGGATTTGGGGTGAGGATCAGGAATTCAGCTTTGGACTTGTCCAGTTTGAAACACCCAGTGAACAGACAAGTAGAGCTGGAAAATAAGCAGTGTGATAGGTGAGTCCAGAGTTTAAATAATCTTCCTGACTTAGGGATCAAACCTGGGCCTCTTACATCTCCTCCATCGGCAGGTGGATTCTTTTACCCCTGTGCCACCTGGAAAGCCCCTAAATACATATATTTGCATTTATCAAGTCAGCTGATCTAAAAGAAAAGAGTAATATAAGAAGTATATGCATATGGCCAAAATCATGAAAGAAGTACAGGAGTGGGTGACCTTGGGGAAACACTATGGCCGGCAGACAGAAGCCAGAGGTGTAAGTGATGAGAGAGAAGGGAGTTATGGGGGGACAGAAGCTGAGCCTGCCCCAACGCCATCTTGTCTCTCTTCCACTCCAGGGCAGAAATGCGAGCTGTGGCTCTGCGGCTGTGCCTTCACCCTTGCGGATGTCCTCCTGGGAGCCACCCTGCACCGCCTCAAATTCCTGGGACTGTCCAAGAAATACTGGGAAGACGGCAGCCGGCCCAACCTGCAGTCCTTCTTCGAGAGGGTCCAGAAACGCTTTGCCTTCCGGAAGGTTCTGGGCGACATCCACACCACTCTGCTGTCGGCGGTCATCCCCAACGCGTTCCGGCTGGTCAAGCGGAAGCCGCCATCCTTCTTTGGGGCGTCCTTTCTCATGGGCTCCCTGGGAGGGATGGGCTACTTTGCCTACTGGTACCTCAAGAAAAAATACATCTAAAGCCAGGCCCCGGGCTTGGTGTCTGACTGCCGCTGTCTCTGTGCTGTGCGATTCCCCACGAGCTCTCGGTAACACACCGTCTCGTCTCACGAACACTTGGACAGCCCCCTCCCACCCCTTGTTTGGAGTAATTCTAGAGTCAGTGTGAAAACATTCCATAGTTTAGGAGTAGATATTGCCAATGCCATGAGTTGAGGCCACGCCTCTACTAAAGGAGAAAAAGAATGAGTGGGAAAGAGAGAGAGAAAGGAAAAACAAAAACACGAATGCCTTTTTTTGTTTGTTTTGATTCAAGGTCTCAAGATGGAACTGTGGGGACTAGTTGGGATCTGAGGTGAGTCCCAGGCCATTTCATTCACCAGGGCCCAAATTCTGGGAGGTGCTGGGGGCTCAGAGGGCCTGACCCTCGCCTCCTCTTCCCTCTTGCCCAGGGAAACTCTTCCACGGGACAAAGCCAACATCAAGACTCGACTCTTCTAAGCGGTACTTCCGGGTGGGGCTGGAGACCCGGAAACCCGCATGGGAGACCCCTGAAGATCGGCTCAGGGGCTTCATTCTTCTCCTGGACCTGAACTGAGTCAGCACTGGCTGAAGCCAAGGCAGTGACATCCAACCAGAGGCTGTGTCTGGGACCGATGCCACAAGCAAACCCTGCCATTCCCCTCTTGATTTGAGCAGAGCGCTTGGTCTGGCGCCTTACCAGAAGTTCCTGAAGGCAGCGTCCATCCCATCCTCCTCTTTCCACCTGGAGTTGAGTTTTCCCGCCGTGTGAGGTAGACCTTCAGTAAAAGCCATGTTGACCATCTCTTGGAAGTTCAGCCCTGGCCAGAGTGTTGGGTTTGGAGATGGATGGTCCTTGGGTCCCTTCTCCTGCCTCTGCCAAAGCCATCTCTGTCGATGCCTGCCTTCCCCATCACTCTCGGGGCTTCCTCCGAGCCCCACCATGTCTCGGGCCGGGGCGGGGGGGGGGCTCTCTCTGTATCCACGCTGCCAGCCCCCAGGGCATCTCACTTCCCTGTGCCTTTTGCATGTTGGGAAAGGGTCTGGTGTCACTGCCGCTCATGCTTAGAAACCACTGAAAGCCCCCAATAAAGCATCCAGGAGGAGCCACCGCTTTTCATTTCTAAACCTGAGCTGTCCATCTAGCTCTGGTTCTCAGATGTCAGGGCTAGAGGGGTAGAGACACAACATTCAGACTCTGTGAACCTGATTCTCCCGACTCTGTCACCAGTTTTGACCATCTCACTTCTATAAAGAAAGAGGAAATGACTGATGGCTTTGGGGGATCCCAAGGCTTGAGCTGGAGAGACCAGGTTTTATCTGATATGAAAGGATAGAGAGGATATTAGAGCCCCTGTCCAGTATTTTAAGGCCCCGTCGTGAAAGAGGGCCAGGTGACTTCCGATCTTGGTTCAAGGCTAAGAATTTAATTGCTGGGTCTCACCCAGTTGCAAAGGAGGCTGGGAAATGTAGTCCCTGGTTGGCCAGCCTATTGCTCAGGAAGGAGAGAACAGATTATAAGGAGAAACTGAATGAGAAGAGGCACAGACAGACTTCTGGAGAGAACTGTAGACTCAAAGCCTCTGTGAGCTCCCACCTCCCTGTTCTACACATGCAGAAACTGAAGCCTTGGATGGGCACATGCCTGGTTTGGTCAGGATCCCACTATGAGTGAGCTAGAGAGCCAAGTGAGAGCTAGGGTGTGGACAAGAGTCAACATGCAAACGATTACTCAGAACCCATCCATTGCTGAACCTTCTGTGAGGTCCCTTGGAGGGATGCAGAGATGAAGAGGAGGTGGGGCTATCAGAGTTCAGTCTAGTCATGAAGACAGACACCACCACCAGCACCAGGACTGTGGTATTGGGTGCCCCCAGTGTTTACACTGTTGAGAAAGTCTCTCCAGCATTCACAGAAAGATGCTGTTGGGCAGGACAGTAAGCGCTGCTGAAGGTCATGTTGTGTCGTCTTCAGCTCATTGGCTGTTCATTGCCAAAGTCACAGAATCTACTGCCCAGGTCATAACAGCATATTTCCGAAGACCTACTTGGTTCTTCTCTTGCAACCTGGGCCCACATTGCCTAAAACTCTTAGTTTTCTCATCTCTCAATGGAGCTGATAACAGTAGCTGCCATCCTTTGAGTCCTAACCAGGAACTAGGAAATTCACAGAAATTATCTCTAACACTGCAAAGCATTGTTTTACACACACATGTATATGTTTATTTGACTGCACCAGGTCTTTGTTGTGGCATGCAGGGTCTTCAGTTTTCATTGCAGCATGTAGGCTCTTTAGTTGCAGCATGTGGGATCCAGTTCTAGGACCAGAAGTTGAACCTGGGCTCCCTGCATGGGGAGCGTGGAGTCTCAGCCACTGGACCACCAGGGAAGTCCCCAGCATAGTTTCTCCTGTTTCACTGATGAGGAAACAGCCAGCTCAGAGAGTTAGCACCCTCAGTACAAGTGGTAGATTGGATTGTTGGATTCCCTAATGGGCTTCCCTGATGGCTCAAGGGTAAAGAAGCCACCTGCCAATGCAGGTAGACAAAAGAGACCTGGGCGCAATCCCTGGGTGGGGAAGATCCCCTGGAGAAGGAAATGGCAACCCACTCCAGTATTTTTGCCTGGGAAATCGCAGGGACAGAGGACCCTAGCAGGCTACAATCCATGGGGTCACAAAAGATTCAGATACCACCTAGCAACTAAACAACAAATAGGTTTATACTTTCATAAGGCTTGATATGTGACTTTGTAGCACCTCCCACTGTGGGTGGAGTATATTCCCTGCCCAAGAGAATTGCCCCTGTGACCAGTAGACTGTTAGTGGAAGGATGTGATGGGAGCAGAGGCTTTCAACATGCCATGTGGGTGCCTCAGTGTTCATCACAAGAAAAACAGGCCCCTGGTATTATAGACATCGTCTTAAAAAGTAAATAATTAATTAATTCTTTATATTTGGCTGCACTGGGCCTTTGTGTGCCAGGTTCTTCTAGTTATGGCGAATGGGGGCTACTTTCTAGTTGCAGAGCATGGGCTTCTCCCTGCAGTGGCTTCTCTTGTTGCAGAGCACAGGCTGCAGTTGCAGTACTTGTAGCACGTGGATTCAGTTGCCCCACAGCATGTGGAATCTTCCCAGACCAAGGATCAAACTGGTTTCCCCTGCACTGGCAGGTGGATTCTTAACCACTGAACCATCAGGGTAATCTGGCCCCAGGTATTATAGTTGCTGCGTTTTTCACTTGGACCTTAGAAGGAAAGTAGAACAGACTTGAGCCCAGCTTGTGGCCTGGGACCAAGTCCAGCTTGCCAGGAGCAGAGCTCACCAACTGAGGCCAGCCCATAGCCGCAGAGCTGCAGCTACCTGTGAGCATTTGCTGTCATAAATCATCAGGTTTGCAGGTTATTACTGCGATAGCTGACTAATACAGTGGCAGAGCTGGGATGAAGCCAAAGCCCTTCCTGTTTCCTCTATGGCCTAGTTGGGAACTATAGCTGAGATAATTCACTAAAAATATCAGGCAGCAGATTTAAAAGTTCACAACAAATGTTTGTTAAATGTTTGTTAGTTGTTACTAATTCTTCGTCAATGCTGCATTTTAGAATTTATTCCTTTGGCTGCCCTGGTCTTAGCTGTGGCACAAGGGATCTTTGATCTTCATTGCGTAATGTGGAATCTTGAGTTGCAGCATGCAGACTCTTGGTTGCAGCGTATTGGATCTCATTCCCTGACCAGGGATTGAACCCGGGCCCCCTGCATTGTGAGTGCAGAGTCTTAGCCACTGGACCATGGGGAAGTCCCAATGCTGCATTTTAAAAATTATATTAAAGACACCAAGCCAGTTCAGGTTACTGGGGACATGTAGAAGTTACAGTGTCCTGGCTTCTGAGAGAGACAGTCACCAAAGTAAATCTCTCAGCTCAACATTTTAAAACTTATGACATATCTTCCTGTCTATGATCTCATTAAACCAGTCAAAGACCAGTTATGTAGAAAGAATCATCCCCGTTTCATAGTTGTGTTACAAGCCCAGAGAGGTTAAGTGACTTGCCTAAGGTCACACAGCTGAGGCATTGAAAGGCAGGATTGAACAGTCTGCTTGCTCTAGTTCAAGGCTTCTAATAACTCCAGGTAAGAGTCAGTTTATGCCCCCATCTATTCAGCCCTGCATCCCTCCCCATCCCTGGCAGATGCTCAGGAGATGCAAACTGAAGGCAAGAAGGCACGAGAATATGTAAAATAGATAGCTAGTGGGAAGTTGCTGTGTAACACAGGAAGCTCATGGTGGTACTTTATAACAACTTAGAGCTGTGGGATGGGGTTTGGGAGGGAGGTTCCCTCCATGTCAAGGGGGGGGACATATGTATCCATGGGTATGTGTGCAGTCATTCCTTTACAACCCTTTGGAGCCCCCTGGACTGTAGACCACCAGGCTCCCCTGTTGATGGAATTTTCCAGGCAAGAATACTGGAGTGGGTAGCACTTTCCCTCTCCAGGGGATCTTCATGGCTGATTCACTTTGTTGTATGGGAGAAATCTACAGAACATTGTAAGGCAATTTTATCCTCCAATCAAAAAAAAAATTTTTTTTAAGGCATGAGAAAAGTGGAGCTGGGAAAGGGTGACAGCTGTGTGCTCAGGTGGGGCCTGATACCTTTGCTTTAGAAATTAAGATGCTAATCAGAGTAGCTCTCAGGCTACCCCACCTACGCACCTCCTGGTTACTCAGACACACACCCTGCAGGAGCGATGCCCTGGCAGAGAAGACAGGGGAAGTGATAAGGCTCCCAACCTAATCCCTCAAATAAGCAGCCTGGAAACCAGGGCCATGCAGCCCTTAGCTTAGCTCCAAGGGGACAGCATTCACTTAATTTATGTTGGCCCAAAGGACCCCAGCGATGCATGGATGTCCTTTCCCTTCAGCTTTCCCTGAAAACATCTCTCACTCTCCCCCACGCCCTAGTTAACCCTGAAATCAGACTGCAATCCCAGAGACTCTGCTTGTTCTAGAGATCCTGGGACATGACCTTCCACATTTGACTGTGTATTTTAACTACCTCTGAGTCAATTAAAATTGAAACGTTGACACCTCTGAGGTTTGTTTTTTCTGATTTTAAAGTAGTTATAGTATTGATGGCACATTAGGGACTTACTGTGCACTTGAAAAATATTTATATAGTGCCTCCCTGTTCTAAGGAAGCCCTTTGTAAGTATCGATTTATTTAATCCTCACAACAACTCTACAAGTTAGGTACTTACATTATTTCTATATTACAGATGCAGAAACTGAGCAACATGTTCAAGGTCACACAGCCAGTGTGTATGGCAGAAGCAGAACAATCTCCTCCTTCCTTTTCTTTCCTTTTTTTCCCCCCAGTATATTATTTATTTAATTGACTGCACTGGGCCTTAGTTGCAGCCTGTCGTTTCCTATAGGTTGAGGTCTGTGAACTCTTAGTTGCAGCATGTGGGATCTAGTTCCCTGACAAGGGACTGAACCCAGGGACCCCTGCATTGGGAGTGCAGAGTCTCAGCCACTGGACCACCAGGCAAGTCCCCTTCTCTGCTTTTCTGCATATGTTAGGAACATCATCTCGGCCTGAGCTGGGACAGTGTTGGGGTAGGGTGGGGAAACATTCTGCCTTTGATACTTTGCACCCTTTTGGATTTGCCTGTGCCTGGCTAGACTATAAACCCCCAGAGGGCAGAACAGTGGCTCTGAATTAACACTGTGCCCAGCACAGTGCCCCCTCAACTAGCGGGGCAATCAATGTTGAGTAAGGTGTGGCATTATCCCCATCTTACCTTTCACAAAGAGGCTCCAGGATTCTGACCTGACCAAGGACACAGAGCTGCAAGTTCTAGCACAGCACAAACACAGTCTTTCTGCTTCTAGATTCCCTAAATATAACACTATTTATTCTTTGTAGTGACTGTATTATATTCCTGATAGGTATGTACATTATTTGCTCAGTTGTGTCCAACTCTGTGCGACCCCATGGACTGTAGCCTGCCAGCCTCCTCTGTCCATGGAATTCTCCAGGCAAGAATATTGGAGCAGGTTGCCATTCGCTTCTCCAGGGGATCTTCCTGAGCCAAGAATTGAACCTGGGTCTCCTGCATTGCAGGCAGATTCTTTACCATCTGATCCACTAGAGAAGCCCCCTGATACAGTTACCATAATTTATTTATCTGATTGGCAACAGATAAATCTTGACAACTTTTCACTATCACAAATAGCTGTAATAAATCTTTTCTGTTTATCTTTGCCCACCTTGGTGAGCACTCCCATAGCCTAAATCCCTAGACAGAGATTGCTGGGTCTGCACAAATTTTTGGTTTGTTTTTGCTATTGGCCACGCTGCACAACTTGTGGGATCTCAGTTCCCCAACTAGGGATTGAACCCAGGCCGAGGCAGGGAAAGCCCCAAGTTCTAACCACTAGACCACCAGGGAACTCCCAGGTCTGTACATTTTAAGTTTGGATACAACAAGGTTACCAGGTAATCACATGGGCCCAATGTACTATCTCCCCTTTCCCCAGGGTATGGGAAGACCGGTTTTCTGTGCTGTGTGTGTTCAATTTTAAGACTCCCCAGAGACTGCATTAGGGGTTTCTATGACAATCTCTGAAGGTGACTATACTGCACAGGGTTTCCCTTAACTGAACCTGCCTTCTTCTTGATAGATACTGAATCTATCAGTATCTATCAGGTTTGATTTTGGAGACTTTTTTTTTTTAAAGCCTTCTGAAGTTCATCCCTCTGGGAGCCAGGTCCAGCTCTCCATGCCCAGGAAGCTGCTACGAAGCCAAGCAATCAGGTCTGAACTGCATTAGTTCTGAACTGAACTGCATTAATTGATTGTTGATGCAGAGAAAAGCCGGGGTGTGATCAAGTGCACCCAGAGCTCGGCTTCCCCATCACTCACTGGGAAGCCAGCTGCCACCTCAGCTGAGTGGGAGTCTCTTTTCATGTTGTTTCCTTTAATAAAAGTCCTAACCCGCTTGGGAGAACTTTTCATCAAGCGGAACAGAGAAATAGAGTCGAAGAGTTGGTGAGGTTAACCAATCTGTGCCCACCATTTATCAGATATGGAAATTGAGGCCCAGAGATGTTGAGTGACTCGGTCAGGGTCACACAGAACAGATAAAGCAGTGGGGGAAGCCAGCTGAAAGCAGGCAATCGCACTTCCAGCTGAGTGCTCTGATGGCACAGCAGGGCGCATCCAGATCTCCACAGCCTTTCTTTTAGTTTGCCATGTTTCCTTCCGTTGCTCTTGACCAGTAGGGGAAAGTCAGGTCTCTTGAGAAGAGATATCTGAATGAAAATCATGGCACCGCATGCCCATGCCTCTGTGTGTGCTCTTCTCACGTTCCTGGGTCCTCTTCTCTGCCCAACCATTTGAACCTTCCCCCATCCTTCCAGACCCAAAAGAACTAGGTCCCAGGGAAACATCCCATGATTCCGCAGGGCAGCTGGTGGCCCCCTGCACTGTGTTCCCAGGCGCTGACCTTGGCCAGCGCTCAGAACGCTTGATGGTGGCTGTCGGCTCATCAGGCATCTTCTCCATGACTGGAAATTCCTCAGATGCAAAGATGTAGCAAATTCACCTTTGCAACCCCAGCACACGCCTCAAGCTCTGAAGGGACAGACTTTGGACCACAAGCTTCAGAAGGGAGGGACTTTATTATCCTGTCCCAGCTCCTGGCTCACAGGATGAACTCAAGAAGGGTTTGCTGCTGCTGAGGGCATTTGAACTGGGAAGTTCTGCTGTAGGAGGAGCATCAAATCCTGCAGCCCTTGAACTTTCTATAGACACTGCGTGGAAGGACTGAGTAGGTCAGGCTGACAAAGGGGTAGGTGCTAAAAAGTACAGAAAGTCCTCCAGGCACACAGGCCTCCAGAGTGAGAAGGCGTTTTCACAGATGACCTCGTTTGAGTCAACTTTGTAACCGCCCTTTGTGTTACTTCTACGAGGCTTAGCCGTCCTCCTACTGCCAAGAAAAGTGTTTGCAAATCTGGCAGATACAGACCTCAGGGCTCTGAGACACGGATGTGGTACAGGGGCAAGGAGTAAAGCAAGCTAAGAAATACGTGACAACCCATCCTTAGTTTCCAGGGTTGAGGAGAAAATAATTAAGAGTGGCGACAGCCTTGAAATTCCCTACCTGTACGAGGGGCTCCACTAAGAATTACCCTCCTTTCGTAAAGCGGGCTGAGCTCTCCTGGTGCTGGAATTAAGGGTTGTAGAAAAGAACACACGAAATGCAGCAATGTGGGGTTTTCATTATCTCCAGTTTACTTCATTTGCCTGTTTACACACATGATCTGTGTGTATACAAAAACAGTGGCAAGAGCCATTCGCTAAATACAGTCTGGTACTCAGACTATGACAGATGCACGTGGAAAACGAGGCCCCAGTGAACGACCCTCAACACGGAAGCAAACCAAGCACGGTGCTGTCCTGTGATTGCAGACACCCTCGGAAGCCTCCTGTTCAGCACCGGGGGAACAGACACTTTTCAAAAGACGAGGCTATTTTGCAGGACCCCCAGACCCTGAACGGCACTCCAAAGAAGATGCCAGCTTCCCTGCCTTCTCTAGAAGAGCCAAAAAGTCCTAAAGGCATAATCAAGAAAAAGGAAGCAGGGGGGTGGTCGCCTGCTTCTCCCATGTGCTGGGCATCGACCTGCATCGTTTTCCCTTCATCCCGACAGGACCACTTCCATTTTACAGATGGAGAAATGGAGGCGTGCCCACGGTCAGACCGCTCTTGGCAGTGGTGGTGCCGCGATTTGGACCCACCTCTCACACCTGCCTAAACCCAAACGCTTTCAGCCTTGCCATGCTGTCTCACATACGGATGGAGAGCATGTCCCCCAGCGACAGGCAAAGCAATAAGACTGAGCAGGAAGTGGAGGGAGACTGATGACTTGACAAGATTCAGTAAGGGACGCGTTCCATGGAGTTAATGTAGGGCTGAGCTTGAATCAGACCTGCAGGAGAGAAATGTCTGGAGATGTTTACCTGGGACAAACAAATATCTGGCGTCACCTCGTGTCTGTTGCCTTTCGGTGCTGAACGTGACACTTAGGAGAGAGTTTGATCCCTTCAACAAGCCCTTGCCACCTACCCCACCCCCTCGGCCACCCCTGGTTTACAGATGAAGCTCCAGAGAGCAAAACCATTCTCCCAAGGGGCCCATCGCATCTTGCCAGTGCTCCCAGGGCACCGTGGCGACACCTCCAGAATCTCACTGCCAGGTGGGGGTGCAATGTGTCACACCTTACATTTTGATCGATACAGGATAACCTGTGGCCAGATGAGATACGTATTTTCAATACATATTTTAAATACATCTTTGTAAGCAATATGTTTTACACTGAAGATTTCCCAGACATCAAGCTCCTAGCAACCTAAGCTTGAGTTAAACCAGTCAAGTGCTTATCAGTTAATGCTATTATCAGGCTTGGGACAAACAGTATTGAAGAAGCTTCCAGGATGATTATCCAAAATTCAAGGGGCTGGGGATGAAAGGTTTACGGAGACACACTGAGAAAGGGAAGGGGCATCTTATCACAGCACTAACTGCATCTTTGTAGGGCAGATGGAACAGAGTATCTAACCCTTTCCATCATTCTCACAGTGAAGGCTGCACAGGACAAGGCTGGAAATTGAGAATGCTGCAAACAGGAAAGAAAAAGTCAAGTTCAAGGGCAGATGAACAGACCCTGGTTTGCTGTGGTTTTGGGTGGTGGTCCAGTTAAGAAGAGGGAGGGGCCAAAGTCAAGCCATATTTAACAGGGCCGTTCTTGCAAACAAGTTGGTTTCTTGCCCTCAGAAGCAAGGGAAGACACCTTCCTCTACTTCTGACTTATCATAATCTTGTCTAAACGGGTAAAAATGTCCTGGGCCATAGCAACGGACAGAAGACTTATTATCACACGACTCTGAAACATTGTTCAGTCTAATACCACTGATGCATGGTCAGGAGAGTTTCAGTGCAAATAGGCATTTTGCAAAATTACTCTGACTCAGCTTAAAATTCAACAAGTTATTCAAATGTCTGCTTCCCAGTTTGATTCTTAACCGAGAAAGCAGCCCTGCGAGCTTGAATTTAATACCATAAAGCCGAGAGTGTTTTAGTATTCTAAAAAACCCTCAAGGCCTCAACACATACGCCAAAGTGCAACACTGGAGTCATGAGTTATTTTTGGAAGTTCTTTCAACAAAGAACAAATTTCACGGTTGTTATTAAAAACTATAAAGCACTCACTCAAAACAGAAGTGGAGGGAAGATAACCTTATTGCTCCAAAAACCAATATATACTAGACAACATGGAAAGAAAATTATCAATGTTCGTTACATAAAAAGTATCCAATACTTTGTCGCAGAGGCACTCCAGTGTGACTGTTTTGGTAGTTAATCACAAGTCAGTTGACGTATTTGACATTCCACAGATAGAACAAATACTACAACCAGAGTGTGTCTTTTAGGTGGTAGGTAGTGTTATATAAAGAACCTTGCTGGAAATAAATACTTATGCAAAACTGACCAGAGGGCATGGTTGCTAATTAACAGCATTAGCAGCCCTTGACACAGAAGACAGCTAAGAATCAGGGAGCGAGTGACGCCAGCAAGGGAGGGTCCTGAGCACCCCCCATCCCATTCAGCCACACCAGGGAGGCCTTCCTGATTCTGCCCTCTCGCTGAGTCTGAGCTCGCCATCCAGGAACAAAAGTAACAGATTAAGGTCAAGTCTTGCCAGGGACGCAAAGTGCCTGACTGGGGATGGTGGTGCTTGTGACACAGCGTGATGTCGCCAGGCCCGGCCCGGCTCCCCAGACTCCGCCACCGCACCCCCCACCCCAAAACTGCCCGGTAAGCTTCCTTCCCGAAGCAGGATCGATCATTTAGTCAAACAATTAAGGAGAAAAAGAAACGGAAAACCCTTTTAAACCTGGTCCTACCCTCATCCCTTTTGTTTCTCTTTTATTTCTTGTAAGTGTCTTGCTTCAAATTCAAACTGGAGCTCTGGGGAGGGAGTCCTGGAGAAAAGGACTTCAGATACCAACAGCCGTACGTCCCATACCAGCCCAGCAGACCGAACAGGGTGCCAAACACTTTCTGGGACAAGTTGTGGAAGTAGATGGCTGTGCACAGAAACATCCACACCCAGATGAAGGTTAGGAAGCCCAGGGCCACCACCAGGGTGGTGATGGCTGCGTGGAGACGGTGGTTCCGGTCCGTCTTCACCTCGTGCAGCACGGCCATCTCCTCCACAATCATGAGGGCGCAGAAGGTCAGCAGGAAGGAGTGGCCTGAGATGTCGAAGCCGTGCCAAAAGCCCCCCTCCCCGTGGCACTGCTGCTTGCTCTGGTGCTCCTTTCTCTCCCCCTCCAGGGCTGGCGACTGGTAGCAGCTGCCCGTGTAGTGCTCGATGTTGGAGAAGATGGCCGTGCAGACGTACCAGATGGCCGTGCCCACGAGCAGGGTGCTCAACCGCCTCAGGACCAGGCCGGCCTTGCCCGTCAGGTGGTAGTTGGTGAGGGCGATGAAAGGCAGGAGGAGGCAGAAAGTCCAGGCCCAGGCCACTTTGACAAAATACCTGGTAGAGGAGGAAAGCGGAGGTGAAGAGCAGGGATGTGGTGGAGAGCCCCGTGTCATGCCTCAGGACTCTGGACACATGAGCAGGGAAAAAGGCAAAAAGGTGATAAAACCTAGAGACGACAACTTCACCTATATAAGTGTGTGAACTATGAATACCTCAAGAAAATGAAAGCGTTAGTTGCTCAGTCGTGTCCGATTCTTGGCGATCCTGTGGACCATAGCCCACCAGGCTCCTCTGTCCATGGAATTCTCCAGGCCAAGAATACCGGAGTGAGTAGCCATTCCCTTCTCCAGGGGATCTTCCTGATCAAACCTGGGTCTCCCACATTGCAGGCAGATTCTTTACCATCTAAGCCACCAGGGAAGCCATTAACACCTAAGCCTCACACAACTCTATGAGGGAGGTACTGCTATTATCCCCACTTTATAATAAGAAAACTTTATCTGTACAGAGATACAAACACAGAGGCACAGAGAAGCATCGTGCCCAAAGCGGAGGTCATCGGTGGTGGAGCTGGGGTTCAAATCCGGGGCCTACTATCTTAAGCACTATGTTATTTGCTCAGAAAAGCAATTACAGACCTTTTATGGACATCCACTTTCCCACAGAACACTCAGCTACCCTGTGAGGAAAGTGTCATTAGCCCCATATTACAGATAAAGAATAGTTTGGTAACTTGCCCAGGATCACACTCACACGACCAGCAAGCCCAGGCGAAACCAAGGTTTGGCCAGCCCCCAAACCCATGCTTTTTCTACACCAAAGCTTTTTCCTACGTGGCAGAAATGATCAGACAGAAGCTTGGCTTCATGCTAGAAGACCCAGGTTCCAATCCTGACTCTGACTTATCACCACACTTCTCTGGGCCTCCATTTCTCAACTGTTAAATAGAACTGAGGGGACGAAATGACCTTTAAAATCCCTTTCAGAGCCAACAATTCACTAGCTCCCTTTGATTAATTATTGGGTTGACCAGGAAGTTCGTTAAGAGTTTTTCCGTAACATTTCAGCCAACCCAATAACCAGCACAGAGGTGTGGAACAAAACACCAGAATTCATGGAAACTCTCAAATGACAGGAACTTGTCTGCCAGGCTGCTGGGCACCCAGCACACACAGGCCGGATTAAGCAAGCAGCTGCTGCCTTGTCTGCCACCCCTGAGTTCATCAAAGGTGGATGACCTGGAGACCAGGCGCGGTCAACAGACACGCAAGAGACACCTGGGGCCAGGACCACACTCATCATCTAGTCTCAGCCCAGCCTTCATGAGCGGGCAAGGAAGGAAGGTGGGCCAGAGGCAGGCAGGCTCTTTCTTGGGTCCCAGAGCTTCCTCAGACAATACCCAAGCACCTGTCATGAAAGTCTTCCCTGGGACTGACATGCAAGGATCTGGCTAGAGTCAAAACCTGTCAGGTATCTGATGAAGCTGCTGGAGAAAGAAACTAGGGTTTTAAGTAGATGAGCAAAGCTGGACTGACTCTTGCAAGATACCGCAGACACTGTAATTCCAAAGAAGAACGGAAGCTCACCTCAAGGGGGACGTTTTATCTTTCAGAGTTTCCTTTCACTATTGCAAATCAGTGTTTGTGTCGATAAACTTAAAACCCAAGAGGTTTAAAAAAAGAATAAAAGGACTTCCTTGGCCACCCAATGGTTCAGACTCCACACTCCCAATGCAAGGGTGTGGGTTCAATCCCTGGTGGGGGAACAAGCATCCCACATGTCTCAGGGCATGGCCAGAAAATAAATAAATTAAAAAAAAAAAAAAAAGGAGCGGGTGGGTGGACTTAAGGAGAAGTCTCAAAGAGCTCAGCTGGAATTGCATTCCTGGGCCACTGCCATGAACTTTGAGTAGCTAAGATCCAAGCAGATCCAGGGGAAAGGTCATAGACTGGAGGGTTCCACTCCGGGGTGATTATCTTGGAGCGGGGGGGTTCTCACAGGCTAGTACAGGCTTTCAAAGGTGGGGGCTGGGGAAGGGGTGTTGGGGAAAGAAGGCAGGTTTACTTGCCCCACCCAAGTGTGATGGGATTCCGTCACCAGCTGGGGGGAATACAGGACTTAGGGCGGAGGCTCACGGTCTGACACTGGCAGGCAGGCGGGAGGTGGGACCTCCCCTAGAGCAGGGGCTAACTCCTAATCCCGAGGGGAGGCACGGGAGCAGCCACAGAGGCTGGTTCATGCCCCCTTCCCATCTCCCACCTCTACACACACAGAGATACACGCACCCTGCCCGTCACCCCGGCCCAGTCAAGCTCAGACTGTCTGCTCTGGATGTGCAAACGCGACTTGCTAGTGACACTAGCTATCCCACGGTCCCCTCATCGAGACACGCGTGCAGACACAGCTGCCACGATGCGGAGAAGGACCTCCCCTTCCAATGACCCGTCCATCAGAGCAGCTAAGCCCCGGCTTTCTGGGCAAGCCGACAGTGATGGCTACGGCGGGGGCAGGAGACGACCCGGGGCGCACTCACACGTTGAGGACGTTGCGCTTGTTGCTGAGATAGCTCTCGGGCAGCGGGGAGAGCTCCTTGACGAGGGAGCCCGCCAGCATAGAGGCCGCCAGAGCCCAGGGCAGGTATCTCCGCACTGCCGATCGCACCAGCGTTCCCCGGAGGACCCACGCGCACCGTTCCAGGTGCTCCATGCCCGACCTCGTCGGCCACCGTCCGCCTCCGCGTACCCTCTCGGCCACCGTCTTGCCCTTCATCCGGGCCCGCGCCTCCGCCTCCCTTTGGGCGCATGCGCGGCGCTCGCAGGTCCCGCCCCTGAGGGGCGTCGGGCTTGGAGCCCGCGCGCTCCCCCTCCTGGCCGCCTGCAGCCTCTGCAGCGCGCCTGTCTCCGAATTGCTCATCCCTCTTTTTTGTGGTTCAATTGCGCAGTCCGACCGCATGGGCTGCCAGCAAGCCAGGTTTCCCTGTCCTTCACCATCTCTTTTTATTTGTTTATCTATCTATCTATCTATCTATCTATCTATCTATCTATCTATCTATCTATCTATCTATCTATCTATCTATCTAT